>NC_053392.1:628234741-628563491 GCF_905171765.1 Bufo bufo | reverse complement strand
GCTCGGGTAGTTGAAAGCTGGAAAAGAAAAAACAAACCATCAATAAAACAAAATCAAGTCAGAACAACCGAGACAGCAGAGATGAAGCAGAGACGGTGCAGAGTATCACAAAAATCATTCCAGATTCCTTTATTCCTTTTGAATGTTATTTCATCTTGCTGCATTATATCTTATACTCTAGTCACATCCAGAGCTGCAGTGACAATCCTGCTGTTCTCTCACCGTAGCCAGTGAATTGCTGCACATGTAATCCAATCTGTGGTTCAGCACACTGGGAAAGCTGGGTGACTGCCCCTGTAGCGGGGGCCAACTAAGTGGTCTTTCCCAGAGACAGAGTGGCGGTGTAGACTCCAATGCTACACACGGAATCTTCACGTTTACCCTCCCGATGACTTCCCTCCCTGATGATTATGAAGTCTCTTGGCAGGACAGGGTCAACTGTGATGGGTGTATAAAATATTTACCCCCCCCCCCCCCCCCCCGTGATTCATTACGGTGCTGGGGCCGGTGGCGTTCAGAGTGTGCCGGCTCTCGGAGGCTTCACGCGCCGCTGATCCAGCTCTGTCCAGACAGTCAGGTCCCCACACAGGAGACACCGATGAGAAGCGGCGCAGAAAACGGACATGACGATGGAGCAAACGACCCTCGAGTGACCGTGACCTGAACGTCCACAGCAGGGGGGCACAAACTTATTACATAGGAACCTACAATAGGAGCTACCACAATAATAATAAATAATAATCACCAAAAGAGCAACTACTGTATTCAGTGATGTCATCAGCAGGGGGCGGGGCTGTGACAACCTCTCAGACAGGATATACAGGCAGATTGTCAGCAGTAATAGATGTTCCTGTAGTATAAGGTGTGTGGATCTCATGTCTGATCACATGTCATTATATCAGTGATGTCATCAGCAGGGGGCGGGGCTGTGACTACCTCTCAGACAGGATATACAGGCAGGTTGTCAGCAGTACTAGATGTTCCTGTAGTATAAGGTGTGTGGATCTCATGTCTGATCACATGTCATTATATCAGTGATGTCATCAGCAGGGGGAGGGGCTGTGACTACCTCTCAGACAGGATATACAGGCAGGTTGTCAGCAGTAATAGATGTTCCTGTAGTATAAGGTGTGTGATCTCATGTCTGATCACATGTCAGTATATCAGTGATGTCATCAGCAGGGGGCGGGGCTGTGACTACCTCTCAGACAGGATATACAGGCAGGTTGTCAGCAGTAATAGATGTTCCTGTAGTATAAGGTGTGTGGATCTCATGTCTGATCACATGTCATTATATCAGTGATGTCATCAGCAGGGGGCGGGGCTGTGACTCCCTCTCAGACAGGATATACAGGCAGGTTGTCAGCAGTAATAGATGTTCCTGTAGTATAAGGTGTGTGATCTCATGTCTGATCACATGTCATTATATCAGTGATGTCATCAGCAGGGGGCGGGGCTGTGACAACCTCTCAGACAGGATATACAGGCAGGTTGTCAGCAGTAATAGATGTTCCTGTAGTATAAGGTGTGAGGATCTCATGTCTGATCACATGTCATTATATCAGTGATGTCATCAGCAGGGGGCGGGGCTGTGACAACCTCTCAGACAGGATATACAGGCAGGTTGTCAGCAGTAATAGATGTTCCTGTAGTATAAGGTGTGTGATCTCATGTCTGATCACATGTCATTATATCAGTGATGTCATCAGCAGGGGGCGGGGCTGTGACTACCTCTCAGACATAATATACAGGCAGGTTGTCAGCAGTAATAGATGTTCCTGTAGTATAAGGTGTGAGGATCTCATGTCTGATCACATGTCATTATATCAGTGATGTCATCAGCAGGGGGCGGGGCTGTGACTACCTCTCAGACAGGATATAGCAGGCAGGTTGTCAGCAGTAATAGATGTTCCTGTAGTATAAGGTGTGTGATCTCATGTCTGATCACATGTCATTATATCAGTGATGTCATCAGCAGGGGGCGGGGCTGTGACTACCTCTCAGACAGGATATAGCAGGCAGGTTGTCAGCAGTAATAGATGTTCCTGTAGTATAAGGTGTGTGATCTCATGTCTGATCACATGTCATTATATCAGTGATGTCATCAGCAGGGGGCGGGGCTGTGACAACCTCTCAGACAGGATATACAGGCAGGTTGTCAGCAGTAATAGATGTTCCTGTAGTATAAGGTGTGAGGATCTCATGTCTGATCACATGTCAGTATATCAGTGATGTCATCAGCAGGGGGCGGGGCTGTGACTACCTCTCAGACAGGATATACAGGCAGGTTGTCAGCAGTAATAGATGTTCCTGTAGTATAAGGTGTGTGATCTCATGTCTGATCACATGTCATTATATCAGTGATGTCATCAGCAGGGGGCGGGGCTGTGACAACCTCTCAGACATGATATACAGGCAGGTTGTCAGCAGTAATAGATGTTCCTGTAGTATAAGGTGTGTGGACCTCATGTCTGATCACATGTCATTATATCAGTGATGTCATCAGCAGGGGGCGGGGCTGTGACTACCTCTCAGACAGGATATACAGGCAGGTTGTCAGCAGTAATAGATGTTCCTGTAGTATAAGGAGTATGATCTCATGTCTGATCACATGTCATTATATCAGTGATGTCATCAGCAGGGGGCGGGGCTGTGACTACCTCTCAGACAGGATATACAGGCAGGTTGTCAGCAGTAATAGATGTTCCCGTAGTATAAGGTGTGTGATCTCATGTCTGATCACATGTCATTATATCAGTGATGTCATCAGGAGGGGGCGGGGCTGTGACTACCCCTCAGACAGGATATACAGGCAGATTGTCAGCAGTAATAGATGTTCCTGTAGTATAAGGTGTGTGGATCTCATGTCTGATCACATGTCATTATATCAGTGATGTCATCAGCAGGGGGCGGGGCTGTGACTACCTCTCAGACAGGATATACAGGCAGGTTGTCAGCAGTACTAGATGTTCCTGTAGTATAAGGTGTGTGGATCTCATGTCTGATCACATGTCATTATATCAGTGATGTCATCAGCAGGGGGAGGGGCTGTGACTACCTCTCAGACAGGATATACAGGCAGGTTGTCAGCAGTAATAGATGTTCCTGTAGTATAAGGTGTGTGATCTCATGTCTGATCACATGTCAGTATATCAGTGATGTCATCAGCAGGGGGCGGGGCTGTGACTACCTCTCAGACAGGATATACAGGCAGGTTGTCAGCAGTAATAGATGTTCCTGTAGTATAAGGTGTGTGGATCTCATGTCTGATCACATGTCATTATATCAGTGATGTCATCAGCAGGGGGCGGGGCTGTGACTCCCTCTCAGACAGGATATACAGGCAGGTTGTCAGCAGTAATAGATGTTCCTGTAGTATAAGGTGTGAGGATCTCATGTCTGATCACATGTCATTATATCAGTGATGTCATCAGCAGGGGGCGGGGCTGTGACAACCTCTCAGACAGGATATACAGGCAGGTTGTCAGCAGTAATAGATGTTCCTGTAGTATAAGGTGTGTGATCTCATGTCTGATCACATGTCATTATATCAGTGATGTCATCAGCAGGGGGCGGGGCTGTGACTACCTCTCAGACAGGGTATACAGGCAGGTTGTCAGCAGTAATAGATGTTCCTGT
This sequence comes from Bufo bufo, assembly GCF_905171765.1. Lineage (NCBI taxonomy): Eukaryota > Metazoa > Chordata > Amphibia > Anura > Bufonidae > Bufo > Bufo bufo. The sequence continues at coordinate 628,559,852 of NC_053392.1, read as the reverse complement.
AGTATAAGGTGTGTGATCTCATGTCTGATCACATGTCATTATATCAGTGATGTCATCAGCAGGGGGCGGGGCTGTGACTACCTCTCAGACAGGATATAGCAGGCAGGTTGTCAGCAGTAATAGATGTTCCTGTAGTATAAGGTGTGTGATCTCATGTCTGATCACATGTCATTATATCAGTGATGTCATCAGCAGGGGGCGGGGCTGTGACAACCTCTCAGACAGGATATACAGGCAGGTTGTCAGCAGTAATAGATGTTCCTGTAGTATAAGGTGTGAGGATCTCATGTCTGATCACATGTCAGTATATCAGTGATGTCATCAGCAGGGGGCGGGGCTGTGACTACCTCTCAGACAGGATATACAGGCAGGTTGTCAGCAGTAATAGATGTTCCTGTAGTATAAGGTGTGTGATCTCATGTCTGATCACATGTCATTATATCAGTGATGTCATCAGCAGGGGGCGGGGCTGTGACAACCTCTCAGACATGATATACAGGCAGGTTGTCAGCAGTAATAGATGTTCCTGTAGTATAAGGTGTGTGGACCTCATGTCTGATCACATGTCATTATATCAGTGATGTCATCAGCAGGGGGCGGGGCTGTGACTACCTCTCAGACAGGATATACAGGCAGGTTGTCAGCAGTAATAGATGTTCCTGTAGTATAAGGAGTATGATCTCATGTCTGATCACATGTCATTATATCAGTGATGTCATCAGCAGGGGGCGGGGCTGTGACTACCTCTCAGACAGGATATACAGGCAGGTTGTCAGCAGTAATAGATGTTCCCGTAGTATAAGGTGTGTGATCTCATGTCTGATCACATGTCATTATATCAGTGATGTCATCAGGAGGGGGCGGGGCTGTGACTACCCCTCAGACAGGATATACAGGCAGGTTGTCAGCAGTAATAGATGTTCCTGTAGTATAAGGTGTGGATCTCATGTCTGATAACATGTCATTATATCAGTGATGTCATCAGCAGGGGGCGGGGCTGTGACTACCTCTCAGACAGGATATACAGGCAGGTTGTCAGCAGTAATAGATGTTCCTGTAGTATAAGGTGTGTGATCTCATGTCTGATCACATGTCATTATATCAGTGATGTCATCAGCAGGGGGCGGGGCTGTGACTACCTCTCAGACAGGATATACAGGCAGGTTGTCAGCAGTAATAGATGTTCCTGTAGTATAAGGAGTATGATCTCATGTCTGATCACATGTCATTATATCAGTGATGTCATCAGCAGGGGGCGGGGCTGTGACTACCTCTCAGACAGGATATACAGGCAGGTTGTCAGCAGTAATAGATGTTCCCGTAGTATAAGGTGTGTGATCTCATGTCTGATCACATGTCATTATATCAGTGATGTCATCAGGAGGGGGCGGGGCTGTGACTACCCCTCAGACAGGATATACAGGCAGATTGTCAGCAGTAATAGATGTTCCTGTAGTATAAGGTGTGTGGATCTCATGTCTGATCACATGTCATTATATCAGTGATGTCATCAGCAGGGGGCGGGGCTGTGACTACCTCTCAGACAGGATATACAGGCAGGTTGTCAGCAGTAATAGATGTTCCTGTAGTATAAGGTGTGTGGATCTCATGTCTGATCACATGTCATTATATCAGTGATGTCATCAGCAGGGGGCGGGGCTGTGACTCCCTCTCAGACAGGATATACAGGCAGGTTGTCAGCAGTAATAGATGTTCCTGTAGTATAAGGTGTGAGGATCTCATGTCTGATCACATGTCATTATATCAGTGATGTCATCAGCAGGGGGCGGGGCTGTGACAACCTCTCAGACAGGATATACAGGCAGGTTGTCAGCAGTAATAGATGTTCCTGTAGTATAAGGTGTGTGATCTCATGTCTGATCACATGTCATTATATCAGTGATGTCATCAGCAGGGGGCGGGGCTGTGACTACCTCTCAGACAGGGTATACAGGCAGGTTGTCAGCAGTAATAGATGTTCCTGTAGTATAAGGTGTGTGATCTCATGTCTGATCACATGTCATTATATCAGTGATGTCATCAGCAGGGGGCGGGGCTGTGACTACCTCTCAGACAGGATATAGCAGGCAGGTTGTCAGCAGTAATAGATGTTCCTGTAGTATAAGGTGTGTGATCTCATGTCTGATCACATGTCATTATATCAGTGATGTCATCAGCAGGGGGCGGGGCTGTGACAACCTCTCAGACAGGATATACAGGCAGGTTGTCAGCAGTAATAGATGTTCCTGTAGTATAAGGTGTGAGGATCTCATGTCTGATCACATGTCAGTATATCAGTGATGTCATCAGCAGGGGGCGGGGCTGTGACTACCTCTCAGACAGGATATACAGGCAGGTTGTCAGCAGTAATAGATGTTCCTGTAGTATAAGGTGTGTGATCTCATGTCTGATCACATGTCATTATATCAGTGATGTCATCAGCAGGGGGCGGGGCTGTGACAACCTCTCAGACATGATATACAGGCAGGTTGTCAGCAGTAATAGATGTTCCTGTAGTATAAGGTGTGTGGACCTCATGTCTGATCACATGTCATTATATCAGTGATGTCATCAGCAGGGGGCGGGGCTGTGACTACCTCTCAGACAGGATATACAGGCAGGTTGTCAGCAGTAATAGATGTTCCTGTAGTATAAGGAGTATGATCTCATGTCTGATCACATGTCATTATATCAGTGATGTCATCAGCAGGGGGCGGGGCTGTGACTACCTCTCAGACAGGATATACAGGCAGGTTGTCAGCAGTAATAGATGTTCCCGTAGTATAAGGTGTGTGATCTCATGTCTGATCACATGTCATTATATCAGTGATGTCATCAGGAGGGGGCGGGGCTGTGACTACCCCTCAGACAGGATATACAGGCAGGTTGTCAGCAGTAATAGATGTTCCTGTAGTATAAGGTGTGGATCTCATGTCTGATAACATGTCATTATATCAGTGATGTCATCAGCAGGGGGCGGGGCTGTGACTACCTCTCAGACAGGATATACAGGCAGGTTGTCAGCAGTAATAGATGTTCCTGTAGTATAAGGTGTGTGATCTCATGTCTGATCACATGTCATTATATCAGTGATGTCATCAGCAGGGGGCGGGGCTGTGACTACCTCTCAGACATGATGTACAGGCAGGTTGTCAGCAGTAATAGATGTTCCTGTAGTATAAGGTGTGGATCTCATGTCTGATCACATGTCATTATATCAGTGATGTCATCAGCAGGGGGCGGGGCTGTGACTACCTCTCAGACATGATATACAGGCAGGTTGTCAGCAGTAATAGATGTTCCTGTAGTATAAGGTGTGTGATCTCATGTCTGATCACATGTCATTATATCAGTGATGTCATCAGGAGGGGGCGGGGCTGTGACTACCTCTCAGACAGGATATACAGGCAGGTTGTCAGCAGTAATAGATGTTCCTGTAGTATAAGGTGTGGATCTCATGTCTGATCACATGTCAGTATATCAGTGATGTCATCAGCAGGGGGCGGGGCTATGACTACCTCTCAGACAGGATACACAGGCAGGTTGTCAGCAGTAATAGATGTTCCTGTAGTATAAGGTGTGTGATCTCATGTCTGATCACATGTCATTATATCAGTGATGTCATCAGCAGGGGGCGGGGCTGTGACTACCTCTCAGACAGGATATACAGGCAGGTTATCAGCAGTAATAGATGTTCCTGTAGTATAAGGTGTGTGATCTCATGTCTGATCACATGTCATTATATCAGTGATGTCATCAGCAGGGGGCGGGGCTGTGACTACCTCTCAGACAGGATATACAGGCAGGTTGTCAGCAGTAATAGATGTTCCTGTAGTATAAGGTGTGTGATCTCATGTCTGATCACATGTCATTATATCAGTGATGTCATCAGCAGGGGGCGGGGCTGTGACAACCTCTCAGACAGGATATACAGGCAGGTTGTCAGCAGTAATAGATGTTCCTGTAGTATAAGGTGTGTGGATCTCATGTCTGATCACATGTCATTATATCAGTGATGTCATCAGCAGGGGGCGGGGCTGTGACTACCTCTCAGACAGGCAGGTTGCATATTGCACTTACGCTCTTTGTAGCGGATGCTCCGGGAGGCAGAGTCGCCGGGTCCAGACACGGTGTGCGGGGTGATCTTCACCTCGTAGTGTTGGGGGATCTTGAGGTCGGTCAGTCGGAGCTCGTACAGGAAGCCTTTCCTCGAATCCCGGCTGGTCACCACAAAGCTGTTCATTCCCTTCATGTTTGGCTGAAATCAGAAAGATCGACGCAATGTAAATGTGTTTTATATACATTGTATCATCCAGAAAAAAAAAAGAAGGGTCACGTGATGTGTCATGTGACCCCAGCATGGCGGCGCTAGTATAATGGAGCGCCTGGTGTCACATGGTCAGGGTTTTGTAACAATGTTTCTTTTACTTTGTATCGATGTGTTGTTTATGTCACTTTTTTCTTTTTCACAACTTTATTTACACCTTTGGCTAGCCCTGCGCTCCCTCCCCCGCCGCCTCTCATTCCTCCGGTTCATCTTCTCCAGACCTCGCCTCGCTCGGCACTAATCACCTCCGGATATGATTTCCCCGTCTTCTGGCCTTGCTGGAGCGACCACCAGGGTCCCCTTACATCCGCCATTATGTTCCATCTCATTCTGCTGAGTTACAAGGAATTTTGCGCCAATGACTTTGAGCCCCTTGTCGGCAGGTTCTTCATCTTTTTTTTTTATTACGGTCGAGCCCGGCCGCGGTGGGAACGCGGCGAAGCCAGAGAGATTTATTAGACTCGCATGATGGGATCGATGTGAAATTCTTCATTTGCGGACGTGGTGTGAAGGGCGGGCGGGGGAGGGTAGAGGCGTAATCACAGATCGTGTCAGGTCACAGCCACAGGAACGTCATCAGAAGCATAAAATGACTATTTTCAAATATTTTTCTCCTTTTTTATGATTTACACCATTTAAGGAAAATTTTCCCAAATATTGAGAACTCTTAATCATATGTTTCTATATTTTTGAACAAAATTGTGGTAACATGGACTAAACTGAACAAACCGGAGCGGAGTCTCCAGAATGCATTCTGTTCCGGTTTGTTACGTTCCCATGCCGGACACAAAATCACTGTGTGCGGCATGGGAAAAGGAACAAGCTGGATCCGGCGCCAAAAACCATGTTAAGTCGATGGTGACGGATCCGTTTTTTTTTCTGACACAAAAAAAAAAAAAAACGGATCCGTTGCCTATTGACTTACAATGGTTTCTGTGTTTATTCATTTTCAGTATAATACAACCGGATCCGTTCTGAACAGATGCAGCCGGTTATATTATTACAGCGCAAGCGTTTTCCTGCGGCTTTGAGATCTCATGCCTCAGCTTTAAAGGGGCAGGGCGCTGTGGATGACACTGTTAAGGGAGCAGAGTGCTGTGGAGGTCACAGTTCAGGGGCAGGTAGGGTGGCCGTTCAGGCCACTCTCAAAAGACAGACTTAAGGTGGGAGTGAGGGTGACTTTCTCCCTGCAGCTCGCTCTCAGACAGCACAGTGCTGCTGTCTGAGAGTGAGCTGTTCAAAAAGACATCCCTGTGTCCGTCCAGGCCCTGCGAAAGCCGGACTGTCCGGCCTAAAACCGGACCTCTGGCCACCCTAGGGGCAGGCCACTGTGGAGGTCACTATTAAGGGGGCAGAGAATGGCGGATGTCACAGTTAAGGGGACAGTCTGCTATGGAGGTCAGTGTTAAGGGGCTGGGTGCTGTAGAGGTCAGTGTAAAAGGGGTGGTGTGTTGTGAAGGTCACATTTTAAGGGAACGGAGCTCTGTGGAGGTCACTGTTAACGAGACGGGGTACTGTGGAGGTCACTAATAAAGGGGAGGGCTCTGTGGATGTTAATGTTAAAGGGGCGGGGTACTGTAGATGTCACTGTTATAGGGGATACTGTCGATATCTCAAAAATGATATGAAATAGATGAAATATACCCATGTGAAGCCGGGTCCTTCTGCTAGTTAGGTATAAATATAACATCTGGCTTTATTCTGAAAACTTAGATAATAAGCAAGTGACAGAGATATCCACTCGCTTCTTATCTGTTGAAATCACCATATATACTGTAGCATCAACATGGCCCCTGTGACAACCTCTTGATTCCCTGATGCATAAGGCTTGGGGGCCACAAGGACTTTTTCTTATGCAACTGACTATTTCTTTCTGCAGCTGACACTCGACAGTAGGGGTACAAATGGTCTCTGCGTAACCCTGGCCTCAGTGGGCAATGAGCAGGAGATGTGTAAATGATCATATTAATCCAGGCTACAATCTAAATGTGCTACAGGGAAAAACGGTACAAAGATAATTAGCAAGTGACATAGGATTCAATAACGCTCCATACAATGAACTACCAAAGGCAATTGGCAAATAAGGCTACTTTCACACTGGCGTTTTTCTTTTCCGGCACTGAGTTCCGTCCTAGGGGTTCAATGCCGGAAAATAACTGATCAGGCATATCCTCATGCATTCTGAATGGAGAGCGATCCGATCAGGATGCATCAGGACGTCTTCAGTTCAGTCTTTTTGACTGATCAGGCAAAAGATAAAACCGGAGCATGTTACGGTTTTATTTCCGGCCAAAAAAACGGAAGACTTGCCTGAATGCCGGATCCAGCATTTTTTTCCATAGGAATGTATTAGTGCCAGATTCGAATGCGCAGACCGAAAAAAAGGTGAAAAAAGTAAACGCCGGATCCATTTTGCCGGATAACACCGGAAATACGGATCCGGCATTTCAATGCATTTTTCTGACTGATTAGGATCCTGATCAGTCTTACAAATGTCATCAGTTGGCATACAGTCAGGTCCATAAATATTGGGACATGGACACAGTTCTAACATCTCTGGCTCTATACACCACCACAATGGATTTGAAATGAAACGGACAAGATGTGCTTTACCTGCAGACTGTCAGCTGTAATCTGAGGGATTTACATCCAAATCAGGTGAACGGTGCAGGAATTACAGCAGTTACATATGTGCCTCCCACTTGTTAAGGGACCAAAAGTAATGGGACAGAATAATAATCATAAATCAAACTTTCACTTTTTAATATTTGGTTGCAAATCCTTTGCAGTCAATTACAGCCTGAAGTCTGGAACGCATAGACATCCCCAGACGCTGGGTTTCATCCCTGGTGATGCTCTGCCAGGCCTCTACTGCAACTGTCTTCAGCTCCTGCTTGTTCTTGGGGCATTTTCCCTTCAGTTTTGTCTTCACCAAGTGAAATGCTCAATCGGATTCAGGTCCGGGGATTGATTTGGCCTTTGCATAACATTCCACTTAAAAAACTCTTTGGTTGCTTTTGCAGTATGCTTTGGGTCATTGTCCATCTGCACTGTGAAGCGCCGTCCAATGAGTTCAGAAGCATTTGGCTGAATAGGAGCAGATAATATTGCCCGAAACACTTCAGAATTCATCCTGCTGCTTTTGTCAGCAGTCACATCATCAATAAATACAAGAGAAGCAGTTCCATTGGCAGCCATACATGCCCACGCCATGACACTACCACCACCATGCTTCACTGATGAGGTGGTATGCTTAGGATCATGAGCAGCTCCTTTCCTTCTCCATACTCTTCTCTTCCCATCGCTCTGGTACAAGTTGACCTTGGTCTCATCTGTCCATAGGATGTTGTTCCAGAACTGTGAAGGCTTTTTTAGATGTCGTTTGGCAAACTCTAATCTGGCCTTCCTGTTTTTGAGGCTCACCAATGGTTTACATCTTGTGGTGAACCCTCTGTATTCACTCTGGTGAAGTCTTCTCCTGATTGTTGACTTTGACACACATACACCTACCTCCTGGAGAGTGTTCTTGATCCGGCCAACTGTTGTGAAGGATGTTTTCTTCACCAGGGAAAGAATTCTTCGGTCATCCACCACAGTTGTTTTCCATGGTCTTCCGGGTCTTTTGGTGTTGCTGAGCTCACCGGTGCGTTCCTTCATTTCAAGAATGTTCCAAACAGTTGTTTTGGCCAGGCCTAATGTGTTTGCTATCTTTCTGATGGGTTTGTGGTGTTTTTTCAGCCTAATGATGGCTTCACTGATAGTGACAGCTCTTTGGATTTCATCTTGAGAGTTGACAGCAACAGATTCCAAATGCAGATATCAGACTGGAAATGACCTCTGGACCTTTTATCTGCTCATTGTAATTGGGATACTGAGGGAATAACACACACCTGGCCATGGAACAGCTGAGAAGCCGATTGTCCCATTACTTTTGGTCCCGTAACAAGTGGGAGGCACATATGTAACTGCTGTAATTCCTGCACCGTTCACCTGATTTGGATGTAAATACCCTCAAATTAAAGCTGACAGTCTGCAGGTAAAGCACATCTTGTCTGTTTCATTTCAAATCCATTGTGGTGGTGTATAGAGCCAAAAATGTTAGAATTGTGTCGATGTCCCAATATTTATGGACCTGACTGTACGTTTTGCCGGATCCGGCAGGCAGCTCCAGCGACGGGACTGCTTGCCAGATCACTCTGCCGCAAGTGTGAAAGTAGCCTAACCGAGGACAAGCCCCAATCAAGTGCAACACAATGACGGTGGCATGGGCAAGAATCCAGTAAGAAAGATAATAAGGAAGTGATGAGCAAGTAACACAGCAACAGCACGGCATATTGCATCATCTAACTACACAACAACACAAAGAAACTGCTGAGGGTAATAAGCAAGTGACACAGCACAGCCCATAGCATTTTGTAATGTCCAACTACAGAGCATCACAAAGATACTACTAAAGGTAAAGAAGCAAGTGACACAGCACAGCCCACAGCTATTGATAACGAGCAAGTATCAAGAGTGAATAAGGGTCGAGACAATGCAGTACAGTCGTAGTGCGGTTACGAACACGCCGATAACTGAAGAGACCCCATGTAATGTCAGAAAACATCAGATTCACCTAAAATCCCACCGGCAGGAACATTTATGGTAAAACTGTCCCATAGTTTCAGGGCTGCTCCTTGACGACACAGCGGCTGAGACAGGTCTCTACCCTCTCAGGCAATAGAGACTGCCACTTGCTAATTACCACATCAACTAAATTGGAGGATAATATGGCGGGTGCTCCGCAGCAATGAAGCAAAATCGCATGCAGCGGGGGGGCATCTATTCCAGTAGAATGGAGTTCTGCTTCTCGGCACAGCAGCTGCTGACACCCGACCCCTGGACAATACGCGCTCCTCATCCTCCTGCCCTAAGTTACTTCATGTAAAAGATGTGCAACGCTGCATGAGAAAGGAGCAGCAGTCACCTGACACAAAGAAGACACAAAGTAAAAGAACTGTCCAATCACAACCATCTTTCCAAACTGGAGACATTGTGTCCAATTAGGGGACTTGCGTTGTTGGATTCCGGCAGGCAGTTCCGTTGCCGACACTGCGTGGCCAGATCCGGAAAAAAAGATGCAGATCTGTTAGACAAAAGTAATGAAATACCGGATCCGTCTCTCCGGTGTCATCCGGAAAAAAGGATCCGGTATTTATTATTTTCACATTTTTAAAGGTCTGCACATAACGGAGACCGGAAGAACGGATCCGTCAATGCGGAAATTTTAATGCCAGATCCAGCACTAATACATTTCAATGAAAATTAATGCAAGTATTCCGGAATTTTGGACGGAGAGAAAAATGCAGCATGCTGCGGTATTTTCTCCGTCCAAATAACGTGAAAGGACTAAACTGAAGACGTCCTGATGCATCCTGAACGGATTACTCTCCATTCAGAAAGCATTAGGATAAAACTGATCAGTTCTTTTCCGGCATTGAGCCCCTAGGACGGAACTCAGCGCCGGGAAAGAAAAACGCTAGTGTGAAAGTGCCCTATAACCTAATCAGGAAATCACAGAAACAAACTGGGATATTATATTCTAAGGAAATATTCTTGCACATAGGAGGCAGTATTATAGCAGTTATATTCTTGTACATAGGAGCAGTATTATAGTAGTTATATTCTTGTACATAGGAGCAGTATTATAGCAGTTATATTCTTGTACATAGGAGGCAGTATTATAGTAGTTATATCCTTGTACATAGGAGCAGTATTATAGTAGTTATATTCTTGTACATAGGAGCAGTATTATAGCAGTTATATTCCTGTACATAGGAGGCAGTATTATATTAGTTATATTCTTGTACATAGGAGGCAGTATTATAGTAGTTATATTCTTGTACATAGGAGGCAGTATTATAGCAGTTATATTCCTGTACATAGGAGCAGTATTATAGCAGTTATATTCTTGTACATAGGAGCAGTATTATAGTAGTTATATTCCTGTACATAGGAGCAGTATTATAGTAGTTATATTCTTGCACATAAGAGGCAGTATTATAGTAGTTATATTCTTGTACATAGGAGGCAGTATTATAGCAGTTATATTCCTGTACATAGGAGGCAGTATTATAGTAGTTATATTCTTGTACATAGAAGCAGTATTATAGCAGTTATATTCTTGTACATAGGAGCAGTATTATAGTAGTTATATTCCTGTACATAGGAGCAGTATTATAGTAGTTATATTCTTGCACATAAGAGGCAGTATTATAGTAGTTATATTCTTGTACATAGGAGGCAGTATTATAGCAGTTATATTCCTGTACATAGGAGCAGTATTATAATAGTTATATTCTTGTACATAGGAGGCAGTATTATAGCAGTTATATTCCTGTACATAGGAGGCAGTATTATATTAGTTATATTCTTGTACATAGGAGGCAGTATTATAGCAGTTATATTCTTGTACATAGGAGGCAGTATTATAGCAGTTATATTCCTGTACATAGGAGCAGTATTATAGTAGTTATATTCTTGTACATAGGAGGCAGTATTATAGTAGTTATATTCTTGTACATAGGAGCAGTATTATAGTAATTATATTCTTGTACATAGGAGCAGTATTATAGTAATTATATTCTTGTACATAGGAGCAGTATTATAGTAGTTATATTCTTGTACATAGGAGGCAGTATTATAGTAGTTATATTCTTGTACATAGGAGCAGTATTATAGTAGTTATATTCTCGTACATAGGAGCAGTATTATAGTAGTTATATTCTCGTACATAGGAGCAGTATTATAGTAGTTATATTCTTGTACATAGGAGCAGTATTATAGTAGTTATATTCTTGTACATAGGGGCAGTATTATAGTAGTTATATTCTCGTACACAGGAGGCAGTATTATAGTAGTTATATTCTTGTACATAGGAGCAGTATTATAGTAGTTATATTCTTGTACATAGGAGCAGTATTATAGTAGTTATATTCTTGTACATAGGAGCAGTATTATAGTAGTTATATTCTTGTACATAGGAGCAGTATTATAGTAGTTATATTCTTGTACATAGGGGCAGTATTATAGTAGTTATATTCTTGTACATAGGAGGTAGTATTATAGTAGTTATATTTTTTTTTACATAGAGTATGATTTTAATAAATATAGTTATTGACTACCTGTGAAAGTCTCTCTATTAGTTTCCTCAGTAATTGCTCTATTTTTATTCTTGCAATTTTCTGATTCTGAGGAAAGGTTATAATGAAGACCCTTTAAGCTCTCCCATTCTGTGATGGTTACTTATTATGTTCGGCTGCTCTTCACTGGACTCCCAGGACCCTCAGATAACACTGTGAGGGTCCTGGCAGAGCACTTAGATGGTTAATGTGGAGAGCTGAGAGTCCTTACAAGTACTTTTTGTATAGAAAGCCTCATCCACATTATCCCTCCATTAGGACGGGGCTCTTATAAAGGCTACTGACAACAGGGCAGCGGGTACTTTGTGCTCTGCTTAAGGCATATAACAAACAGCAGCTCTGCAGAAAATCACTATGTTTAAGGAAAATCTCAGTCCAGGGATCATCGAGGATTGAGTGTTGCATGATTATCCCCTTTGGAGAAAGGATGATGTAGGTGAGATCCTTGAATGAGCCCCCCAACGATCCTCATGTCGTCCGAATTCTTCCAGGGAATAGAGAAGGCTCAGGACCAGGTGGCGCTCCGCAGACACATGGGAGGGGAGATTACGGGCTGAGAGTATCTTAGTGCCACCTGGCCGCTATGTGCTGCACAGTAGACTGCCCCCCATACTGCACAGACTTGTTTCCATTCCTCCCACTGATACTAGGGATGGGGGTCAGGGATCCCTGGAGATGGGGGCACAGGCTGCTGGATACTCAGGATCCACACCGTACACTGATTCCTGACAGAGCGGTGTAACGTGTGTGCAGCTGTCAGAAGCCATCCGTGTCACCGCGCTGACTCCAACCTATCATCCAAAGAAAGGTCACTACCTCCGATCCACTATAAGGTCTGCGAAAGGAAATGACAGGTCACTGACCCGTCACCACCGCGAGGAATCAACAGCCTCCATAGAGAGACCTCCACAGGAGCAACAAAGCAGAGGCCGAGCGTGGAAGTAGAAAAGAACGGCTCCGGATTCAAATAGAGATCCTCCAAAACGTCTTCTTTATTAATACAAGTAATAGTACAGCAGACACATCCACCTGGTATACAAGACTTGTTGACGCGTTTCAGACACTTGGTCCTTAGTCGTAACAACATTTCATAATGAAACACTAGAATTTAAATGTACCATAATCTAATCCCTCCTCTCCCAAATCCGGGGGAAGGAAAAAGGTTACACCATTGGTTGCTTCATTAGATTAAACACCATTCACCTACAGCATCATCTAATCAGATCGTAGATGTCTTTCACATTGTGCACTGGTATTTATCCACCTTAACCCTTGAAAGTCCATGACCCTAAGGCACCAGCCATATACCCCAGGTCCTTTCAAGGTGGAGAAAATGTAAAACCGCACAATGTGAATTGCATGCTACTCATTAAAACATCTGGTGACAATTACTGATATGATAATGTAGACCACACCTGTGGTGTTACAATTGATGTAACTTTTGATTGGAAAACTACAGGAATGGTCCGAATTTTCAAAAGATTGCAGGTTTTGCATGGGTGGCCACCGCATTTTGTGAAACCTTTGTAGCTGAGCCAGTTTTGTCTCTTTCTACTATTGGCTTGTGTGTTAGATGTGAATAGGGACGGTGACAGCGAGCCGGACAGCGTAGACGCCCTCCTTGGCACTATTTTGCAACCCGATTTCAGTGCATTGTACAAGATCTCATCATCATATAGGATCGGCAAGCACCCATTTATTATGGTACATATTTTACTGAATTGCTTGCTGTATGTTATAGATAAAATTGGAACACGGTCCTGCCTCCTGTCTCCATGTCCATTCCCATCCTTCACTTGATTCCTACTGCTGCTGCTCTCACCTCCTTCGACCCAAAGAGCATTTGGAATCTGTTCTGTTGCACGGCTCTATTCCTACCTCTCTGCAGCATCCAACCAGGGTAGTTTCTTGCCTTTAGCCTTTTGTCTACTACATTCAATTCCTCATTAAGGGACATGGGTGAACTACAGTTCCTTGTGGTCCGTATGTATTCCCCCACAGGGATCGCCTTTATAACATGCAGCGGGTGGTAACTTTTTGCATTTAAGATTGAGTTTCCTGCTATGTTTTTCCTATATGTTCCCGTGTGCACAATCTCATTTGGGCGATGATGGAGAATGTCAGTGCAGAGCTGCAAGTTATTGATCTGTCATTCGGGGTAATGGAGAAGACATACATACCATTAGCAGAATAGTGAGTGCAGCTCTGGAGTATAATACAGGATGTAACTCAGGATCAGTACAGGATAAGTAATGTATGTACACAGTGACTCCACCAGCAGAATAGTGAGTGCAGCTCTGGAGTATAATACAGGATGTAACTCAGGATCAGTACAGGATAAGTAATGTATGTACACAGTGACTGCACCAGCAGAATAGTGAGTGCAGCTCTGGAGTATAATACAGGATGTAACTCAGGATCAGTACAGGATAAGTAATGTATGTACACAGTGACTGCACCAGCAGAATAGTGAGTGCAGCTCTGGAGTATAATACAGGATGTAACTCAGGATCACTACAGGATAAGTAATGTATGTACACAGTGACTGCACCAGCAGAATAGTGAGTGCAGCTCTGGGGTATAATACAGGATGTAACTCAGGATCAGTACAGGATAAGTAATGTATATATACAGTGACTGCACCAGCAGAATAGTGAGTGCAGCTCTGGGGTATAATACAGGATGTAACTCAGGATCAGTACAGGATAAGTAATGTATGTACACAGTGACTGCACCAGCAGAATAGTGAGTGCAGCTCTGTAGTATAATACAGGATGTAACTCAGGATCACTACAGGATAAGTAATGTATGTACACAGTGACTGCACCAGCAGAATAGTGAGTGCAGCTCTGGGGTATAATACAGGATGTAACTCAGGATCAGTACAGGATAAGTAATGTATATATACAGTGACTGTACCAGCAGAATAGTGAGTGCAGCTCTGGGGTATAATACAGGATGTAACTCAGGATCAGTACAGGATAAGTAATGTATGTACACAGTGACTCCACCAGCAGAATAGTGAGTGCAGCTCTGCAGTATAATACAGGATGTAACTCAGGATCAGTACAGGATAAGTAATGTATGTACACAGTGACTGCACCAGCAGAATAGTGAGTGCAGCTCTGGAGTATAATACAGGATGTAACTCAGGATCAGTACAGGATGAGTAATGTATGTACACAGTGACTGCACCAGCAAAATAGTGAGTGCAGCTCTGGAGTATAATACAGGATGTAACTCAGGATCAGTACAGGATAAGTAATGTATGTACACAGTGACTGCACCAGCAGAATAGTTAGTGCAGCTCTGGAGTATAATGCAGGATGTAACTCAGGATCAGTACAGGATAAGTAATGTATGTACACAGTGACTGCACCAGCAGAATAGTGAGTGCAGCTCTGGAGTATAATACAGGATGTAACTCAGGATCAGTACAGGATAAGTAATGTATGTAAACAGTGATTGCACCAGCAGAATAGTGAGTGCAGCTCTGGAGTATAATACAGGATGTCACTCAGGATCAGTACAGGATAAGTAATGTATGTACACAGTGACTGCACCAGCAGAATAGTGAGTGCAGCTCTGGACTATAATACAGGATATAACTCAGGATCAGTACAGGATAAGTAATGTATGTACACAGTGACTGCACCAGCAGAATAGTGAGTGCAGCTCTGGAGTATAATGCAGGATGTAACCCAGGATCAGTACAGGATAAGTAATGTATGTACACAGTGACTGCACCAGCAGAATAGTGAGTGCAGCTCTGGAGTATAATACAGGATGTAACTCAGGATCAGTACAGGATAAGTAATGTATGTACACAGTGACTGCACCAGCAGAATAGTTAGTGCAGCTCTGGAGTATAATGCAGGATGTAACTCAGGATCAGTACAGGATAAGTAATGTATGTACACAGTGACTGCACCAGCAAAATAGTGAGTGCAGCTCTGGAGTATAATACAGGATGTAACTCAGGATCAGTACAGGATAAGTAATGTATGTAAACAGTGATTGCACCAGCAGAATAGTGAGTGCAGCTCTGGAGTATAATACAGGATGTCACTCAGGATCAGTACAGGATAAGTAATGTATGTACACAGTGACTGCACCAGCAGAATAGTGAGTGCAGCTCTGGACTATAATACAGGATGTAACTCAGGATCAGTAGAGGATAAGTAATGTATGTACACAGTGACTGCACCAGCAGAATAGTGAGTGCAGCTCTGGACTATAATACAGGATGTAACTCAGGATCAGTACAGGATAAGTAATATATGTACACAGTGACTGCACCAGCAGAATAGTGAGTGCAGCTCTGCAGTATAATACAGGATGTAACTCAGGATCAGTACAGGATAAGTAATGTAATGTATGTACACAGTGACTGCACCAGCAGAATAGTGAGTGCAGCTCTGGAGTATAATGCAGGATGTAACCCAGGATCAGTACAGGATAAGTAATGTATGTACACAGTGACTTCACCAGCAGAATAGTGAGTGCAGCTCTGGAGTATAATACAGGATGTAACTCAGGATCAGTACAGGATAAGTAATGTATGTACACAGTGACTGCACCAGCAGAATAGTGAGTGCAGCTCTGGAGTCTAATACAGGATGTAACTCAGGATCAGTACAGGATAAGTAATGTATGTACACAGTGACTGCACCAGCAGAATAGTGAGTGCAGCTCTGGAGTATAATACAGGGTGTAACTCAGGATCAGTACAGGATAAGTAATGTATGTACACAGTGACTGCACCAGCAGAATAGTGAGTGCAGCTCTGGAGTATAATACAGGATGTAACTCAGGATCAGTACAGGATAAGTAATGTATGTACACAGTGACTGTACCAGCAGAATAGCGAGTGCAGCTCTGGAGTATAATACAGGATGTAAATGAGGAGCAGTACAGGATAAGTAATGTATGTACACAGTGACTGCACCAGCAGAATAGCGAGTGCAGCTCTGGAGTATAATACAGGATGTAAATGAGGATCAGTACAGGATAAGTAATGTATGTACACAGTGACTGCACCAGCAGAATAGTGAGTGCAGCTCTGGAGTATAATACAGGATGTAACTCTGGATCGGTATAGTGACACTGATGGTAATGTTGATGGATTTTATTTATACATTGTTGTATGCAGTTAACATTGTAACTGTAATTTCTAAGAGTAGGTTTTGGGGACCCTTCCTTGGATGGATAACTGGGGGGCTAACCTCGGCTGCCTGGTATGTTATCAGGTAGGTGCAGTAGGTTATTCTCCACCTGTACCGCAGACTGTACCTCTTAACAATGGTCCCTTACACATCCATAATGGTGGGGTTTCTCGGAGGTTCATCACTCATTATCAGTAGAAGGAATGGATGGTATCAGAGCCGCGATGCTTTTAACGTGCTTTACACCGGTGAGCATTGTGTGTTTCTTAGTAAAGTGCAGCGGCGGTTATGACGAGAGTACATTAACGCCCCCCCCCCCCCCCCCCTAACCCCTTGAGGGCATAATGGATAAAAAAAGAAGCGGAAGCATAATGTATAGAAAGAGCGCGTGACACCGATATTAGAGAACCAGCCGAAAACACAGGAATCAATGAGTGCACAAAGACGTCCTCACCCTCCTGAATGGTGCACTGCCAATAACAGGAAGGGTTAACACCCCACTCATTGTCCTCCTTTATTCCATAAACTTTTCTCTCCTACATGAGTAAGATCAATACATTTGCTTATCGCAGTATCCCTGGCTCATGAACAGAATGCCAGAACTACAGTAAAGACTGACACTGAGACAGACTGATCAGTAGGAGAGAGTGAAGGGTGGGGGGGGGGGAAATTGTACTGAACAATGCAGACAGATATGTCATTCAGGGTCTGTGATAATCTCAGTGACTAGGGGTACTGCAATGGCAGTCATTAGTGCATCACCCTATATAAAAAGGACACCTGTCTATATATAGGCCACCATATAAAGCATATCCGGCTGGAACATAGACAGGCTGGAAACATAGCAGAGCTAGAGACATAGCAGGATGGGAGACAGAAGAGTAGATGATATAGCAGTGCAACTGACATAGCAGAGCTAGACACTTAGCAGGAATGAAGACATAGCAGAGTTGGAGGGATAACAGGGCATGAAAAACAGCAGAGCTAGAGATATAGAAGGGATATTGACAGAGCAGAGCTAGATACATAGCAGGACTGAGGAGATAGCAGAGCAAAAGACACAGAAGAGCTAGACACATAGCAGGGTTGGAGACATAGCAAGGCTGGAGATATAGCAGAGCTATTGAAATAGTGGGGCTGGAAACACAACAGAGCTAGGGACAGAGAAGAGCTGGAGACATAGCAGAGCAAAGTACACAGCAGAGCTAGATACATAGCAGGATGGAAGACAGCAGATTAGATGATATAGCCGTGCAACTGACATAGCAGAGCTGGACACTTAGCAGGACTAAAGACAAAGCAGAGTTGGAGGCATAGCAGGGCAGGAAAAACAGCAGAGGTAGAGATATAGAAGGGATAGTGACTGAGCAGAGCTAAATACATAGCAGGACTGGAGAGATAGCAAAGAAAAAGACACAGCAGAGCTAGATACATAGCAGGGCTGGAGAGAGAGGAGAGCTATTGAAATAGTGGGGCTGGAAACACAACAGAGGTAGGGACAGAGAAGAGCTGGAGACATAGCAGAGCAAAGTACACAGCAGAGCTAGATACATAGCAGGGCTGGAGACACAGAAGAGCTAGATACATAGCAGGGCTGGAGACATAGCAGATCTAGATACATAGCAGGGCAGGAGAGATAGAGCAAGAGACACAGAAGAGCTAGATACATAGAAGGATGGAAGACAGCAGATTAGATGATATAGCAGTGCAACTGACATAGCAGAGCTGGACACTTAGCAGGACTGAAGACAAAGCAGAGTTGGAGGCATAGCAGGGCAGGAAAAACAGCAGAGGTAGAGATATAGAAGGGATAGTGACTGATCAGATCTATATACATAGCAGGACTGGAGAGATAGCAAAGCAAAAGACACAGCAGAGCTAGATACAGAGCTAAAGCCATAGCAGATCTAGATACATAGCAGGGCTGGAGAGATTGCAGAGCAGAAGACACAGCAGAGCTAGATACATAGCAGGACTGGAGCCATAGCAGAGCTAGATACATAACAGGACTGGCGACATAGCAGATCTCGATACATAGCAGGGCTGGAGAGATTGCAGAGCAGAAGACACAGCAGAGCTAGATACATAGCAGGGCTGGAGAGATTGCAGAGCAGAAGACACAGCAGAGCTAGATACATAGCAGGACTGGAGCCATAGCAGAGCTAGATACATAACAGGACTGGCGACATAGCAGATCTCGATACATAGCAGGGCTGGAGAGAGTGCAGAGCAGAAGACACAGCAGATCTCGATACATAGCAGGGCTGGAGAGATTGCAGAGCAGAAGACACAGCAGAGCTAGATACATAGCAGGACTGGCGACACAGCAGAGCTTGAAAAGGATCAAAGGCTGAGACCTAATTAGAGTTGGACAACCACTTTTGGGATAAATTCAGGGTGATCTCGCTAAAAATGAATAACCCCTGCAGCAACACTGAACGGCATGCAGTCACTATCTCCAGAAAAATTCCGATTACCACTAGTTCCAGCTCATTACTGGGGGAGGGGTACACTAGACAAAATACAGTTGAATACAATCACACTACGGCTCTGTCCCCAGCTCCATGCAGCTGTCCGCACTCTGCCAATATTTCACTGCTGTTATTATGCACCATCCGCCTGCCTGGTCTTACCGGCTTCAGCTCCAGCTTGTAGTGCAGGACCGGATCCACGGCGCCGGGCTCTTTCTGCGTCCATTGAATGAGATAAGAATAATTCTTGAACTGCTTGAAACTCTCGATGGGTTTTGGGGTGTCGTAGTAGAACTCGGGGTTGTATGCTCTGCCTGGAAGACCAATGAAAGAATATTTTATATCTTAAAGCCAATAATTATCAGAGGAAATCCAAAAATGTGTCCTGGTTATAATGTACGTAGAGCTGGACCGGGAGAACTAGTGAGGGCGGACCACAGGACACAATGCAGGGGAGTAACTACAGGGGTGCTGATGGAGATAGCCCTCAATACCAGAAAGCCCTCCCTGTGCAATGTTCTTGGATTGTTAAGTGACCAACTCTATTTTGGAGACTGGAAGGGGCCCGGCTCTATAGGGCATATGTAAAGGCAGAGTGATTTTTAGGGCATTGAGTGGGGGATCACAGAAACCCTCCATTAGCACCCAAAAAATGACAGCAGGAGGTGAAAGCTGAGACCTATACTGAGGAGCTCATGAGTCGACTGCATCCTTCAACCCTAAGTTGGGGTTTCCAAAAATCAATAAGCAATGATCTAAGCAAGAAGGCGACCAGGGTTCGAGGAGTCAACCAATTTCAGCCCCTCGGGGTCAGAAGCCTCAAGTAATGGACTCCACTGCGTCTACATCACCGGCCCTGCAGGACATGGAGGTCACAGACGATGCGTTCCACTCACCGGTGACCTGAAAGACACAGGAGTCGGAGCCCACGTCGTTGGAGATGGTGCACTCGTAGGTGCCGCTCGTCTCTCGCCTCGTGCTGTTGATCTTGTATTCAGAAAACTCCTGCTGCTCTATGGGGGGAACGCTCAACAGGCTCCGCTCAAACCTCCATACCGCAGTGGCCACTTTCACCGGACTCCCCTTCAACATGTTACACCTCAAGGTGACGCTGCGCTTCATCGGCAAACGGAGGTCCTGGAACTTAGGCTCCACGACTGGTGCAACTGCGGAAAGAGACAAGAGGCATTATAAGAAGAGGTGGCCGAATATCAACCTTGACCAGAGGTGGCGATCCTGGAGACTATCTGCTGACAACCTGCCTGTATATCCTGTCTGAGAGGTAGTCACAGCCCCGCCCCCTGCTGATGACATCACTGATATAATGACATGTGATCAGACATGAGATCATACACCTTATACTACAGGAACATCTATTACTGCTGACAACCTGCCTGTATATCCTGTCTGAGAGGTAGTCACAGCCCCGCCCCCTGCTGATGACATCACTGATATAATGACTTGTGATCAGACATGAGAGCCACACACCTTATACTACAGGAACATCTATTACTGCTGACAACCTGCCTGTATATCATGTCTGAGAGGTTGTCACAGCCCCGCCCCCTGCTGATGACATCACTGATATAATGACATGTGATCAGACATGAGATCACACACCTTATACTACAGGAACATCTATTACTGCTGACAACCTGCCTGTATATCCTGTCTGAGAGGTAGTCACAGCCCCGCCCCCTGCTGGTGACATCACTGATATAATGACATGTGATCAGACATGAGATCACACACCTTATACTACAGGAACATCTATTACTGTTGACAACCTGCCTGTATATCCTGTCTGAGAGGTAGTCACAGCCCCGCCCCCTGCTGATGACATCACTGATATAATGACCTGTGATCAGACATGAGATCACACACCTTATACTACAGGAACATCTATTACTGCTGACAACCTGCCTGTATATCCTGTCTGAGAGGTAGTCACAGCCCCGCCCCCTGCTGATGACATCACTGATATACTGACATGTGATCAGACATGAGATCACACACCTTATACTACAGGAACATCTATTACTGCTGACAACCTGCCTGTATATCCTGTCTGAGAGGTAGTCACAGCCCCGCCCCCTGCTGATGACATCACTGATATAATGACCTGTGATCAGACATGAGATCACACACCTTATACTACAGGAACATCTATTACTGCTGACAACCTGCCTGTATATCCTGTCTGAGAGGTAGTCACAGCCCCGCCCCCTGCTGATGACATCACTGATATACTGACATGTGATCAGACATGAGATCACACACCTTATACTACAGGAACATCTATTACTGCTGATAACCTGCCTGTATATCCTGTCTGAGAGGTAGTCACAGCCCCGCCCCCTGCTGATGACATCACTGGTATAATGACATGTGATCAGACATGAGATCACACACCTTATACTACAGGAACATCTATTACTGCTGACAACCTGCCTGTATATCCTGTCTGAGAGGTAGTCACAGCCCCGCCCCCGCTGATGACATCACTGATATAATGACATGTGATCAGACATGAGATCACACACCTTATACTACAGGAACATCTATTACTGCTGACAACCTGCCTGTATATCCTGTCTGAGAGGTAGTCACAGCCCCGCCCCCTGCTGATGACATCACTGAGATAATGACATGTGATCAGACATGAGATCACACACCTTATACTACAGGAACATCTATTACTGCTGACAACCTGCCTGTATATCCTGTCTGAGAGGTAGTCACAGCCCCGCCCCCTGCTGATGACATCACTGATATAATGACATGTGATCAGACATGAGATCACACACCTTATACTACAGGAACATCTATTACTGCTGACAACCTGCCTGTATATCATGTCTGAGAGGTAGTCACAGCCCCGCCCCCTGCTGGTGACATCACTGATATAATGACATGTGATCAGACATGAGATCACACACCTTATACTACAGGAACATCTATTACTGCTGACAACCTGCCTGTATATCCTGTCTGAGAGGTTGTCACAGCCCCGCCCCCTGCTGATGACATCACTGATATAATGACATGTGATCAGACATGAGATCACACACCTTATACTACAGGAACATCTATTACTGCTGACAACCTGCCTGTATATCCTGTCTGAGAGGTAGTCACAGCCCCGCCCCCTGCTGATGACATCACTGATATAATGACATGTGATCAGACATGAGATCCACACCTTATACTACAGGAACATCTATTACTGCTGACAACCTGCCTGTATATCCTGTCTGAGAGGTAGTCACAGCCCCGCCCCCTGCTGATGACATCACTGATATAATGACATGTGGTCAGACATGAGATCACACACCTTATACTACAGGAACATCTATTACTGCTGACAACCTGCCTGTATATCCTGTCTGAGAGGTTGTCACAGCCCCGCCCCCTGCTGATGACATCACTGATATACTGACATGTGATCAGACATGAGATCCACCCCTTATACTACAGGAACATCTATTACTGCTGACAACCTGCCTGTATATCCTGTCTGAGAGGTAGTCACAGCCCCGCCCCCTGCTGATGACATCACTGATATAATGACATGTGATCAGACATGAGATCACACACCTTATACTACAGGAACATCTATTACTGCTGACAACCTGCCTGTATATCCTGTCTGAGAGGTAGTCACAGCCCCGCCCCCTGCTGATGACATCACTGATATAATGACATGTGATCAGACATGAGATCACACACCTTATACTACAGGAACATCTATTACTGCTGACAACCTGCCTGTATATCATGTCTGAGAGGTAGTCACAGCCCCGCCCCCTGCTGATGACATCACTGATATAATGACATGTGATCAGACATGAGATCACACACCTTATACTACAGGAACATCTATTACTGCTGACAACCTGCCTGTATATCCTGTCTGAGAGGTAGTCACAGCCCCGCCCCCTGCTGATGACATCACTGATATAATGACATGTGATCAGACATTAGATCACACACCTTATACTACAGGAACATCTATTACTGCTGACAACCTGCCTGTATATCCTGTCTGAGAGGTAGTCACAGCCCCGCCCCCTGCTGATGACATCACTGATGTGTATAATATTCCTCCTCATTAGCTTTTTCCTGTTAGAGGACTGATGTTCCGGACGCCTCGGTCTGACACCTGCTAATAAGACGATGTTGCAGTGTCGGCCCCCATGATAATTTCCTCCACAGGAGAGACACGCGCCTCGGGGCTGCCCGCCTGCTATCTCACACTGAGCAGCACAAGTGAGAAGAAGCTCAGCGGAGATCAGCAAACGACTCCGAGATAATATAAAGCCAGTGCCGGAAGAAGGAATCCCCCTGTAGACGCCTCAGCATGACGCCCCCTTTAATTACACCCCTTCATGTGAATATGTAAGAAGCTCATAAAGACAGTGATATCCACAGGTATTAACTCTTTTTGCTGCAGTGCACACGTTTAGATCTTCAGCCATTTCTGATTCTTGGTCCCTTATATAAGGAAGATACTTCATGGGGAGATACCTGAGCAGTGGTAAAAATCACAGCAGGATGGACAAGCCTTTTAAGGTTCAAGACTTATAGGCACCTAAATCAATATCAGACCCCAGACCAGACCCTTTCATTAATATCAGACCCCAGACCAGACCTCTATATAAATATATGACCCCAGACAAGACCCTTACATCAATATCAGACCCCAGACCAGACCTCTACATCAATATCAGACCCCAGACCAGACCTCTACATCAATATCAGACCCCAGACCAGACCTCCATATAAATATCAGACCCCAGACAAGACCCTTACATCAATATCAGACCCCAGACCAGACCTCTACATCAATATCAGACCCCAGACCAGACCCCTACATCAATATCAGACCCCAGGCAGGACCTCTACATCAATATCAGACCCCAGACCAGACCCTTTCATTAATATCAGACCCCAGACCAGACCCCTACATCAATATCAGACCCCAGGCAGGACCTCTATATTAATATCAGATCCCAGACCAGACCTCTACATCAATATTAGACCCCAGACCAGACCTCTACATCAATATCAGACCCCAGACCAGACCCTTTTATTAATATCAGACCCCAGACCAGACCTCTACATCAATATCAGACCCCAGACCAGACCCTTTCATTAATATCAGACCCCAGACCAGACCCCTACATCAATATCAGACCCCAGGCAGGACCTCTATATTAATATCAGACCCCAGGCAGGACCCCTACATCAATATCAGACCCCAGGCAGGACCTCTATATTAATATCAGATCCCAGACCAGACCTCTACATCAATATTAGACACCAGACCAGACCTCTACATCAATATCAGACCCCAGACCAGACGTCTACATCAATATTAGACACCAGACCAGACCTCTACATCAATATCAGACCCCAGACAAGACCTCTACATCAATATTAGACACCAGACCAGACTTCTACATCAATATAAGACCCCAGATGTCACGGATGGTGTACAGGAAACAAGACAATACCATATAAACAATGTCTCTCTGGATCCACAACTAAGGAACAAAGGGAGACCCCTGCAATAGACCTGCCGCTCTCCCTCACTGCTCAGCCTAAGCGAACACCCCAAAGGTGGATGGCCGCATATCCACGTTCCTCGGCTATCTATTACCTGAAGACCCTACAATAGTGAAGGGACACGACCACCGGCTCCCTACACTGACACGGAGGGAGTCAGGGTCACCTGGATCCAGAAAAGACAAAATCATAAATACATAAACAGCACTTATCTTGCAAACGAATGACGACTGGGAACAGGGAACTGGGAACAGCATGCACACACACTCCAGGAAGTTGTATCAGCCGCACACTACTGCATTATGGGGAGGAACTTAAAGGGTAGCGATCAGTCTAACTGCATGACAGCTGAGATAGACTAACGAGATGAGAAACTAAACCAAAACAAAGAAATTCAAGGAGGAGGATCTGAGAAGCTCCTGTGAGCGCTTCTCAGCTGTCTGGCTGTGACAGTACCCCTCCCTCTAGGAGTGGACTCCGGACACTCAGGGCCCACCTTCTCAGGATGGGACCTATGGAAAGCCCTGATGAGACGAGAGGCCTTAATGTCTGTCACTGGGACCCACATCCTCTCCTCAGGACCATAACCCTCCCAATGAACGAGGTACTGGAGGGAACCGCGGACAAGACGAGAATCCACAATCCTAGAGACCTGAAATTCAAGATTTCCATCAACCATAATCGGGGGAGGAGGCAAAGGCGAGGGTACAATAGGTTGAACATAAGGTTTCAATAAGGACTTATGAAAAACATTATGGATCTTCCAAGTCTGAGGAAGATCAAGACGGTAGGCAACAGGATTGATGACAGACAGGATCTTGTAAGGCCCAATAAACCTAGGACCCAACTTCCAGGAGGGAACCTTTAATTTGATATTCTTGGTAGACAACCACACCAGATCACCAACATTCAGGTCCGGACCAGGCACACGTCTCCTATCCGCCACACGCTTATATCTCTCACTCATGTTCTTTAGATTATCCTGAATCTTTTGCCAAATAGATGACAAAGACGAGGAGAATCTGTCCTCATCAGGCAAACCAGAAGAGCCCTCTCCCGAGAAAGTCCCAAACTGCGGATGGAACCCATATGCACCAAAAAATGGTGACTTATCAGAGGACTCCTGACGACGGTTATTTAAAGCAAACTCAGCAAGGGACAAAAAAGAACACCAATCCTCCTGATTCTCTGCCACAAAACAGCGCAGATATGTCTCCAGATTCTGATTGACGCGCTCTGTCTGGCCATTCGACTGCGGATGGAAAGCAGAAGAGAATGACAACCGAACCCCCAAGCGAGAACAGAAGGCCTTCCAGAATCTGGAAACAAACTGCGTGCCCCTATCAGAGACTATGTCTGAAGGAATCCCATGCAATTTGACAATGTGGTCAATAAATGCCTGCGCCAGCGTCTTAGCATTGGGCAAACCAGGAAAAGGGATAAAATGCACCATTTTGCTAAAACGGTCCACCACCACCAGAATCACAGACTTCCCCGAGGAACGAGGCAAGTCCGTTATGAAGTCCATGGACAGATGTGTCCAAGGACGAGAAGGAATGGGCAAAGGAAGGAGAGGACCTGATGGCCGTGAATGAGGGACCTTGGCACGAGCGCAAGTCTCGCAAGCTGCCACAAAACCCTCAACCGACTTACGAAGCGCAGGCCACCAGAATCTCTGAGCGATGAGATCCAGTGTGGCTCTTGCCCCCGGGTGCCCAGCAAGGACCGCGTCGTGGTGTTCTTTAAAAATCTTGTGTCTCAAAGCGAGAGGCACAAACAACCTCCCAGGAGGACAAAGATCAGGAGCTTCTGACTGGGCTGCCTGCACCTCTGCCTCCAATTCAGGAAAAAGAGCAGAGACCACCACACCTTCAGCCAAAATGGGACCTGGGTCTTCAAAATTCCCACCTCCCGGAAAACAACGTGAGAGGGCATCTGCATTCACAGTCTTAACCCCAGGGCGGAACGTAACAACAAAATTAAACCTTGAAAAGGACAAAGACCATCTGGCCTGTCTCGGGTTCAGACGCTTGGCTGACTCCAAGTAGGCCAGATTTTTATGGTCAGTAAACACGGTAATAGGGTGTCTGGCTCCCTCTAGCCAATGGCACCATTCCTCAAAAGCCAACTTGATGGCCAACAATTCCCTATCTCCCACATCATAATTTCTCTCTGCGGAGGAGAGTTTCTTTGAGAAAAAGGCACACGGTTGCCATTTGGCAGGAGAGGAACCCTGAGACAAGACCGCACCCACCCCTACCTCAGAAGCATCAACCTCAACTATGAAGGGTAACGAAATATCAGGTTGTACTAGGATGGGAGCGGAAGCAAAACTCTCCTTGATATTAGAAAAGGCCTTACGCGCCTCTACCGACCAAGAAGAAAAATCTACCCCCTTTCTGGTCATATCAGTGAGTGGTTTAACAACAGAGGAATAATTCAAAATAAATTTCCTGTAATAATTGGCAAAGCCCAAAAAACGCATCAGCGCCTTCTGATTCTCAGGAAGCTCCCACTCAAGCACAGCGCGGACCTTCTCGGGGTCCATGCGAAAACCAGAAGCGGAGAGAAGAAACCCCAGAAATTGGATCTCTGGAACCGCAAACACACATTTTTCCAGTTTCGCGTATAATTTATTCTCCCGCAGGATAAGCAAGACCTGACGTAAGTGTTCCTTATGAGTCTTGAAATCAGGAGAAAAAAATCAAAATGTCATCCAAGTACACTAATACAAATTTTCCCATTAAATGATAAAAAATGCTGTTGACGAAATGCTGAAAAACGGCTGGGGCATTCATCAAACCAAAAGGCATAACCAAATTCTCAAAATGGCCCTCAGGGGTATTGAAGGCCGTCTTCCATTTGTCTCCTTCTCTGACCCTGACCAGGTTGTATGCCCCTCTTAGGTCTAATTTGGAAAAGACTTTAGCCCCAACAACCTGGTTAAACAGGTCCGGGATCAGAGGAAGCGGATAAGGATCACGAATAGTGATACTGTTCAGCTCCCTGAAATCCAGACAAGGTCTTAAAGAACCATCTTTTTTCTTAACAAAGAAAAAACCAGCGGCAACAGGTGACTTCGAGGGTCGTATGTGTCCTTTTCTCAGACTCTCAGAGATATGAGCCCGCATAGCGACCCTCTCAGGTTGGGAGAGATTGTATAAACGAGATTTAGGCAGCTTGGCGCCTGGGATGAGATTAATAGGGCAATCATACTCCCTGTGCGGGGGCAAATCCTGAACTCCACTCTCAGAGAAGACATCCGAAAATTCAGAGAGGAAAGGTGGTACAGTCTTAGTAGAAACCTCAGAAACAGATGTTATGAGGCAATTCTCTCTGCAAAAGTTACTCCAACCATTTATTTGCCTCGCTTGCCAATCAATGGTGGGGTTATGTTTAGTGAGCCAGGGTAGCCCCAACACTAGAGGAGTAGGCAAACCGCTAAGGACGAAACATGACACATCCTCAACATGAGCATCACTCACAATTAAACGGATATTGTGAACTATGCCCTTTAATGATTTCTGAGAAAGTGGAGCTGAATCAATAGCAAAAACAGGAATATCCTTTCCCAAAGTGCATACCTGGAAACCATGAGTTATTGCAAATTGATTATCAATGAGGTTGACAGCTGCTCCACTATCCACAAAAATCTCACAAAAAATGCTCTTGCTCTCTAGCGCCACCCTAGCAGGCAGGAAAAAACGGGAACTACAAGCAAACGGAAAACCTTCAATTTCCGCCTCAACCCTGCCAATAGTAACAGACGGAACATTTTTAAAAGATTTTATTACTCCCAGAAGACTGCCTGAATCTCCTAGAGGGACAAACATTTGCCAAATGATTTATACCTCCACAACAAAAACAAACCCTCCCCTGCGGGCTGAATCTTCCATTGTCAGAGGCAATCAACCCCAGCTGCATGGACTCCTGCTCAGAAGGGGCTGACAGCGACTGAGACCCCTGCGCACAGAATGAGACCGCTGCACTGTCCCGGGACTGAGGATGACAGGAAGGAGAGATCTCTCCTCTCTCTCTAAGATGCCTGTCAATACGAACAGCCTGAGACATAGCAGAATCCAAGGAGGTAGGTCTTTCATGAAAGGCAAATGCATCTTTCAATCCCTCTGAAAGACCATAGCAAAATTGACTTCGGAGTGCAGCATCATTCCAACCCGTATCTGCTGCCCATCTCCGAAATTCTGAGCAGTATATCTCTGCGGATTGTTTACCCTGGCATAACAGACGTAGTCTAGACTCAGCCAGAGCAATACGATCCGGATCATCATATATCTGACCCAGGGCTAAAAAGAATTCATCCACTGAACGAAGGGGCCGTGCCCCCTCCGGCAGCGAAAAGGCCAAGGATTGAGCGTTACCCCTGAGCAGCGATATAATGATCCCCACCCTCCGTTCTTCATCACCAGAAGAATGGGGAAGAAGGCGAAAATGGAGTTTGCAAGCCTCTCTAAAACGCACAAAATTCTCACTACCCCCGGAGAACGTATCCGGGAGCGAGATCTTAGGCTCAGCACAAACTCCATGAACGCAAGCTGAACCGGTCACTTGAAACTGAGAAAAAGTCTTACGGAGATCAGCTACCTCCAAAGCAAGACCCTGAAAGCGTTCAGCCAAAAGTGAAACCGGATCCATGCTTGAGACGGTTTTGGCGGCTGATAATGTCACGGATGGTGTATAGGAAACAAGACAAAACCATATAAACAATGTCTCTCTGGATCCACAACTAAGGAACAAAGGGAGACCCCTGCAATAGACCTGCCGCTCTCCCTCACTGCTCAGCCTATGCGAACACCCCAAAGGTGGATGGGCGCATATCCACGTACCTCGGCTATCTATTACCTGAAGACCCTACAATAGTGAAGGGACACGACCACCGGCTCCCTACACTGACACGGAGGGAGTCAGGGTCACCTGGATCCAGAAAAGACAAAATCATAAATACATAAACAGCACTTATCGGACTGGGGACTGGGGACTGGGGACAGCATGCACACACACTCCAGGAAGTTGTATCAGCCGCACACTACTGCATTATGGGGAGGCATTTAAAGGGCAGCAATCAATCCGACTGCATGACAGCTGAGATAGACTAACGAGATGAGAAACTAAACCAAAACAAAGAAATTCAAGGAGGAGGATCTGAGAAGCTCCTGTGAGCGCTTCTCAGCTGTCTGGCTGTGACACCAGACAAGAATCCTATATTAAAATCAGACCCCAGACAAGACCGCTACATGAAAATCAGACCCCAGACAACACCTCTTCATCAATATCAGACCCCAGACCAGACCCTTTCATTAATATCAGAACCAGACCAGACCCCTATATTAATATCAGAACCTAGACCAGACCTCTATATTACGATCAGACACCAGACCAGATCCTTATATTACTACCAGACCTCTATATCAGGCATCCTCAAACTGCGGCCCTCCAGCTGTTGCAAAACTACAACTCCCAGCATGCCCGAACAGCCTACAGGTATCAGCCTACACCGGGGCATTTTGGGAGTTGTAGTTTTACAACAGCTGGAGAGCCGCAGTTTGAGGATGCCTGCTCTATATTACTATCAGACACCAGACCAGATCCCTATATTAATATCAGACCTCAGTCCCCTATATTAATATCAGTTCCCAGATCAGACTCCTATATTAATATCAGACACCAGACCAGACCCTATATTACTATCAGACCCCAGATCAGACCTGTATATTATTATCAGACACCAGCCCAGACCCCTATATTACTATCATACCCCAGACCCCTAAGGAGAAAGGAACTCCACACAGTGACTGCACAGGAGAAGAGACTGCACACAGCGACTGCACAGGAGAAGAGACTGCACACAGTGACTGCACAGGAGAAAAAACTGCATACAGCGACTGCACAGGAGAAGAGACTGCACACAGTGACTGCACAGGAGAAGAGACTGCACACAGTGACTGCACAGGAGAAAAAACTGCACACAGCGACTGCACA
The DNA here is from genome assembly GCF_905171765.1 of Bufo bufo. Taxonomy (NCBI): domain Eukaryota; kingdom Metazoa; phylum Chordata; class Amphibia; order Anura; family Bufonidae; genus Bufo; species Bufo bufo. Next base: position 628,529,143 of record NC_053392.1, on the reverse strand, counting down.
GGAGAAGAGACTGCACACAGTGACTGCACAGGAGAAGAGACTGCACACAGTGACTGCACAGGAGAAGAGACTGCACACAGTGACTGCACAGAAGAGACTGCACACAGTGACTGCACAGGAGAAGAGACTGCACATAGCGACGATACAGGAGGAAGAGTCTGCATACACTGACTGCACAGGAGAAAAGACTGCACACAGTGACTGCACATGAGGAAGAGAGTGCACAGAGCGACTGCACAGGAGAAGAGACTGCACACAGTGACTGCACAGAAGAGACTGCACACAGTGACTGCACAGGAGAAGAGACTGCACACAGGGACTACACAGGAGGAAGAGACTGCACACAGTGACTGCACAGGAGGTAGAGACTGCACACAGTGACTGCACAGGAGAAAGAGACTGCACACAGGGACTACACAGGAGAAAGAGACTGCACACAGCGACTGCACAGGAGGAAGAGACTGCACACAGTGAATTGTGGTATTTTGGAGAGCCATGTTTCTCTTATTCTGGACAGCCCCTTTAAGTTCCTCAGTAACGTGTATTGTGCGGGGGACCCCCTCTGGCGGGTTATCGGAGCCGCTGCAGAGTCTGCACAATATAACGCTAGCACCATGATATACAGTATTAATAGCAAAGAAGTCTCGGAGGGGACGTGAAGATGGTCAGACCCTCAGGCCGGTTCCTGTGTGTTCTGCAGGAGCGCAGGGGTCTCCATTACTCATGTCTGCAGTGCAGTGTGAACTGTGATATAAACCCCCCGCCGGGGGCCGCGCTATTAAAGGCATCCATTATGTGATATCCGCCGCTCGCTGCCGTCCTCCAGTTTGTTATTGGACTAATAAAAAGTGTTTTCTGTTATTATGGTGGTTGGAGGAGAATTCCCAGTATCACTGGTCCTGACACTTCATATTTACTGGGTCTTGGTGCGTGACCACGGGGGGAGGGGGCGTCCGAATACGCCTGCTGCTAAGGACAAGCTTCTTTCTCCAAACGTGAGAACACGGAGAATCAGACGGACCCCGTGAGGCGAAACAAGGCGGCGGACAGAGGAGGAAAGGGGGTCCCACCATCACTGGACTCCAACCTGCTACTGCACAACTAGACCTCCGTGGCACGCTGGGAGTTGTAGTTTTCCAAGATCTCTATGGCCACGGCTGTGCAGTAGGGTTTCCACATTGTGGCAGCGCGCGCCTCCTGGGAGCCAGAAGCCGTAACCATGTAAACGCTCCTAACAACTGTTACAATGTTACAACTCCCACATTGTAACAACTCATGGCCATTGTCCCACCCAGTAATTAGGAGTCTAGCTCCTCCCTCTCATGTCTTGTCCCCTCCCCCTCCCAAGCATTAGTTGGCCGGTGCACACAGTCATGCGACCACTAAGCTCCGCCCATGAACGATGGACCGTTGAAATGGCGACATAAGCGATATCTACATCCTAAGGGCTCATGCACACGAACGTATTTTCTTTCCGCTTCCGTTCCGTTTTTTTTTGTGGACCGTATGCGGAACCATTCACTTCAATGGGTCTGCAAAAACAACGGAAGTTACTCCGTGCACGTCCTATTATTATCCGCAAATCACGGTCCGAGGCCCCATTCAAGTCAATGGGACCGCAAAAAATACAGAACACATCCGTATGTCATCCGTATTTTGCGGATCCATACTGTAGAAATGCTCTGCCGAGCCCATACTGCTCATGTGTTTGATGATCAATAAGTTACTGTTTTTGTTTCCAATCCGCAAAAAACGGATCGCATACGGAAACCATACGGATATGTTTTGTGGAATAACGGAACGGAAGAGGACTTAAGGCCTCTTTCACACGACCGTTTTTTTTTTTTCTGTTTACGGGCCGTTTTTTGCGTTCCGTATACGGTCCGTATGTGAAACCATTCATTTAAATGGTTCCGCAAAAAAAATGGAATGTACCCCGTATGCATTCCGTTTCCCAGTTCCGTTGAAAGATAGAACATGTCCTATTATTGCACGCAAATCACGTTCCGTGGCTCCATTCAAGTCAATGGGTCCGCAAAAAAAAAAAACGAACACATACGGAAAAGCATCCGTATGTCTTCCATATCCGTTCCGTTTTTTGTGGAACCATTTATTGAAAATGTTATGCCCAGCCGCATTTTTTCTATGTAATTACTGTATATTCCATACGGAAATAAAAAACGGAACAACGGATCCGTGAAAAATGGACCGCAAAAGCCATACGGTCGTGTGCAGGAGGCCTAAATCAGAGAAAAAAAAAACCTCAGGTATGGAACAACAGACCGCAAAACAAAAACGGTCGTGTGCATGAGCCCTAAGGCTGCATTTACACGACCGTATGCATGGGGTTACTCGTATATTGGGGACCCCGAATATGGCGAATATTTCCTATATTTATTCATTTTGAGGACATCTGTCCTTTAACCCTTTCATGTCCTTTGTGCGCCTAATAATATGGTCATCCAATAGTCATTGCTTTTTTCGCCATGAAAATACTCAGGGGTCTGACCGTAAAATTGCAGATCAGCCCCCGGACCCTCTTACGCTCATTTTCTCTGCATTTAATTCTCTTTTTCCACCAAGTTTACTTCATTAGCTCCATCGTGCATTATAGGCCTTAGTGACCAAGCAATTTTTTAACATTTTTTGTTTGCACGCACCGCAGGCAGTTTGCACCCTGCAATCTTATCTGCAGGGGTGCTGATGTCTGAGAGAGGGAGCTCCCTCCCTCTAAAGCACTTAGATGCCGCAGTCGCTATTAAACGCAGCATCTTAGAGGTATTTAAAGGAAGTGCTGATCTGGGCTGTGAGATTTTGACAAAAAAAAGGAAAAAAAAGAAATAATCTGCACCTCCACCCCTCCCCCGTGCTCACAAGCCGCCGTACTGATGTCGTGAACGCCGCATTTTCCGGACTCTTTATTCCTGATGAGAGAGGCGGCGAAACAAGATGTGACTTTTGCGCACAAGAGAAGAGAGCGCAGGCGATAAATGGACGATGCCGGCAGAGCGCGGAGATAAAAACAGTCATTATCAGACCTTCTCAGAACGCACGCTCCGCCATCGTGTGAGATGAGGACCCCGGCGCCAGAGCCGCACTAATGAAGCACCTGCGCCGCGGAGAGATGTTTCCATTAGAGCAGAGAGACTCGCGCACAAAAGCTACAGGTGACTCGTTAACTGCAAGATTCCTTAATGGACCCGAGAAAGCGCGACCTCGGGTCAAGGAGCAGAACGCCAGGAAACGCCATTACCGCCGAGGAGTCCGTGTATTACACTCTCACAGCTGCCGTCGTCAGGTTATCCGTTTCCGTGTTTATACAATGTGGCCCCTACATATTCTGCAGCGCTGTACAAAATCATCACCACGTGTCCCCCCCGAGGCTCCTCGCAATCTGACACTTAGCTTATTTCATTATGTTTCCATTTTTCTTTTTTTTTTAATGTTAATATTTCTATTATTTTCTTCATTTTATTATCCAAATTTTTAGAGCTTTTAGAATATTATTTTATCATTTTTTAATCTTTTTTTATTTCAATTATTGCTGCTCAGCTTTTTTTTTGACATGCTCCTTTTTTTTCTTAATTATATTCAATTGATTTATTTATTTTTTATTTTATTTATCTGACTTTATATCGGATCATTTTTTATTCTATGATATATTTTTATTCAACTTAATAAAAAGAATAAAAATAAAGTAAATCTCATATCCTTTTCTATCGTTCACACCTCGGCCTGGAATGCCGCCATATGGTCGGAGATACAGTTGTGCTGTTTTTGTTGGTTTATCTTGATTCTCCGTTTTATCTTTAGATGGAATATAGAAGCACATATTATTTGTAGAGGAGATGATGGCATTAAAAGGGGTTGTCACCTAGATTTACACATAATTTCTATTCCCACTGCCTGTGAATGTGTCAGTCTCCACTGTATTTCTAGCATTATATTCCTAAAAGAAGAAGTTGAGGATGAAGCCAGCGCTGAGTCCTCCGTGACAGCAGGGGGTTGTGGGAGGCCTGGATAGAAGTGGATATAAAATCTAGCCTGTGATTATCATCAGTACTAATGCCGCCTGGCTGTGAACTCTGGGGCCTATTAATGGCAGCACAATGTGACTTCATTACCGCCGCTGGCTGACGGGATAGACCGGAATAATAAAATGATTGGAGAAGAGGAAGTAGCAGATGCTCCCCGTTATATCTGCCCTAAAATTCAATTCCCGGCTTGTCTATGCATCACTTTAACCCTCTTTAACCTCCATATGTTGCACATATTCCATAATTTTGGCTTTAATGGCTCCGCTCCACCGCACAGCAAGTGCTTTGTATTCATCTAAAAGCTACAAGGGCACGGAGGATCTCCTGTGAGATAACGCCACATGGAACGGAGCGGCCGCTGAATCACAGAGCGGCCGCTGAATCACAGAGCGCACACTGGGTGAAGATGAGGACACTGCGGGAAAAAATACCCAGGGTTGCCCTAGAAAATCTCCACCTCCAGACTCAGGTTCTTTCATAATTAAAGAAGAACTCCAACACTGCAGACAATGCACTCACACTATAACCCAAAGGATGTCGCCTGGTGGGATCTGTGCTGGAATCTCTTCTACTGTATGTTTACAGGTTGTAATGCTTCAGGTCACCAAGAAACCTCCCAGCTTCCTGTCTGGATGACTACTATTTAGTCACATGTACGGCACGGCACATTTACAAGTTTTGAATCCCAAATTATTGGATTTATAGGCTCCACCAATAACAGAAACCCCAGTTATACAAAAAAATTATTGTATAAACACCACCACTAGAGGGAGCTCAGAAGATTACTACATAAAAATATATACAGCCACCACTAGAGGGAGCTCAGGAGATTACTACATACAGATATATACAGCCATCACTAGAGGGAGCTCAGGAGATTACTGCATAGAGATATATACAGCCACCACTAGAGGGAGCTAAGGAGATTACTACATACATATATATTCAGCCACCACTAGAGGGAGCTCAGGAGATTACTACATACAGATATACACAGCCACCACTAGAGAGAGCTCAGGAGATTACTACATACAGATATACACAGCCACCACTAGAGGGACCTCAGGAGATTATTACATACAGATATATACAGCCACCACTAGAGGGAGCTCAGGAGATTACTGCATACAGATATATACAGCCACCACTAGAGGGAGCTCAGGAGATTACTACATACAGATATATACAGCCACCACTAGAGGGAGCTCAGGAGATTACTACATACAGTTATATACAGCCACCACTAGAGGGAGCTCAGGAGATTATAACATACAGATATATACAGTCACCACTAGAGGGAGCTCAGGATATTACTGCATACAGATATATACAGCCACCACTAGAGGGAGCTCAGGAGGTTACTGCATACAGATATATACAGCCACCACTAGAGGAGCTCAGGAGATTACTACATACAGATATATACAGCCACCACTAGAGAGAGCTCAGGAGATTACTGCATACAGATATATACAGCCACCACTAGAGGAGCTCAGGAGATTACTACATACAGATATATACAGCCACCACTAGAGGAGCTCAGGAGATTACTACATACAGATATATACAGCCACCACTAGAGGGAGCTCAGGAGATTACTGCATCCAAATATATACAGCCACCACTAGAGGGAGCTCAGGAGATTACTACATACAGATATATACAGCCACCACTAGAGGGAGCTCAGGAGATTGCAATATACAGATATATACAGACACCACTAGAGGGAGCTCAGGAGATTACTACATACAGTTATATACAACCACCACTAGAGGGAGTTTAGGAGATTACTACATACAGATATATACAGCCACCACTAGAGGGAACTCAGGAGATTACTACATACAGATATATACAGCCACCACTAAAAGAGCTCAGGAGATTACTACATACAGATATATACAGCCACCACTAGAGGGAGCTCAGGAGATTACTACATACAGATATATACAGCCACCACTAGAGAGAGCTCAGGAGATTACTACATACAGATATATACAGCCACCACTAGAGGGAGCTCAGGAGATTACTACATACAGATGTATACAGCCCCCACTAGAGGGAGCTCAGGAGATTACTACATACAGATATATACAGCCACTACTAGAAGAAGCTCAGGAGTATACTGCATCCAGATATATACAGCCACCACTAGAGGGATATCAGGAGATTACTACATACAGATATATACATCCACCACTAGAGGGAGCTCAGGAGATTACTACATACAGATATATACAGCCACCACTAGAGGGATATCAGGAGATTACTACATACAGATATATACAGCCACCTCTAGAGGGAGCTCAGGAGATTACTACATACAGATATATACAGCCACCACTAGAGGGAGCTCAGGAGATTACTGCATACAGATATATACAGCCACCACTAGAGGGAGCTCAGGAGCTTACTACATACAGATATATACAGCCACCACTAGAGGGAGCTCAGGAGATTACTGCATACAGATATATACAGCCACCACTAGAGGGAGCTCAGGAGATTACTACATATAGATATATACAGCCACCACTAGAGGGAGGTCAGGAGATTACTGCATACAGATATATACAGCCATCACTAGGGGGAGCTCAGGAGATTACTACATACAGATATATACAGCCACCACTAGAGGGAGCTCAGGAGATTACTGCATACAGATATATAGAGCCACCACTAGAGGGAGCTCAGGAGATTACTACATACAGATATATACAGCCACCACTAGAGGGAGCTCAGGAGATTACTGCATACAGATATATAGAGCCACCACTAGAGGGAGCTCAGGAGATTACTACATACAGATATATAGAGCCACCACTAGATGGAGCTCAGGAGATTACTACATACACATATATACAGCCACCACTAAGAGAAGCTCAGGAGATTACTGCATACAGATATATACAGCCACCACTAGAGGGAGCTCAGGAGATTACTGGATACAGATATATACAGCCACCACTAGAGGGAGCTCAGGAGATTACTGCATACAGATATATACAACCACCACTAGAGGGAGCTCAGGAGATTACTACATACAGATATATACAGCCACCACTAGAGGGAGCTCAGGAGATTACTACATACAGATATATACAGTCACCACTAGAGGGAGCTCAGGAGATTACTGTATACAGATATATACAGCCACCACTAGAGGGAGCTCAGGAGATTACTGCATACAGATATATACAGCCACCACTAGAGGGAGCTCAGGAGATTACTACATACAGATATATACAGTCACCACTAGAGGGAGCTCAGGAGATTACTGTATACAGATATATACAGCCACCACTAGAGGGAGCTCAGGAGATTACTGCATACAGATATATACAGCCACCACTAGAGGGAGCTCAGGAGATTACTACATACAGATATATACAGTCACCACTAGAGGGAGCTCAGGAGATTACTACATACAGATATATAGAGCCACCACTAGAGGGAGCTCAGGAGATTACTACATACAGATATATACAGCTACCACTAGAGGGAGCTCAGGAGTTTACTACATACAGATATATACAGCTACCACTAGAGGGAGCTCAGGAGAATACTACATACAGATATATACAGCCACCACTAGAGGGAGCTCAGGAGATTACTACATACAGATATATACAGCTACCACTAGAGGGAGCTCAGGAGATTATTACATACAGATATATATAGACACCACTAGAGGGAGCTCAGGAGATTACTACATACAGATATATACAGTCACCACTAGAGGGAGCTCAGGAGATTACTACATACAGATATATACAGCCACCACTAGAGGGAGCTCAGGAGATTACTTCATACAGATATATACAGCCACCACTAGAGGGAGCTCAGGAGATTACTTCATACAGATATATACAGCCACCACTAGAGGGAGCTCAGGAGATTACTGCATACAGATATATACAGCCACCACTAGAGGGAGCTCCGGAGATTACTACATACAGTTATATACAGCCACCACTAGAGGGAGCTCAGGAGATTACTGTATACAGAAATATACAGCCACCACTAGAGGGAGCTCAGGAGATTACTGTATACAGATATATACAGCCACCACTAGAGGGAGCTCACTACATACAGATATATACAGCCACCACTAGAGAAGCTCAGGAAATTACTACATACAGATATATACAGCCACCACTAGAGGGAGCTCAGGAGATTACTACATACAGATATATACAGCCATCACTAGAGGGAGCTCAGGAGATTACTTCATACAGATATATACAGCCACCACTAGAGGGAGCTCAGGAGATTACTACATACATATATATACAGCCACCACTAGAGGGAGCTCAGGAGATTACTACATACAGATATATACAGCCACCACTAGAGGGAGCTCAGGAGATTACTGCATACAGATATATACAGCCACCACTAGAGGGAGCTCAGGAGATTACTACATACAGATATATACAGCCACCACTAGAGGGAGCTCAGGAGATTACTACATACATATATATACAGCCACCACTAGAGGGAGCTCAGGAGATTACTACATACAGATATATACAGCCATCACTAGAGGGAGCTCAGGAGATTACTACATACAGATATATACAACCACCACTAGAGGGAGCTCAGGAGATTACTATATACAGATATATACAGCCACCACTAGAGGGAGCTCAGGAGATTACTACATACATATATATACAGCCACCACTAGAGGGAGCTCAGGAGATTACTACATACAGATATATACAGCCACCACTAGAGGGAGCTCAGGAGATTACTACATACAGATATATACAGCCACCACTAGAGGGAGCTCAGGAGATTACTACATACAGATATATACAGCCACCACTAGAGGGAGGTCAGGAGATTACTACATACAGATATTCACAGTCACTACTAGAGGGAGCTCAGGAGATTACTACATACAGATATATACAGACACCACTAGAGGGAGCTCAGGAGATTACCACATACAGATATATACAGCCACCACTAGAGGGAGCTCAGGAGATTACTACATACAGATATATACAGCCACCACTAGAGGGAGCTCAGGAGATTACTACATACAGATATATACAGTGACCACTAGAGGGAGCTCAGGAGATTACTACATACAGATATATACAGCCACCACTAGAGGGAGCTCAGGAGATTACTACATACAGATATATACAGCCACCACTAGAGGGAGCTCAGGAGATTACTACATACAGATATATACAGCCACCACTAGAGGGAGCTCAGTGGATTACTGCATACAGATATTCACAGTCACTACTAGAGGGAGCTCAGGAGATTACTACATACAGATATATACAGACACCACTAGAGGGAGCTCAGGAGATTACCACATACAGATATATACAGCCACCACTAGAGGGAGCTCAGGAGATTACTACATACAGATATATACAGCCACCACTAGAGGGAGCTCAGGAGATTACTACATACAGATATATACAGCCACCACTAGAGGGAGCTCAGGAGATTACTACATACAGATATATACAGCCACCACTAGAGGGAGCTCAGGAGATTACTACATACAGATATATACAGCCACCACTAGAGGGAGCTCAGGAGATTACTACATACAGATATATACATTGATATTTGGATACCTCTTCTTTAAAGGAGTACCCCTTCCCAACACCAGTGTGGTGCCCCATGTCAGCTTGTACCTATCATGCATCACACTGTACTCACACTGCACATTCAGCTGCACTGCGGCCTCCCTGGATCGGATGTTGAAGCCGTTATATCTCGCCGTTTGACACTTATAGCCTCCGCTCATTTCTCGGGTGACGTTTTCCAGCCTCAGTTTTCCGTCCGGAGTTTCTATGAGCTTTTCACCATTGGGGAACGTGGCCTCCTTGTCCATTCGAGTCCACAAAACCGGCGGCAGCGGCTTTCCTCGCACCTCGCACTGCAGCTCCGCGGTGGACCCCTCCCTTACGGTGATGACTATCTGCCCCCGGGGGACGCTGATGGACGGAGGGACTGCAAGGAAAACAGTGAAAGGAAAGAGACAGTAAGTGAATTGTCGCAGCTGTAAGTGTCCCTCTCCATATAGCTGAGCCCCCATTTGCCACCATCACACCCTCAGAGGTCAGAACTGTGAAAGGCTTCCTCTGGATATATGATGGTCCTCCAGTCTGGACCTCCAAGACTGTGCCTTCATATCCCCGGCGGCTGCAGTCTTGGTCTCACAGTCTCAGTCTACAAGCCGAGTCCCCCGGGGTCCACTTTCCCTTTTGCTTCCTATGGGATCTAGCAGGATATGTAATGCGGGTTCCGCGCAGTGTTTGGCCGCTCTGGATTTGCTAAGACACATACAAAGTCCCGACGCTGATCGGCCTCTGTGCAGGAGACAGGAGGCAGGAGAGGCCAGCAAATGCTTGGTGATATGGGGGTCTGGTCTAAGGCTTCCTTTTGGGATCTGGTCTAAGATCTGTTTGACTTATTGCTGTAATATTGCTCTAATTGCTCTGCTAGATTTGTTTCTAGTTGGCAGCTCAAGGGTGTGTCCTTTCTGCTGCAGCTCTCTCCTGATCACAGCTCAGGGGTGTGTCCTTTCTGTTGCAGCTCTCTCCTGATCACAGCTCAGGGGTGTGTCCTTTGTGCTGCAGCTCTCTCCTGATCACAGCTCAGGGGTGTGTCCTTTCTGTTGCAGCTCTCTCCTGATCACAGCTCAGGGGTGTGTCCTTTCCCCTGCAGCTCCCTTCCCATTACAGCTCAGAAGATGTGCCCTTTCTGCTGGTGCTCTCTCTCCCTATCACAGGCTGGGAAGTGTGCCCTTTCTGCTACAGCTTGTTTCCTATTACAGCCAAGGGGGCTTGTCCTTCTGCTGCAGCTCTCTTCCTATAACTGTCGACAAAGGTGGACGTGCACAGTAACAGTAGATGGATGTGCACATTACTATGCTGATTAAACACCAGGGGGCGCCATTCTAGTGAAGTAAATAGAATCTCTCACAACTGGGGAATTTTTGTCACAGAAAGTAAATTAAAAAAGTCAGTAGATTGTAATGCTGCATTATAATAAGATAACATTTAATGATGGCCCAACCCCTTTAAGGGTCTGATCTGGGGTCTCATTAGGTTAGGGGGCCACATCTGGGGTCTCATTAGGTTAGGGGGGCCACATCTGGGGTCTCATTAGGTTAGGGGGCCTGATCAGGGGTCTCATTAGGTTAGGGGGGCTGATCTGGGGTCTCATTAGGTTAGGGGGGCTGATCTGGGGTCTCATTAGGTTAGGGGGGCTGATCCGGGGTCTCATTAGGTTAGGGGGGCTGATTTGGGGTCTCATTAGCTTAGGGGGCCACATCTGGGGTCTCATTAGGTTAGGGGGGCTGATCCGGGGTCTCATTAGGTTAGTGGGGCTGATCCGGGGTCTCATTAGGTTAGGGGGGCTAATCCAGGATCTCATTAGGTTAGTGGGGCTGATCCGGGGTCTCATTAGGTTGGGGAGCTGATCCGGGGTCTCATTAGGTTAGGGGGGCTGATCTGGGGTCTCATTAGGTTAGGGGGGCTGATCCGGGGTCTCATTAGGTTAGTGGGGCTGATCCAGGGTCTCATTAGGTTAGTGGGGCTAATCCAGGATCTCATTAGGTTAGGGGGGCTGATCTGGGGTCTATTAGGTTAGGGGGGCTGATCTGGGGTCTCATTAGGTTAGTGGGGCTGATCCGGGGTCTCATTAGGTTGGGGGGCTGATCCGGGGTCTCATTAGGTTAGGGGGGCTGATCTGGGGTATCATTAGGTTAGGGGGGCTGATCTGGGGTCTATTAGGTTAGGGGGGCTGATCTGGGGTCTCATTAGGTTAGGGGGGCTGATCTGGGATCTATTAGGTTAGGGGGGCTGATCCGGGGTCTCATTAGGTTAGGGGGGCTGATCTGGGGTCTCATTAGGTTAGGGGGGCTGATCTGGGGTCTCATTAGGTTAGGGGGCCTGATCTAGGGTCTCATTAGGTTAGGGGGGCTGATCTGGGGTCTCATTAGGTTAGGGGGGCTGATTTGGGGTCTCATTAGGTTAGGGGGGCTGATCTGGGATCTATTAGGTAAGGGGGGCTGATCTGGGGTCTCATTAGGTTAGGGGGGCTGATCTCGGGTCTCATTAGGTTAGGGGGGCTGATCTGGGGTCCCATTAGGTTAGGGGGGCTGATCCAGGGTCTCATTAGGTTAGGGGGGCTGATCCAGGGTCTCATTAGGTTAGGGGGGCTGATCTGGGGTCTCATTAGGTTAGGGGGGCTGATTTGGGGTCTCATTAGGTTAGGGGGGCTGATCTGGGATCTATTAGGTTAGGGGGGCTGATCTGGGGTCTCATTAGGTTAGGGGGGCTGATCTCGGGTCTCATTAGGTTAGGGGGGCTGATCTGGGGTCCCATTAGGTTAGGGGGGCTGATCCAGGGTCTCATTAGGTTAGGGGGGCTGATCCAGGGTCTCATTAGGTTAGGGGGGCTGATCTGGGGTCTCATTAGGTTAGGGGGGCTGATCCAGGGTCTCATTAGGTTAGGGGGACTGATCCAGGGTCTCATTAGGTTAGGGGGGCTGATCTGGGATATGATTTGGATATCTGTTCTAGAGGCTGACAAAGTTTTGGGGTCTGAATCACTAATCGAACACTTTTCGGGCGCAGTGATCTGTATGGCGGTGCGTCACTTGTCTTCGGCCTTTTTAATTGGCAAGGATTCCCGGAGAGGACTTTTCCCCGTCCCATCCCTATAGAGGGGGACGCCCCAGGAGAGCAATACTGGGACGCTCCCACCCAATAGCTCTCACCGGATAAATGCACAAGGCTTGGAGCAGGGTGGGGGCCCGCACAGATGATGCCTAGGCAGTGAGGTGCAGTAGATGCAGACCCTGAGGCCTCGCATTGTATTCACCCTGTGGGATGTGGGTTTGTACTGAGAAGCCGGCAGAAGTCAATGACATTGCCATGTGAGGCTCAGTGCCTGCCCTGGAGATCTGCTCCAGACACTGGACATCACAGTAATGCAGAAAAAATAATTGCCCAGAATGCAACAATCCATATGTGCATCACAGGACCCCCAAACAAACTGCTCTGGATGCATGCATCAGCACAATGCAGACTGATTCTTAGTGGAGTGCAGCTCTGGATGTGACTGGAGAATCAACCAGTGCACCTCTCACCTGTCTCTGCGGAGATGTTGATGTCGCTGCTGTTCAGGGTGAGGGGCAGATTGGGCAACGAGGCGTCACACAAGTAGGTGCCATAGTCACTAAAGCGAAGGTCAATGATCTCCAGGCTGCTGGTGACCGGGGGCAGCTCTAGGTCATTCTTGGTGATCACGATGCGGTCCGAGGTCTTTATGACCTTCTGGTTCTTGTACCAGGTGTACTGGACCTTGTCTTGGGGCACGGCGTCCACGTGGCAGGAGATCTTCAGGTCCTGGCCCAGCTGGATGGTCTCGCTCTCCTTGATGACGTCAGGGGTGATCTGATAGGTGAGGTTCCTCATAGCTGTGAGGGGCAGAAGACAAAGACAGGGGCATCAAATGGAGGAAAACCGGCATCTCATCGCTTCATGTCAGTGAATGGAAACTTGGGGCTGACCTAGTGCTGCACACATGGGCTGAGGGGTTGTATTGTGGCGGGTGGGGGCGCCGTCACAAATCACCCCCCCCCAGACCTCTGCAGTCCAGGCATGACGGAGCTCCGAAGGGTTGTACGTAGGGATGAGCGAAGTAAAAGCTTCGGGTCATCTAAGAATTCCGTTACCGCGGACCGTAACTTATGGGACCTGTTAGCGGAATCCATAACGGAATTCTTAGACAACCTGAACCTTGGACGCCAAGCTCATCCCTAGCTGTACGGGGCGGGCTCCGGAGAAGACACCTCTGGGGATGGACAAGGGACCGGGACTAAAAAAGGTCACAAAAATGTCTAAAAATATATTTAAAAAAAAATCTGAATGTTGAAGCCACAATAAATAATCATCATTGGTGTCTATGAATATCGCATTATTTATCCCGCACTGTGAATGGTTAAAAAAAATACTACTGCAGAAATGCTGCTTTTGATGACATCACCTTAAAATTATCACAAAGTTGTATGAACCCCAAAATGATACCAATAAAAACGTATAATGTGCCCCACAAATAAGGAGCCCCCACAACTAGAACATCAATGAGTTATAGGAGTCGGGGGAGGGGGACGCAGCAAAACAAAAACCAGATACATTCTAAAGTTGATACATTTGATAGATTTGATACATTTGTTCCTCACCGAGCGGCACTGCCCACCCTGCGCTCCCAGCACTTGGCACAACTACCGAGATTTTTTATTCCACCCAGAAAATATTGGTTTTAGTTTCTCAGCACATTATATGGGACATGAACTGCGGCCGTAAAAATACAACGTATCCTGCAAAAAACAAGCCTTCATGTCGATGGAAAAATAAAAAGTGATGGCTCTCAGAGGCTCGGGCAGAGAAAAGAGGCGGCAAGAGGATAGGAGAACTGTAAAACCAACAATGACTCCATTCACAGACAGCAAGCAGAGATTGTGAAAAAGGTGATCAATCAAAACATGTAAATGCTTTTCCTTTAAGAGAGCGGATTGTAGAACAGATTATAGAACGTCCGCGGCGGCCGAGAGACACATCAACCACATGAAGAACATCCACGTCTCCTCGCCACAAACTCCATCCACAGAGGCGTCCGCTGCAGGAAATCAATGGCTATCCACGTACAAAAGATCAGCGGCGACATCACTGAGAATGCCACCTATCCATCACTAGAGATCAGCGGTGACATCACTGAGAATGCCGCCTATCCATCACTAGAGATCAGCAGTGACATCACTGAGAATGCAGCCTATCTGTTCACCAGAGATCAGCGGTGACATCACTGAGAATGCAGCCTATCCATTCACTAGAGATCAGCGGTGACATCACTGAGAATGCAGCCTATCCACGTACAAAAGATCAGCGGAGACATCACTGAGAATGCCGCCTATCCATTCACTAGAGATCAGCGGTGACATCACTGAGAATGCAGCCTATCCATTCACTAGAGATCAGCAGTGACATCACTGAGAATGCCGCCTATCCATTCACTAGAGATCAGCGGTGACATCACTGAGAATGCCACCTATCCATCACTAGAGATCAGCGGTGACATCACTGAGAATGCAGCCTATCCATTCACTAGAGATCAGCGGTGACATCACTGAGAATGCAGCCTATCCATCACTAGAGATCAGCGGTGACATCACTGAGAATGCCCCCTATCCATCACTAGAGATCAGCGGTGACATCACTGAGAATGCAGCCTATCCATCACTAGAGATCAGCGGTGACATCACTGAGAATGCAGCCTATCCATCACTAGAGATCAGCAGTGACATCACTGAGAATGCAGCCTATCCATTCACTAGAGATCAGCGGTGACATCACTGAGAATGCAGCCTATCCAGTCACTAGAGATCAGCGGTGACATCACTGAGAATGCAGCCGATCCATTCACTAGAGATCAGCGGTGACATCACTGAGAATGCAGCCTATCCATTCACTAGAGATCAGCAGTGACATCACTGAGAATGCCGCCTATCCATCACTAGAGATCAGCGGTGACATCACTGAGAATGCAGCCTATCCATTACTAGAGATCAGCGGTGACATCACTGAGAATGCCTCCTATCCATCACTAGAGATCAGCGGTGACATCACTGAGAATGCCGCCTATCCATCACTAGAGATCAGCGGTGACATCACTGAGAATGCAGCCTATCCATCACTAGAGATCAGCGGTGACATCACTTGGAATGCCGCCTATCCATTCACCGGAGATCAGCGGTGCCATCACACATATCTTGTACAGTTACTGGCCTGGTACAGGACTTACATCTCACTAGGAGGTTGACCGTCTTCTTGGCCGGGTTCCCCACGTTGTTGATGGCCGTGCAGTTGTAGAAGCCGGAGTCCTCCGCTCGGATCTGCCGTATGGTGAGATTCCCCCCTTTACTAATGCTGTTGGGTGGCATGGGGTTCGGGGAGTGAGACCAGACGGCTTTGGGTGGGGGGTCGCCTCCGGTAAGCGTGCACTGCATGGTGACGTCGTCTCCTGGATTCACCACCAGCGTCTCATTCACTGACATCTTGAGAGCCGGAGGAGCTGAATGGAGGAAGAGAGAGAAGGATGAGACAAGAGGACATCAGACCGAGGAACAGAAGAACATCTGATACACTGTCACATGAGACATCAGACCGCCCGATGATGTCACGCCCCAACTCATGATGTCACCCCCTGTCAGACGCAGCACCCAACTCATAATGGGGAGATGACACCTGCTGAGGGATAGTCATTAGATGGCTGATAAATGACTTCTCTAGTCACACCTAAAGCTGCCACCCCTATTTTATCAAATGAAAATATGATGATACGTCCAGCAGAGGTAACGATGTTAGAATGAAGCCTCATTCACACGTCAGTGTTCGGTCAGTGATTTCCATCAGTGATTATGAGCCAAAACCAGGTGCGGCTCTAAACACAGAACGGGGCAGATCTTTCCCCTATACCTCATGTCTGCGGAGGCTCCAGTCCTGGTTTTAGCTCATAATCACTGATGGAAATCACTGACCGAACACTGACGTGTGAATGAGGCACAACTCATCAAAAAAGATCTGGGTGCACATCTCAGTGTACGTAGAAGCTCAATGCCAATCTGAGGTAGGTAAAGCCAGTGAGATCATGGTAAGTGTTTAGAGACACAGAGAGATAATCTTACATCGATATAAAGTATCACCGCACTCTCCACAATATACAAATCTAAAGAAATGGCAGAGAAAAGTAGAACAAAGGGCGAGAAAACTGATGAGGGCACCGGAGAACTTCACTTACAGGAAGACAGTGGAAATATGACTCTGACAGCTCTGTGTGCCGGAGCTTTGTATTATATTATCCATGATGAGTGTTATACTCCATATCACGTCTTACTCTGCCAGCACCTAATGATGTGAGGCCTGAGCTGAAGGGGGACTTGATGTCTATTCTCATCACGCAGTGCAGCCTGTACAAAGCCAAGACCTACACACATAAACAATGCAGCATCACACAGCAGACGAGGAGACCCAGGCAGCATCAATTTCCTCATCTCCAAGGAAGGCTCCCGGGATAATCATTTACTATACCCAAATAATACTGCGCCTAGGAACAAACATAACTCCAATAATACTGCTCCTATGTACAAGAATATACCGTAACTACTATAATACTGCTCCTATGTACAAGAATATAACTACTATAATACTGCTCCTATGTACAAGAATATAACTACTATAATACTGCCCCCTATGTACAAGAATATAACTACTATAATACTGCTCCTATGTACAGGAATATAACTACTATAATACTGCTCCTATGTACAGGAATATAACTACTATAATACTGCTCCTATGTACAAGAATATAACTACTATAATACTGCTCCTATGTACAAGAATATAACTACTATAATACTGCTCCTATGTACAAGAATATAACTACTATAATACTGCTCCTATGTACAAGAATATAACTACTATAATACTGCTCCTATGTACAAGAATATAACTACTATAATACTGCCTCCTATGTACAAGAATATAACTACTATAATACTGCCTCCTATGTGCAGGAATATAACTACTATAATACTGCTCCTATGTACAGGAATATAACTACTATAATACTGCTCCTATGTACAAGAATATAACTACTATAATACTGCCTCCTATGTACAAGAATATAACTACTATAATACTGCCTCCTATGTATAAGAATATATCTACTATAATACTGCTCCTATGTACAAGAATATAACTGCTATAATACTGCTCCTATGTACAGGAATATAACTACTATAATACTGCTCCTATGTACAAGAATATAACTACTATAATACTGCCTCCTATGTACAAGAATATAACTACTATAATACTGCCTCCTATGTATAAGAATATATCTACTATAATACTGCCTCCTATGTACAAGAATATAACTACTATAATACTGCCTCCTATGTATAAGAATATATCTACTATAATACTGCTCCTATGTACAAGAATATAACTACTATAATACTGCTCCTATGCACAATAATATATCTACTATAATACTGCTCCTATGTACAAGAATATAACTGCTATAATACTGCTCCTATGTACAAGAATATAACTACTATAATACTGCCTCCTATGTACAAGAATATAACTACTATAATACTGCTCCTATGTACAAGAATATAACTACTATAATACTGCTCCTATGTACAAGAATATAACTACTATAATACTGCCTCCTATGTACAAGAATATAACTGTTATAATACTGCTCCTATGTACAAGAATATAACTACTGTAATACTGCCTCCTAATATACAAGAATATAACTACTATAATACTGCTCCTATGTACAAGAATATAACTACTATAATACTGCTCCTATGTACAAGAATATAACTACTATAATACTGCTCCTATGTACAAGAATATAACTACTATAATACTGCTCCTATGTACAAGAATATAACTACTATAATACTGCTCTATGTACAAGAATATAACTACTATAATACTGCCTCCTATGTACAAGAATATAACTACTATAATACTGCTCCTATGTACAAGAATATAACTACTATAATACTGCTCCTATGTACAAGAATATAACTACTATAATACTGCCTCCTATGTACAATAATATATCTACTATAATACTGCTCCTATGTACAAGTATATAACTACTATAATACTGCTCCTATGTACAAGAATATAACTACTATAATACTGCCTCCTATGTACAGGAATATAACTACTATAATACTGCTCCTATGTACAAGAATATAACTACTATAATACTGCCTCCTATGTACAAGAATATAACTACTATAATACTGCCCCTATGTACAATAATATAACTACTATAATACTGCTCCTATGTACAAGAATATAACTACTATAATACTGCTCCTATGTACAAGAATATAACTACTATAATACTGCTCCTATGTACAAGAATATAACTACTATAATACTGCTCCTATGTACAAGAATATAACTACAATAATACTGCTCCTATGTACAAGAATATAACTACTATAATACTGCTCCTATGTACAAGAATATACCTACTATAATACTGCTCCTATGTACAAGAATATAACTACTATAATACTGCCTCCTATGTATAAGAATATAACTACTATAATACTGCTTCTATGTACAAGAATATAACTACTATAATACTGCCTCCTATGTACAAGAATATAACTACTATAATACTGCTCCTATGTACAAGAATATAACTACTATAATACTGCCTCCTATGTACATAAATATAACTACTATAATACTGCCTCCTATGTACAAGAATATAACTACTATAATACTGCCTCCTATGTACAAGAATATAACTACTATAATACTGCCTCCTATGTACAAGAATATAACTACTATAATACTGCCTCCTATGTACAAGAATATAACTACTATAATACTGCTCCTATGTACAAGAATATAACTACTATAATACTGCCTCCTATGTACAAGAATATAACTACTATAATACTACTCCTATGTACAAGAATATAACTACTATAATACTGCCTCCTATGTACAATAATATAACTACTATAATACTGCACACTATGTACAAGAATATAACTACTATAATACTGCTCCTATGTACAAGAATATAACTACTATAATACTGCTCCTATGTACAAGAATATAACTACTATAATACTGCCTCCTATGTACAAGAATATAACAACTATAATACTGCTCCTATGTACAAGAATATAACTACTATAATACTGCTCCTATGTACAAGAATATACCTACTATAATACTGCTCCTATGTACAAGAATATAACTACTATAATACTGCCTCCTATGTATAAGAATATAACTACTATAATACTGCCTCCTATGTACAAGAATATAACTACTATAATACTGCTCCTATGTACAAGAATATAACTACTATAATACTGCCTCCTATGTACAAGAATATAACGACTATAATACTGCCTCCTATGTACAATAATATAACTACTATAATACTGCACACTATGTACAAGAATATAACTACTATAATACTGCTCCTATGTACAAGAATATAACTACTATAATACTGCTCCTATGTACAAGAATATAACTACTATAATACTGCCTCCTATGTACAAGAATATAACAACTATAATACTGCTCCTATGTACAAGAATATAACTACTATAATACTGCTCCTATGTACAAGAATATACCTACTATAATACTGCTCCTATGTACAAGAATATAACTACTATAATACTGCCTCCTATGTATAAGAATATAACTACTATAATACTGCCTCCTATGTACAAGAATATAACTACTATAATACTGCTCCTATGTACAAGAATATAACTACTATAATACTGCCTCCTATGTACAAGAATATAACGACTATAATACTGCCTCCTATGTACAAGAATATAACTACTATAATACTGCTCCTATGTACAAGAATATAACTACTATAATACTGCCTCCTATGTACAAGAATATAACTACTATAATACTGCCTCCTATGTACAAGAATATAACTACTATAATACTGCCTCCTATGTACAAGAATATAACTACTATAATACTGCCTCCTTGCTGTGAGGACGTGTGTCAGTAGCTCTCCTGAGGCTTTGGATGTCTGGAGAAAGCCCAGGGCGGGGCCACTCTGGGTGGGGATGCTCCCCAAGCAAGGCCCAGGCTCCAAGGCCTATTCTGGGAGATAATTCCCAGACTCCTCACTCTATGGATAATTATCCAGAAGTTTCTTTGGAAGGAAGGAATGTTCCGAGTGTTGCCAGTCCCAGTGCAGCAGGAAGCAAAGATGAAAAGAAAATGTTGGAAGTAAAGAAGGAGACATCACTGAGTAAGAGCATGGCTGCAGGTGTGCAATCCACCCCACCCGCAGGCAGACAGAGGAGAACATCCCTGGAGAAGCAGACCATGCAGGAGAATCTGCAGCAGCCTGTCCTGATACGGTCTGACCGCACACGCTACGGGAGTGGGAACAGCGCAAAAGTCACCAACACGACAGATGAGACCAGAGGGAATACTGAAGGAAGGCTTCATGGGGCCACAAGTGCAGTCACTGGGAAGAACCAGGGGCCCAGTCCCCAATCTGGAGATAGCGACCTCGCAGCAGTGACCACGGCTGCACTAGGTCCAGTGCAAGGACCAAGCAGAGGGACGCCTGTAAGGAGCCATTCTGTGAGTACACAACCCCCCAATACTCAGCGTGCACCAGAACTATGTCTGGCCGAGCGGATCCCAGCTCTGGTCAAGAGACTGGAGACATTAAAAAGAACAAAACTACAGCTGCAGAAACAGATAGATTGTGTCTATAAGCTAAAGGCAGCAAACCCCAACAATCAGGTTGTCCATGACAAGAAGCTGAGCGCCCTCGCTGTGCAGCTCGCTGACACTGTGCAGGACATGGAGGCTGTACTGGAGCAGATGGGACCAGTCGCTGAATCCTTCAGGAACCAGCAAAGACTTGAGGGACATGGGGGAAGACCTGCGCCAGAACCATCTCCATCTAAACCCAAGTCTCCAACCTGTCCAGATGACACCCAGCAGGCCTGTGCAAGACCAGTCCTCAGACCAGCCAGCTTCCCTTTTGAGAAAGGGAATTTGTACAAAGAAGTGGGAGAAAGTGTCCAGCAACAGCAAAGACCTGCAGAGACTCCTCAAAAGGTACCACAAGTCCCAGCAGTTTGTGATGTGAAGCAGGACTATGGACTCTCGCCTGAAGGTAACGCTGCAGTAGCAGTGCAGTCACCACAAGCCCTGGGAGGCAGTAGAGAGCAGCAGGACTGTGGGCTCTCGCCTGAAGGTAACTCTGCAGTAGCAGTGCAGTCACCACAAGCCCTGGGGGGCAGTAGAGAGCAGCAGGACTGTGGGCTCTCGCCTGAAGGTAACTCTGCAGTAGCAGTGCAGTCACCACAAGCCCTGGGGGGCAGTAGAGAGCAGCAGGACTGTGGACTCTCGCCTGAAGGTAATTCTGCAGTAGCAGTGCAGTCACCACAAGCCCTGGGGGGCAGTAGAGAGCAGCAGGACTGTGGACTCTCACCTGAAGGTAACTCTGCAGTAGCAGTGCAGTCACCACAAGCCCTGGGGGGCAGTAGAGAGCAGCAGGACTGTGGACTCTTGCCTGAAGGTAACTCTGCAGTAGCAGTGCAGTCACCACAAGCCCTGGGGGGCAGTAGAGAGCAGCAGGACTGTGGGCTCTTGCCTGAAGGCAGCAGTGCAGCAGAGAGCTCACAGGTCATGGCTCAGCAGGACTGTCGGGGCTCTGTAGAGCAGGATCATACTGCTAGTGACTGCATTGATATGACTGTATGTGATGTTACTGATGATGTTTCTGCAGAGGGGAGCGCTTCACAGTCTGTGTGGGATTTGGGGTCATCTCTAGAGTCGGGTCCACCGTTAGATCAGCCTTCAGAGGCTTGTGACTCGCAGAGTATTATGGATGATGGTGGGGAGGGGGCTGTACAGTCTGATGCACAGCACTTCCCCCCTTTAGTTACACCAGAAGTGTCAGACCCCCATAGTGCAGGCGGTCAGCAGCCACCACAGCGCCCCCAAGTACAGCAGGAGGGTGGAACTGGTGGTGTCTCCTCTGGTAATGCCTGGAGCCGTGGGTCACCATCCTTCAGGTCTAATGTGAACTATACAGGTCAGGCTTTTAAGAGGAGGAACGTGGTCAGGTTCAGACATAGAGGGGCCAAGGAGGAGTTGCCTGACAGGAGGTTTGTGGTCCGTGAACTTCTGTGCCACCAAATGGGTTTCCTGCCATCTAACATCCTGGCAGTGATAAACCTTCCTGACAGGCAGGGGTATGACGTCAGTTTTAAACTCATGTCTGACCTGGACCGCTTCTGGGCTCATTTCGCCCGGGTGAGAGATGCTGATGACTGGAATAAGTTCAGCCTCATCCCCATCTCTAGACCAGACACAGCAAACGTCACCATAATATTCTGGAACGAGTCGGTACCACACCAGGATATTGTTGTATGGCTAAAAAGACACTGTGACCTAATGTCAGATCTGACCAAGACCAGGGACGAGGATGGCATATGGACTGGGGGGTGGAAGGTCCTGGTAAAGTTACGGCAGGTTAACAACATCACCCAACATCTGCCCAACTCATTCTTTATTGGCCGGGAGAAAGGGGTATGCTTCTATGCGGGTCAGCCTAGAAAATGTTTTAAATGCGGAAAGGCCGGTCATATTGCGAGTGTGTGCACCCTGGTAAAATGTAATTTATGCGGGGAGATCGGCCATGTCAGCGCCACCTGCCAGAACATCCGGTGCAACCTCTGTGGTAGGATCGGTCACTCGCACAGGGACTGTCCAGACGCCTGGCATAATGTTTGTAAGGACTTCCCTGATGAGGACTTGCTGGAAGTGGCAGATGACCTAGAGGAGGAGACGCTGTTGTCAGGGTCAGCAGTGACACCGCCCGAGCCTCAGCACAACATGGGTGACAATATGGGTGACATAGTGCCTGACCAGTCCCAGCCAGGAGCCACTGAGGGGAACGGGGAGGTCACTGAGCAGGTTGTGGGCACGTCGTCTTCTGCCTCTGCATCAATAAATCCGCAGAAGAAACGGAAGAAGGACAAAACCAGCCGTAAGCCTGAGGGGGAATGGACCACTGTCCAAAAACCTTCCAAAAAGAAAGTAGACCCCGGGTCAGGTGTTATGACTATCACAAATAGGTACGGTGTCCTATCAGACTCAGACGCTGAGGAAGAGATGGAGAGAGAGTTAAAGAGGGTGGTAGATGAATTTAATGAGGACCAAGAGGGCGATCCCCCCACAAAAAGGAAACCCCCGCGAGCTAAACGTCTGTCCGAATCGGACATGGAGACAGGTGGTCGGCAGGTGGGCTCAGACCCAGATCTATGATGATGGGGGGAATATCTCTGCTTCTTGTGCTTTGCTTTGCTTTGATGGCTCACTGTACCCTTAAAGTGTTCTCCAGTAATGTGAACAGTGTCTTGATGCTGATGTCTTTTTCTTACAAGAGACACGTTTGAATACTTTAGGACTCTTACGGGAAGCTGAGCGTGAATGGCGGTCTGGTCCATCCTTTTGGTCACTGGCTGTAGAACCAAGTGCCGGGGTCTCTATCCTCTTTAACACCAATGATGTAACTATACATAGGTTGACAGAGGTATTGATGGGAAGGTGCCTAATTCTGGAAGTTACTATTCGGGGTAGGAGGCTCCGTCTTATAAATATCTATGGTTCGCAGACAGTGACTGAAAGGGTTAACCTTTATAATGAAGTGAAGCCATATCTCTTCACATCTATCCCTGTCATCATGGCTGGAGATTTTAATGCCACCAGGACATCTTGTGACAGGACCTCTAATAGGCCTCTTACCAGAGACTCCAAGGTCTTAAACGGAATTATTCAACAGGCCGGGTTGTCAGATGTGTTTGTGCAGGGTGGTCGGAAACCAAAATTTACTTATTTTTGTGGTGAAAGAAGAAGTCGGATAGATTTAGCTCTGGTGAGTCCTACAGAGACCATTGGTGAGAAAGATGAGAAGATCGTCCCTTATTCAGACCATCTGGCCTTATATTTCTGTTTGGGTGTCACAAAGTGTTCTGGGACAGGTAGAGGGTTATGGAGACTTAATTCCAGTATATTAGAAGACCCTTCGGTTCAGAGTCATGTTCACTCTCTTATACAGAGTCAGCTAGAGAGAGTGGACTTTTATGACAATATGGCCGACTGGTGGGAGGATGTCAAGGATGAGATCAGATCCCTCTTAAAGAGACTGTCAGTTATAAAGGGGAAGAGTAAGTATGGCCAGTATCTCAAGCTGCGGAAAGAATTGGAGTCACTATATTCGGCGGGAGGGGATGACCAACAAAGGATAGACCGGCTGAAATCTGAGATAAGGCAGTATCAGTACAGCAGGTATACCTCCCTGGTTCTTGAACGGGATTATGGGACTTTAGGGTCTCCTGATCCCTTTGAGAATTGCCGGGAGCGAGTGGCAAATAAATCTGTCACCGGTCTCACTGACCCCCAGGGTGTTTTGCAAGAATCTCGGGAGGGTATCCTGGGGGTGGTGAGATCTTACTATGCTGACTTGTTTCAGAGGAAGGTTTTGGATAGAGACAAGATGACCCAATTCTTGGAGGCAACTCCGCTCCCTGATACTAATGATTTGGACTTTTCTCCTTTGACAGCAGATTTGACGGTGGCGGAGGTTAAAGAGGCAATTGATAAGTTACATCTGAAGAAGGCACCAGGTCCAGATGGGATAACAGCAGAATTCTATAGGACATTCAGAGACCTCTTGGCCCCAATCCTCGTGGATGTATATACAAATTGTCTAGAAAGTCACCTGATGCCTCCATCCATGAGAGTGTCCTCGCTGATTCTGCTGTCCAAAGGTAAAGAGCCGAGTGACATCAAGAACTGGAGGCCGATTGCCCTCTTGAATGTCGACAGAAAGATTCTGGCAAAAATTCTGTTTTCTAGATTAGTTTGTCTGTCCTCAGCACTGTTGTCAGGCTGTCAGTTTGGCACAGTAAAAGGGCGGAACATCTCTGGAGCAGTCATCTCGATAAGGGAGATGTTTGAGAGATGTAAATCCCTGAGGTGTGGGAGATATGTTGTGAGTCTTGACCAGGCTAAAGCCTTTGACAGAGTAGATCATGAGTATCTATGGGCCACTTTGTCAAAGTACGGTATTCCGGGGCAATTCATCGATTGGCTGAAGACTCTGTATTGCGAGGCTGAGAGCTTTCCTCTGGTCAATGGTTGGCAGGGTGATACCTTCAGGGTTGAGGCAGGGGTGAGACAGGGTTGCCCACTGAGTCCGCTGCTGTATGTATTTGCCTTAGACCCATTCTTGAGGTCACTGCAGGAGTGTGGTTTTCAGGGGGTGCCAGTCCCCCATTGCCTGCCCCTGAGTGTTGTTGCCTATGCGGATGATGTGACTGTGGTGATATCTGAGCCTCGTGAGGTGGAGATGTTGTCTACGGCCATCAGAAGTTACTCGGAGGCCTCAGGGTCTCTGGTCAACCTTGAGAAGAGTCAAGCTCTCTGGATATCAGACAGTGATCCAGACTTTGATCTGCCACAATTTGTGAGAGCCTCCACCTATATTAAAATCCTAGGGGTCAAATTTGGGAGGAATGATAACGCCAAACTAAATTGGGAAGAGAAGTTGGAAGCCGGAAATGCAAAGGTTCAGCGATGGAAGAACTGGAGGCTGACCTATAGAGAAAGGGTTAAAATGTTGAAGACTTACCTGGTCCCTGTCTTCTTGTATGTCTCTGTCGTTTTTCCTTTGCCGGAATCTTTCTCCGCTAGGCTCTTTAGCCTGTTCTTCCAACTGTTGTGGGGGAACAGGTTGAACCTGATAAAAAGAGGGATCACCTACCTACAGAGAAGAGAGGGTGGGTTGGATATGTTGAATCCAAGGGTGTTCTTTGACTCCATGTTTCTAAAAGTTAATTTTGGTTGCCTGGACTCAGAGAACAGCTTCCTGTGGGTGAATAGTATCAGGGACTGGATAATGCCTTTTGCAGAGTCTTGGGTGCGAGGCGGCAGTCTCAAGAGGGGTCGATGGACGAGTGACTACCTCCCCCAGTACCTGGACTATGGGCTGAAGTGTGTGAGAAGGTGGAAGATAGAGAAGTCCTACATTGAGGGTAAGCCAAGGAAAGATCTATACGTGAGGGTCTGTAGGGCTTTCTTTTGTTATCCACTTGTCTTGAGGGATTGTGTGACTAGCACTTTACAAGAAAGTCTGAAGCTCCTCAATGGGAAACGACTCCCCGCCAAATTATTTGACATAGCTTGGTTGTCATTACATGGAAAGCTATTTGTTAGGGGTAACCTGAAATTTTTAAGTGTTTCAGATAGGAACTGTCCTCTCGGTTGTCAGCAGGAGGAGACGATGGAGCACTTAATATCTGACTGCAGGGGTGGGAGGAGAATATGGGAAGAGGTGTCACAAAAGCTAAACATCCCATTACTGCAGTCCCTGACTTATGCTGATATAATCTATGCTGTTCCATCCAGAAATAGGAATGTAGACAGGGGGACAATGTACCTGATCATTTCTGTCATAAAATACTACCACTGGCACATGAGAACCCGCGTGTCTATACACAATGAGCCATTCCACCACACCACAGCCGTAAGCCAAATAATGTCTGAGCTCCAGTGGGTTAAGTCATTAGAGATACGGAGTAACCCGAATAATAGGAAATTATGGAGAAATGTGTCTTTGGTTTAAAACAGGAAATATGATGTTATTTTGTGTGTTTTTTTCTCTTCTTTTTCCTCCCCAGCAAATGTGGACTTTCTAAGTTTAATATGATTCTATAGTCATTTTAGTTGAGTAGTCATTGTGTGTACAATGCCTGTTATTTTTTGTTTTTGTAAGAATGTATTTTAATTGTATTTTTTTTTGTTTGTTTTCACAATAAAAATTGCCTCCTATGTACAATAATATAACTACTATAATACTGCTCCTATGTACAAGAATATAACTACTATAATACTGCCTCCTATGTACATAAATATAACTACTATAATACTGCCTCCTATGTACAAGAATATAACTACTATAATACTGCCTCCTATGTACAAGAATATAACTACTATAATACTGCCTCCTATGTACAAGAATATAACTACTATAATACTGCCTCCTATGTACAAGAATATAACTACTATAATACTGCTCCTATGTACAAGAATATAACTACTATAATACTGCTCCTATGTACAAGAATATAACTACTATAATACTTCTCCTATGTACAAGAATATAACTACTATAATACTGCTCCTATGTACAAGAATATAACTACTATAATACATCCTCCTATGTACAAGAATATAACTACTATAATACTGCTCCTATGTACAAGAATATAACTACTATAATACTGTTCCTATGTACAAGAATATAACTACTATAATACTGCTCCTATGTACAAGAATATAACTACTATAATACTGCTCCTATGTACAAGACCATAACTACTATAATACTGCTCCTATGTACAAGAATATAACTACTATAATACTGCTCCTATGTACAAGACCATAACTACTATAATACTGCTACTATGTACAAGAATATAACTACTATAATACTGCTCCTATGTACAAGAATATAACTACTATAATACTGCTCCTATGTACAAGAATATAACTACTATAATACTGCTCCTATGTATAAGAATATAACTACTATAATACTGCCTCCTGTGTACAAGAATATAACTACTATAATACTGCTCCTATGTACAGGAATATAACTACTATAATACTGCTCCTATGTACAAGAATATAACTGCTATAATACTGCTCCTATGTACAAGAATATAACTACTATAATACTGCTCCTATGTACAAGAATATAACTACTATAATACTGCTCCTATGTACAAGAATATAACTACTATAATACTGCTCCTATGTACAAGAATATAACTACTATATTACTGCTCCTATGTACAAGAATATAACTACTATAATACTGCTCCTATGTACAAGAATATAACTGCTATAATACTACCTCCTATGTACAAGAATATAACTACTATAATACTGCCTCCTATGTACAAGAATATAACTACTATAATACTGCCTCCTATGTACAAGAATATAACTACTATAATACTGCCTCCTATGTACAGGAATATAACTACTATAATACTGCTCCTATGTACAAGAATATAACTACTATAATACTGCTCCTATGTACAAGAATATAACTACTATAATACTGCTCCTATGTATAAGAATATAACTACTATAATACTGCCTCCTGTGTACAAGAATATAACTACTATAATACTGCTCCTATGTACAGGAATATAACTACTATAATACTGCCTCCTATGTACAAGAAGATAACTACTATAATACTGCTCCTATGTACAAGAATATAACTACTATAATACTGCCACCTATGTACAAGAAGATAACTACTATAATACTGCTCCTATGTACAAGAATATAACTACTATAATACTGCCTCCTATGTACAAGAATATAACTACTATAATACTGCTCCTATGTACAAGAATATAACTACTATAATACTGCCTCCTATGTACAAGAATATAACTACTATAATACTGCCTCCTATGTACAGGAATATAACTACTATAATACTGCTCCTATGTACAAGAATATAACTACTATAATACTGCTCCTATGTACAGGAATATAACTACTATAATACTGCTCCTATGTACAAGAATATAACTACTATAATACTGCTCCTATGTACAGGAATATAACTACTATAATACTGCTCCTATGTACAAGAATATAACTACTATAATACTGCTCCTATGTACAAGAATATAACTACTATAATACTGCTCCTATGTACAAGAATATAACTACTATAATACTGCCTCCTATGTACAAGAATATAACTACTATAATACTGCTCCTATGAACAAGCCTATGTACAAGAATATAACTACTATAATACTGCTCCTATGTACAAGCCTATAACTACTATAATACTGCCTCCTATGTACAAGAATATAACTACTATAATACTGCCTATGTACAAGAATATAACTACTATAATACTGCTCCTATGTACAAGAATATAACTACTATAATACTGCTCCTATGTACAAGAATATAACTACTATAATACTGCTCCTATGTACAAGAATATAACTACTATAATACTGCTCCTATGTACAAGAATATAACTACTATAATACTGCTCCTATGTACAAGAATATAACTACTATAATACTGCTCCTATGTACAAGAATATAACTACTATAATACTGCTCCTATGCACAATAATATATCTACTATAATACTGCTCCTATGTACAAGAATATAACTGCTATAATACTGCTCCTATGTACAAGAATATAACTACTATAATACTGCCTCCTATGTACAAGAATATAACTACTATAATACTGCTCCTATGTACAAGAATATAACTACTATAATACTGCTCCTATGTACAAGAATATAACTACTATAATACTGCCTCCTATGTACAAGAATATAACTGTTATAATACTGCTCCTATGTA
Source organism: Bufo bufo (assembly GCF_905171765.1). Lineage (NCBI taxonomy): Eukaryota > Metazoa > Chordata > Amphibia > Anura > Bufonidae > Bufo > Bufo bufo. Next base: position 628,499,011 of record NC_053392.1, on the reverse strand, counting down.
CAAGAATATAACTACTGTAATACTGCTCCTATGTACAAGAATATAACTACTATAATACTGCCTCCTATGTACAGGAATATAACTACTATAATACTGCTCCTATGTACAAGAATATAACTACTATAATACTGCCTCCTATGTACAAGAATATAACTACTATAATACTGCCCCTATGTACAATAATATAACTACTATAATACTGCTCCTATGTACAAGAATATAACTACTATAATACTGCTCCTATGTACAAGAATATAACTACTATAATACTGCTCCTATGTACAAGAATATAACTACTATAATACTGCTCCTATGTACAAGAATATAACTACTATAATACTGCTCCTATGTACAAGAATATACCTACTATAATACTGCTCCTATGTACAAGAATATAACTACTATAATACTGCCTCCTATGTATAAGAATATAACTACTATAATACTGCTTCTATGTACAAGAATATAACTACTATAATACTGCCTCCTATGTGCAAGAATATAACTACTATAATACTGCTCCTATGTACAAGAATATAACTACTATAATACTGCTCCTATGTACAAGAATATAACTACTATAATACTGCCTCCTATATACAAGAATATAACTACTATAATACTGCCTCCTATGTGCAAGAATATAACTACTATAATACTGCCCCTATGTACAGGAATATAACTACTATAATACTGCTCCTATGTACAAGAATATAACTACTATAATACTGCCCCTATGTGTGATGATGACATAGAGCAGGACGTCTTCATGTTTCAGTAGCTGCGCTGTATTATAGCGGTTTGTAGATGCTGCTCTGGGATTAGTAAGGAAGACAAATGTTCTGGACCAGAGAACCCATTTCGGATCTCTCCCTGCCCGGCGCTGGCTGCTTGTTATGATAATACCGTATCTGGTTAGGCGGTATGTGCAGAGCGCTCACATTTGTGTTCCTTCCAATGATGCAGAACGCGCTGCTGCCCCCGGGTGCCTCATAGAAGCTTGAATTAAAAGTAGAATCCGTTGTTTTAATTTGGTGTTTGCGGAACATATGACACAGACGGCGGAGTGAGAGTCATCCATCATCGTAGAGCTCATCACCCTCAGCTGGGAGCTGCACAGTAATTGTTTTTTGCATGCAGAACATCTTGGAGCGCAGTTGCCTCGCGCACTCATGTGATGGCGGTATAAGTGCCTATAGACGGTATTGGCCGCGGTGGATGGAGCCGCAGCTCTGGAGGATCATTATGTAGGATTGGCATAATAAAGTCTGGAGTGGCGCACGTGACGTCCCCAATGACCGGATTCTGCAGTTTTCACAAGCTGCGCCAAAGGGCAAACAGGTGTGTAATAACTCAGATAAGAGGGGCGGCCCAATTACAGCATTAACCCTTCTGATGCCAAGGGAAGCAAGTCCTGAGATGGATTCTACGGATTAGCGCGTTCCATGCCGTTCTTGTTTTGCCCACTTCCGATATTTTGACATTAGGATTTAGAAGGGGAAATTGGGGCCCTCTATCTAAGGGCCACAGCACAGTCACATGGTATCAGTGATAAGGACAACGCTGACAACGTTACTGCAGGTGATGACAGAAAGGTGTCAGAACCGATTATAACACGGGCACTTTAGGTGACCATTTTGGTCCTGAGGTTTAGACTGCACAGATGCAAATCGAGATTTTTTCAGGTTTCTTTTGTCAAAAATCGCAGCAAAATTCAGAACAAAGTAAAGTGGGCACTGATCCCCCAAGATAGGATGCACTGTGTGTGGTGCAAGATCTACAGAAGGACCTACAAGAGTCACATGACCTCAGCAGGTCCTTAAGCCAAATGGAAAGCAGCAAAGAGAGGAGGAGGAGGAGGTGTTGTGTTAGGGCATGAGGTCTGATCTGGGGTCTGTGTTAGTTTAGGGCAGGGCTGGCCAACCTGCAGCTCTCCAGCTGTTGTAAAACTACAATTCCCACCATGCCCTGCTGTAGGCTGATAGCTGTAGGCAGTCTAGGCATGCTGGGAGTTGTAGTTTTGCAACATCTGGAGAGCCACAGGTTGGTCATCCCTGGTTTAGGGGGTTTTGGGTTTGAATTTAAATTAGGGGGTCTGCTCTCAGTCTGCTTTTAAGCGTTCTGACTTGGGGGGGTTCTAGTTATTTCAGGGGTCTCTTCAGCAGCTGCATTAAGGGAATTTGGTTTAGGGGCTTTAATTAGGCTGCTTGTATTTAGGGATTCTGGTTTGGGGGTATTTATTTTAGGGGTCTGCTCGGGAGCTTGTATTTAGAGAGTCTGGTTTGGGTGTATTTATTTTAGGGGTCTGCTCGGGAGCTTGTATTTAGAGAGTCTGGTTTGGGTGTATTTATTTTAGGGGTCTGCTCGGGAGCTTGTATTTAGGGATTCTGGTTTAGGGTGCATTTATTTTAGGGGTCTGCTCGGGAGCCTGTATTTAGGGATTCTGGTTTGGGTGTATTTATTTTAGGGGTCTGCTCGGGAGCCTGTATTTAGGGATTCTGGTTTAGGGTGCATTTATTTTAGGGGTCTGCTCGGGAGCCTGTATTTAAGGATTCTGATTTAGGGTGCATTTATTTTAGGGGTCTGCTCGGGAGCCTGTATTTAGGGATTCTGGTTTGGGTGTATTTATTTTAGGGGTCTGCTCGGGAGCCTGTATTTAGGGATTCTGGTTTAGGGTGCATTTATTTTAGGGGTCTGCTCGGGAGCCTGTATTTAGGGATTCTGGTTTAGGGTGCATTTATTTTAGGGGTCTGCTCGGGAGCCTGTATTTAGGGATTCTGGTTTGGGGGTATTTATTTTAGGGGTCTGCTCGGGAGCCTGTATTTAGGGATTCTGGTTTAGGGTGCATTTATTTTAGGGGTCTGCTCGGGAGCCTGTATTTAGGGATTCTGGTTTGGGTGTATTTATTTTAGGGGTCTGCTCGGGAGCCTGTATTTAGGGATTCTGGTTTAGGGTGCATTTATTTTAGGGGTCTGCTCGGGAGCCTGTATTTAGGGATTCTGGTTTGGGTGTATTTATTTTAGGGGTCTGCCCGGGAGCCTGTATTTAGGGATTCTGGTTTAGGGTGCATTTATTTTAGGGGTCTGCTCGGGAGCCTGTATTTAGGGATTCTGGTTTAGGGTGCATTTATTTTAGGGGTCTGCTCGGGAGCCTGTATTTAAGGATTCTGGTTTGGGTGCATTTATTTTAGGGGTCTGCTCGGGAGCTTGTATTTAGGGATTCTGGTTTGGGGGTATTTATTTTAGGGGTCTGCTCGGGAGCTTGTATTTAGAGAGTCTGGTTTGGGTGTATTTATTTTAGGGGTCTGCTCGGGAGCCTGTATTTAGGGATTCTGGTTTAGGGTGCATTTATTTTAGGGGTCTGCTCGGGAGCCTGTATTTAGGGATTCTGGTTTAGGGTGCATTTATTTTAGGGGTCTGCTCGGGAGCCTGTATTTAGGGATTCTGGTTTAGGGTGCATTTATTTTAGGGGTCTGCTCGGGAGCCTGTATTTAGGGATTCTGGTTTGGGGGTATTTATTTTAGGGGTCTGCTCGGGAGCCTGTATTTAGGGATTCTGGTTTAGGGTGCATTTATTTTAGGGGTCTGCCCGGGAGGCTGTATTTAGAGAGTCTGGTTCAGGGTGCATTTATTTTAGGGGTCTGCTCGGGAGCCTGTATTTAGGGATTCTGGTTTAGGGTGCATTTATTTTAGGGGTCTGCCCGGGAGGCTGTATTTAGAGAGTCTGGTTCAGGCTACTTTCACACTAGTTTTGGCTTTCCGTTTGTGAGATCGGTTCAGGGCTCAGCGGTCCAAATCGGATCAGTTTTGCACCAATGCATTCTGAATGGAAAAGTATCCGCTCAGAATCCATCAGTTTGCCTCCGTTCAGTCTCCGTTCCACTTCGGAGGCCGCCTGCAGCGTTTTGGTGTCCGTCTGACGAATCTGAGCCAAACGGACCCGTTCCAGCACACAATGTAAGTCAATGGGGACGGATCCGTTTTCACTGACACAATCTGGCACAATAGAAAACGGATCCGTCCTCCATTGACTTTCATTGGTGTTCAAGATGGATCCGTCATGGCTTGGTTACAGATAATACAAACGGATCCGTTCATAACGGATGCAGACGGTTGTATTATCTCAACAGATCCGTCTGTGCAGATCCATGACGGATCCGCACCAAACGCGAGTGTGAAAGTAGCCTTAGGGTGTATTTATTTTGGGGGTTCTGCTCGGGAGGCTGCATTTAGAGTCTGTTTCTTGGGTCTGTAGTCGTTTAGTGGGTTCTAGTCTGGCGAGTACACCGACACACTGTGGAAAACCGATCCACACAGAGACTGACCGGCGGTGAAGATCATATCAGTCATGAACCGCGCTCACTCCTCACCTGTGCCCTCCCCACAGACCTCTCTATGAGCAGACCCTTTATATTGCGTCCTCTGCCAATAACCGCGCGCACTGAGTAATGGCCTCTGTCAGGCGGCAGCGCATTTTGTTCTCTCTCTGAGACGCGCGGTTCTGGTGGCTAAGTACAAGTGACAGTTTAATGGGGTCCTGGTCAGACGGCACTTCATTAGGTTTTGACTTCTTGTAGATTTTAGAGTTTCATCCTTGGATCGAGGCGGGGGAGGGGGAGAGGAGATTGATTGAGACGAAAGGATCGACTTCTGCAATGTGCGGAGTTCACTTCTCTTCCATCTCTCAGGGGCACAGAATAAACTGGCAATCGATAGCGCCAGTTATATCACTGGTGTCCGAAAACCCAGACACTCGAGCGACAGCAAAAGATGGAAGAAAGAAGCCAAGGATCTGAGAAAGGGAAGAAATCATTTCGATGCCACGCGGTGGTTTCAGTCTTACCCAGCGGAGTGCCGGGTTTGAATCCTGTATGGATTGTATGAAGATGTCAATGGGGTCCCTGTGGCTACCAGGGTCCTAGGGGTGGCCAGAGCTGCCAATGGGCCCAAGTTCAGGGGCCGATCCTATCATCACTATGATCAGGCTGGAGGATGAAGCCTAGAAGGTATGGGTCTCGGGAGGTTTTCCATCTTGCATGCTGTGGGTCCTCCTGCGTTTTTAGTGGGATACAATGGGGCTAATCGGCACATGGACATCCATTGGTTAAAAGCAGGTCCCACACAGAAACTGCTCCAAGAAGGAACATGTCCATGAAGATAACAAGCCCTAGGGTTGGGTTTAGGGTGAAGGTTGGTCGGGTGGAGGACATGGGTTCGGAGGATTGTTGGGGGATGGGCCTGGATTCTCCTAAGAACCCATACATTCTAGTCACAATTGAGCCTAGATAGTTAGGTAACCAGTGGACCCCGGGTATACAGCATTAACCCTTTGACTACTACCCATCAGAAACCTTTACATTAACCTCCTTTACTGCTTTAGACCAGCAGGTACATTGACGTTATTCCCCGATTTCCCTAGACCCAAATGTAGGGATACCTACATTTACCCTTTCACCTCTCAAGACCACCAGGAAAATGCTAGACCACCAGGCCTACCAACATTAACCCCTTCACTGTCCTAGACTACAGGGATAAAAACAATGACCCCATCACTGCCCAAGACCACCAATGATGTGCTAGACCACAAGGCATACCAACATTAACCCCTTCACTGTCCTAAGCCACCAGAGATGCAGATTGCAAACATTGATCTTTTCACTGTCCTAGACCACCAGGGATATAGACACTAACCTTCACTGCTCTACACCTGGATGCTGTACGTCTCTGGAAATCCGGCTGCTTTATAGCTAATTATTACGGTGCTGTATGTGAATTTTTATTTTATGTGGTTCTGTATGGTGCGATTTACAACGAGCAGCGCCCGGGCCCCAAACGATTTACAACGAGCAGCGCCCGGGCCCCAAACTGCAGCACTCATTAGAGGGAACATTGCCAGCGCTACAGCTGAAAGGTACGCGTAGGCTGCGGCCCGCCGGTGTGGAAGCAGTATGGTGATCCTTTACACCCGGGTCTATGTGCCTTCAGCCACGCCCCTGAGGAGCCCATGCACTTCTACAAGGCCCTACTGTCCCTCCAGATCTGTATAATTTAATACAATATCCAACAGACGTCGAAGTCATTTACCAATGTCTACCCATGATGGCTGCCTCTGATGTATAAGCCTGTCACCCATAGGATCCCTAACACAAAGCACAGTATACGTTAGTTGCGGCACGTTTCTGTATGGAAGTGTAGCAGAATGCACTATATACAGTAGAAAGATGTATTCTGCTATATTCCATTCCAGTGAATGTACTGTATGATGTGCAGCTTCTAGGGAAGAACATCTCCAAAAACATATGAAGACCCCATATGGCGGCACACTGAGATGTACAGAACTGTAGGGGCTCCCATGTCCCTCCACACAGCCGACCGTACATGGCTTACATGGCTCGGCCTCAGCGCAGCATCTTGGCATCTTTATGTTCTCCACGTGTTCTTGTGAGGTTCCTTTGGTTTCTGTTCACTCTCCAAAAATATGGAGACGCTAATCGGCTTCACATGAAATGGTCGAGATATAATACGCAGTGTGCGCCCTACATACAGCAGAGATGGGGGGGGGGGGGGGGGGGGGGATTCATATGTAACTGGAGACTGGATTCGGGGGATACTATATCTCCTGATGGAGGGCACCTAATCCTAACCCTAACCGGAGACTGTCGCCACCGGTCCCTAAAGTCAGAGATTTAACAACGGAGGAGTATATAACGCGTTACATTATACGCTTATCATTTCCAAAGGAAAAACACTTGTTATAATATCATGTAACATTACATAATACCGTCATACGGTGAAATTCCAAACTAAAATGTGTGGAAATATTGGATCCTGCGCAGAGAAGATCCAAAAACTTGTCTCTCAATATTTATATCATTAGATTATTTGTATCAAAAAGTAACAATGATAAGAATGATATTAATAGTCAGGATAACAGCCTGAACCCTGCGAAATAAAAGTATGTGAACCCCGGGGCAGTGAGGGAAATATGACATAGCAGAACCACTTCACCCCGCACTGCAGACAACAGGCGAAAATCACGGCAAATGTGGAATTTCTTGTCCGTTTGCTTTTTGAACAAGAAATTTTGGAAGCTGCAACAGGACGAAGCAGCAGAACTTTCTGTAGGCCCCCCGCCGCGCTCGTTCATACTAACACCGACCCAGTCAGTCTCCTCTCACCTAATCTCACTCAAATACTCATCCTTCCTCCTACAGTAAGACTCAGACTTACACCAACACTAATACTGAGTACTAAACATACTCACACTCATACTCTTACACACTCAGTCTTACTCTGACGCACTCATGTTTCCACTCACATTGATATTCATCCTCATTCGTAATCGCACATTTATATTAATTCAGTCATGATTATATTGTATTTATTCGCAATCAGAGTCAGGTTCATAATCTCATACACACAGATTTACCCACCGACTCATACAACAACCTATTCATACACTTACTCACCCAGTTATCCACGCAGTCATACTCCCATTACCTTACCCACACATACACCCGCTCACCCATTCATCCACTCATTAACCCACTCTCTTATACACTCACCCTTTCATTTACCCTTGCCCATTACCATTTACTCTTTCATACACTCACTCACATTCATTTAGGCTCATAGTAGATGACACAGGCGATTGTCCAGAGGGAAGTGTTCCTTCTTGACAATCGGCTGCTCATTAGCAGCATGTGGAGGAGCGATCGTTATGCCATCGCTCGTGCCCGTACTGAATCACTGTTTGCCGGCAGCGGATTGTGATTACACAGCAAGATCTGCTGCCGATAAACAAGGATTTTTAAACCCGCTGAAAAATTCCAAGAGTTTTCTCGGTAATCGGCAGCAGTATTACACTGCCACACTTATTAGCGAGGATCTGCACAATTATCTGTCCGTCTAATATAAGCCTAACACTTACAAAATCACTCAAACATACATTAATTTACCCATTTACTCATGTGCCCATTTATTTACCCACTCATTCATTAATGTACCCACTCATCTATTCATACACTCACTCTCTTATACACTCACTCATCTATTCACACACTTTTTCTTATACATCCACCCATTCATACACTCACTCACTTATACACCCACTCATCTATTCATACACTCACTCTCTTATACATCCACCCATTCACCCACCCACTCATCTATTCACACACTCACTCTCTTATACACCCACCCACTCATCTATTCATACACTCACTCTCTTATACACCCACCCACTCATCTATTCATTCACTCACTCTCTTATACACCCACCCACTCATCTATTCATTCACTTTCTTATACATCCATCCACTCATCTATTCATACACTCACTCTCTTATACACCCACTCATCTATTCATACACTCACTCTCTTATACACCCACTCATCTATTCACACACTTTCTTATATATCCACCCATTCATACACTCACTCACGCTCACACTCATGCCAACCATCAAAGCCTCTTCTTATGCAGAAAGAAACAGAGGACACTGACCGGCCTCTGCTTTGAGCCATAGGGGAGACTGGAGCGATTTCTTGCTTCTATACAGCTTTTTGTCGCCTCCTGTTCGTCCCCACCAAGCTGCTCCTGAACGGAGAGAGGACTGATCAGTGGTCAACGTCTTACTAGGTGGTCATTTATACACTGTATATACTGTACACCTGAGGCTGCAGAGCAAGACACGGCAAGAAGACAAACGGCTGCCTGTATCTCCCCATCACGTAATATTACAGGTGAGCAGGCGGCTGACTACGACTACCGGAGCGGTCATGTGACTGACGTCCTCACACAGGGAGTTTTCCTGATTATTATAGTTTTATATTTATTAGTTTCATCTAAAGACTAAATTAGGGGACATTCCTGGAAGTTTCCGTCCACCATGAGGCCAGCGGGTTCAGGTCATCCGTACAGAGCAGCAGATGGGGGAAGATGTATAAAATACCCGGACACTAACACGCCATCTGTTCCGGCTGAACGCTACGCGTTTCCTGGGAGACAGATTCTCTCATCTTCTCGTTATATTTCTCTGACCAAAAATATAAAGAAAATTCTGAAAACCGAACAGAAGGATGAAGCCCGAGAAACGCAGACAGACAAGCATATCCGGACATAAAAGATGGGGGGCTCGTAGCCCCTCCGATAAATCCTGAGCAGGCGCTTTATCTGGTTCTGGATAAGACTGGGCGACAACCAATGATGGCTGATAATATCCTCTTGCAGAGTTGTCAGCCAGGTTTACTAGACTTTGCCTAGTTATGAGGGAGGGGCTCAAAATCACTTCAGCTCTCTCCAAGGAGACAACCCCTTGAAGGGCTGTAATGGCGGCCATATTGGTGGTCACCCGGCTCGACCAGATATGGACACCAGTATAAAACAGCTAAGACAACGGGACAGAAGACGGTGAGCGAGGGGATTCTGACTTCTGCGTAATGGAAGGGTCTGCTTTCTGTATCAGTGCCTGGCAGTGTTAAGATCTCTGCTTGCTGTTATTTAATAGGAAACTGCTCAGTGGGCGATCAGTCCTGGTCAAGTTATGGACACACGGATAAACAGATCTGATAACTGGGCCGTGTGTGTCCATCACATCACCAGGACTGATTATTCTCTGGGGGGGGGGGGGGGGGGGGTCACATTTAATGACAGCAAGCAGAGATCTAAACAATTTAATATAGACAGTACATTTCGTTTATAGAAAGGGACAGACCTTGTGGAAAAGCATTTGAACCCCCGGAGCCATAATACGAGAAAAGCCTTCCAGACTGACGACCCTCTCCGGTACGGGGGCCACTTATCAGGATGAGCACCCATTACCAGAGCCGCCATCGCTCCGTGTCTGGTAATCGCAGAAGAAGAGGTGATGGATGAAGATGATGACCATGATGATAATGATTATGACGATTATGATGAAGAAGATGATGATGATAATGATTATGAAGATTATGATGATGAAGATGGTGATTATGACCACGATGATGATGAAGATGATGACGAAGATGATGAAGATGATGATCATGAAGATGATAATGATGATGGAGATGAAGATGATGAAGATGATGACGAAGATGGTGATTATGACCATGATGATGATGATGAAGATGACGATGAAGATGATGATGATGATGGAGATGAAGATGATGAGCCGCTGTCACCGGGGGATAAGGTATGTAGGTGTATGGCTTGGGCTCCACCATAGTTTGGGGTCATGAGGAATGAATGTGGATGGGAATGGCTGACAGACGGGTCTATAACGTGGGGCCCATCCCGTACCCTGCCCCCGAGCTCCAAGCCCCCCCTTCTCCCTTACCAGTCTTATTAGTGAGGCGGAAAGTGATGGATTTATCCGGGATCCCGCAGACGTTGCGCACAGACACCTGGCACGTGTAGTTGGCGTAATCCTGAGGACGCAGGTTCTTCAGCTTCAGCACTTTGGTTTCACCCTAAATAAAGAGAAACGAGTGAGAGAGCGAAATATACAGAAACCGCTATGTACGGGTACTGCATGGGGTATCTAAGCCTACCGTGTGCGATACTGTCTGCTGAGCTGTGTATCTACAGTACTACAACCCCCATCATAGTCTGGTGATACATCTCAGGGCGTCCTGGCTCATGATGAACGCCATTGGCCAATTCTCGTACCTAAATATAGAGCGGCAATAACTTCTAATCAAGACATAACAAATCAATTACCTATTTAGTCTCTGCCAACTGTTCTCCGTATCTTTTCTACAATGAAGACATAACCAATCAATTACACATTCGCTCAGCTGCCGCAGTATGGCAGCCACTGACCTGCCCTTGGAACACAAGGCCTCGTTAAATCTGCAGTGGTATGAACCTGAACCCCTCCCCCACCCCAGAGAGTATGGGGAGCCCCCAGCCATCATATCATATATGTACCCGCTATATTACATCCTATATGTAACCTCTATATTACATCATATATGTAACCGCTATATTACATCCTATATGTAACCGCTATATTACATCCTATATGTACCCGCTATATTACATCATATATGTAACCGCTATATTACATCATATATGTAACCGCTATATTACATCCTATATGTACCCGCTATATTACATCCTATATGTAACCGCTATATTACATCATATATGTAACTGCTATATTACATCCTATATGTAACCGCTATATTACATCATATATGTAACTGCTATATTACATCCTATATGTATCCAATATATTACATCATATATGTATCCAATATATTACATCCTATATGTACCCGCTATATTACATCCTATATGTAACCTCTATATTACATCATATATGTAACCGCTATATTACATCATATATGTAACCGCTATATTACATCATATATGTAACCGCTATATTACATCATATATGTAACCGCTATATTACATCATATATGTAACCGCTATATTACATCATATATGTAACCTCTATATTACATCATATATGTAACCGCTATATTACATCATATATGTAACCGCTATATTACATCATATATGTAACCGCTATATTACATCATATATGTAACCGCTATATTACATCATATATGTAACTGCTATATTACATCATATATGTAACCGCTATATTACATCATATATGTAACCGCTATATTACATCATATATGTAACCGCTATATTACATCATATATGTAACCGCTATATTACATCCTATATGTAACCGCTATATTACATCCTATATGTAACCGCTATATTACATCCTATATGTAACCGCTATATTACATCATATATGTAACCTCTATATTACATCCTATATGTAACCGCTATATTACATCATATATGTACCCGCTATATTACATCCTATATGTAACCGCTATATTACATCCTATATGTAACCGCTATATTACATCCTATATGTAACCGCTATATTACATCCTATATGTAACCGCTATATTACATCATATATGTAACTGCTATATTACATCCTATATGTACCCTCTATATTACATCCTATATGTAACCGCTATATTACATCCTATATGTAACCGCTATAGTACATCATATATGTAACCGCTATATTACATCATATATGTAACCGCTATATTACATCATATATGTAACCGCTATATTACATCATATATGTAACCTCTATATTACATCATATATGTAACCGCTATATTACATCATATATGTAACCGCTATATTACATCATATATGTAACCTCTATATTACATCATATATGTAACCGCTATATTACATCATATATGTAACCGCTATATTACATCATATATGTACCCGCTATATTACATCATATATGTAACCGCTATATTACATCATATATGTAACCTCTATATTACATCATATATGTAACCGCTATATTACATCATATATGTACCTGATATATTACATCATATATGTAACCGCTATATTACATCATATATGTAACCGCTATATTACATCCTATATGTAACCGCTATATTACATCCTATATGTACCCGCTATATTACATCCTATATGTAACCGCTATATTACATCCTATATGTACCCGCTATATTACATCCTATATGTAACCGCTATATTACATCCTATATGTACCCGCTATATTACATCCTATATGTAACCGCTATAGTACATCATATATGTACCTGATATATTACATCCTATATGTAACCTCTATATTACATCATATATGTAACCGCTATATTACATCATATATGTAACCTCTATATTACATCATATATGTAACCGCTATATTACATCATATATGTACCCGGTATATTACATCATATATGTACCCAATATATTACATCATATATGTAACCTCTATATTACATCATATATGTAACCGCTATATTACATCATATATGTACCCAATATATTACATCATATATGTAACCTCTATATTACATCATATATGTAACCGCTATATTACATCATATATGTAACCGCTATATTACATCCTATATGTAACCTCTATATTACATCATATATGTAACCTCTATATTACATCATATATGTAACCGCTATATTACATCATATATGTAACCTCTATATTACATCATATATGTACCCGCTATATTACATCATATATGTAACCGCTATATTACATCCTATATGTAACCTCTATATTACATCATATATGTACCTGCTATATTACATCCTATATGTAACCTCTATATTACATCATATATGTAACCGCTATATTACATCATATATGTAACCTCTATATTACATCATATATGTACCCGCTATATTACATCATATATGTAACCGCTATATTACATCCTATATGTAACCTCTATATTACATCATATATGTAACCGCTATATTACATCCTATATGTAACCGCTATATTACATCATATATGTAACTGCTATATTACATCATATATGTAACTGCTATATTACATCCTATATGTACCCGCTATATTACATCCTATATGTAACCTCTATATTACATCATATATGTAACTGCTATATTACATCATATATGTAACTGCTATATTACATCATATATGTACCCGCTATATTACATCCTATATGTAACCGCTATATTACATCATATATGTAACCGCTATATTACATCATATATGTAACCTCTATATTACATCATATATGTAACCTCTATATTACATCCTATATGTACCCGCTATATTACATCATATATGTAACCTCTATATTACATCATATATGTAACTGCTATACTATGTTTGTACCCTGACTGATGATGTCAGATCATGTAATGATAGAGCTGGGTCTCCGCAGAACTCACAAGTCCCATGAACCTGGCTGATTAGATCTAAGGCCGCTCCAGGTGATGGATGATGAGGGTTGTTACCACTGACCTGCCGCCTGCACCTGTGTCCCGGCCCTAGGGATGTTCCTTGTGACACAGACCTGGACTTGTTGACCTGCTCTGATACTATGTGGATACATTTTTTGGGATTTTTATTTTCATTTGTAATTTTTTGAAGACTGATCTAGGACCAGTCTAGAGGGTTAGAACGTATGAATGGTAATGAGGAGGTGACAGTCACACACGACATCCAGAAGAGCGAGCTGTGGTGTCCGGTGTACTGTGTAAAGCTCGAGCTGAGTGATCAGCGTGTCCCGGTCATCACAGGTCATATGATGGTCCTATGAGGCCTTCCTATGGACCACTGCTACACGAGATGAGTGGTGACATACAGTGTAACATGTCTCTGCATGGCAAAAACATCAGTAATTGTGTCACAGATACAATGATCAGTGCAAATCACACCGTCCTCTTACATCTCATTACAAGTTCTAGCTATTCCTAGTGCATGTTCTAGAGTTCTTCTCATTACATGTTCTAGCTAGTCTTAGTACATGTTGTAGAGTTATTCTTGTTACATGTTCTAGCTATTCCTGGTACATGTTTTAGAGTTCTCCTCAGTACACGTTCTATCTATTCCTGGTACATGTTTTAGAGTTATTGTTGTTACATGTTCTAGCTATTCCTAGTATATCTTATAGAGTTCTTCTCATGAGATTTTTGAGCTTATAGAGTTCTTCCTGTTAAATGTTCTAGCTATTCAAAGTACGTTGTAGAGTTATTCTTTTTACATGTTCTAGCAATTTCTAGTACCTGTTCTAGACTTCTCAATACATGTTCTAGCTATTCTTCATATATGTTCTAGAGTTCTTCTTGTTACATGTTCTAGCTATTCCTAGTAGGTGTTCTAGAGTTCTTCTCTTTACATGTTCTCGCTATTCCTAATACATTTTCTACAGTTCGCCCCGATACACATTCTAGCTATTCCTAGTACATGTTCTAGTTATTTCTGTTACATGTTTAAACTTGTAACATGTGCTTGAGTTATTCTAACATGTAGCAAAGTGATTCTCGTTACATGTAGTAGTTATTCCTGTTACATGTTCTAGAGTTCATTTGTTATATGCTCTAGTTATTCTTCTCATATGTTATAGAGTTCTCCAAGGCACATGTTCTAGAAGTATTCCTTCCACATGTTCTATGGTTCATTTGTTACATGTTCTAGTTATTCTTATGTTTTAGATTTTTGAGAAAAGAGGAAAAAAAACAAACAACACAGTGCCGTGCACTAGATAGCGTAATACAGTTGTGGGGCAGCAAAGATAAGATACATGAGGCGTGTGTGGGAATGATGTCACCTTGTTGGGTTGTGATAAGCCACAACCAAAAAGCGGTAAGTGACCCAGGCAATGGTTATTGACAGGTATCCAAACAATGCCACATTGTTTATGGTTTCATAATCAATAAAGCTTGGACTTTCTTCAACTGGTTGAGCATTGGAGTCCGTATTGTCCACGGTGGTGCCTTGAGGTCACCCAGAGTCTACTGTACATGTTTAGGATGTATCCCTGCTACGTGTTCTAGAGCTGATTTGTTACATGTTATAGTTATTCTTCTTGGTTTCTCATGTTATGTGTTCTAAAGTTTTTGATACCACATGTCCTAGAATTGTTCCTGTTAAATTTTCTAGAGTTATTCGTACTTTGTTACATGCTCTGGTTATTCTTACATGTTCTAGAGTTATTTTTAACACATGTTCTAGAGTTTTTGCGGTTACATGTTCTAGAGTTCTCTTTTACATGTAGTGGCGTCCTCCCTGTTACATCTTGTGGAGACCACCCATTCTTCTTGCAATGTGTAGTGTTACATTATTATTATTATTAGACTGTTTTGTGTTCTGTATGTTTTGTGACACCAGGGAATCCTCCAATCTCTCGCTGTCATGGATGAAACTAATGGAATGGATTGAGAAGTCTCTCTCCCTGACAATCAAGGCCACGATTATCTCTCCCCAGAGCAGTTTACCAACAGCTCAGTGTGGAGGTAATGACTGGCACCGAAACAAAGGGATACAATGTAGCTAATCTGAGATGAGACTTCCTGCTGTGATAGAGGGAGAAAGCTCTGCCTCATTCATAGATATCTGCTGAAGAGATCACAAAAGATTCATGGATTCTGAATAGCTTCCATTCAGATTCCAAACCTTATCATTTTTTGCTATAAACCATCTAACCAGAGGGGTAACATGAAGCTCCCACACCCCAGTGCAAAATCTGTAACAGGATCCACACCGAGAGGTGTCCTCTCCTTCAGACCCGGGTTGTGACGTCTACATCTAAACTCCCTATATCTACATACATAGATCTTCTACTGACACCAGGAGGGGTTTATACCCCCAGAATAAGAGGCGCTGCGAGAGATGGACGAATCCCATCCACAGAACGCTTCCTGCGACATGGAGGAATGCAGATGTAAAAGTCGTAAGAAGATAGATTCGTCTCTGTATTTTCCCTGAGAGGACTAATTTATTTCATCCATCTTGCAGACACAGGTCTGACAGGAGAAGCTTATCCTGATGGGTTATGAATGACAAGTGAATCAGTGACATTTTGCATCCACGATAATGGATTCCAAGCGAGCCCGGGATCTTCAGAGGTTTTTTCGAAGAAGCAGCGAAGATGATGAGTTGTTAGACGGCAGAGAAACTTTCCAATCCCATTATCGTCTGCAGGAAGATGATCTTAATTTACTGCAGGAAGTGGAGCTTCATTAGATGTGGTAATAGGGTTGGCAGCGGGCTCATATTGATTCACTGTCTTATCTATAAGGACGCGTGTAGAGTTATGATATTAAGAGGTGATTAATAAGACAGCACGAAGAACGGGCAGGGGCCAGATCTGGAGGAATCGGGGAGGGCAGCCAGGAAAAACTAAAAGGTTCAGCTGAAAAATCATTCTCTCTAAATGTTTTTCCATTGCTCATCAGACTTCAGGAGATGAGAAGATCCTTGAGACGTAAAAAGAACTCCCCCAGAAACTCATCACTTCTCCAGGAAAGTCACGACAAGTGGTTTTTCTTTATTCCTATTTTAACTCGCTAATTTGAAGAGTCATCTTTCAATTTGCTTAAGTACCAGACAGTTACGGAAGGATGGGGTGGATGTAAGTCAATTCAGAGAGCGGCCCCAAAGCAAGACTACAGTGGCCCCATCCTCCTGGTTATGGTCCACACCAATTTACACTAGGGGTATAGTATAACCTGAAGCTCTTAAAGGGGTTTTCTGGAAGTTAGATACTGATGGCCTACTCTCAGGACAAGTCATCAGTTTCAGATTTGTAGGGCTCTGATACCTGGCCACCCCACCGACAGCCACTAGCACCAAAAACTATACAATGGATGGAAGGCTTTGTTTATGGTGGACTGCAGCTCAGATCCCATTCACTTGAGAGCTGCTGCACCCAGCTGGATGGCGACTTCTGCTTCCAGCTCCGTAAACTGTTTAGTTTCTGGCGATGGTGGCTCCCCGAAACAGAAGATCATTGGGGTGATGGGTGTTGGCCCCCACCAGTCTGGATGAACTATACTGAGGATAGGGTTACTGGATCCCTTTAGGTTCCATAGGCTAAACCTATACTGATCTACCCCTTCAAACTCCACTTCATTCCTACGGGGAGGGAGAGCTATGAAAAATTTGGCTTTGGCCAACTGAATCTGGTTTCCACCTTCCACGAGCCGTAGAGCAGGTGCAGGTGCTGGGTCTATTGGTTGGCACATTCATGCAATTTATTGTGTGGCACGCAACCAAAATATGGCTATTACCAATAGACATTAGACTGGCTGCAGATCTGCTATGGATGGACTCGTGTGTAGATACGGGGTATGAGGGGGTAAGACAGACAACATGCACATTCATGTGAAAGCAGAGCAGAGGATTTGTTTCCTCCACAAGATAATGATACTAATTAATGAATACTCTTAACTTCAATTAACGTTTCACTTGTCTTCTTTGTGTCTGTAAGGCAGAGCACCTTGTGCTGCACTCAAAGAATAATTTGGGTGCCCAATGGTCCTATGTAATGGGACACATAGCATTGAGAGGACATCAGGAAAAGGAGCCGCGCTCTTGTTATTCACGATCGTTGCTCTGTATGGAGCTCAGTGATAGATGTGGAATTTGCCGGACGTATCTGTCATGTGAAGAACAATGTTTGGATTTGGCTGTTAGCTCCGGACCATTACCCTTCAGACAACACCTATTTATACATCGTCAATTGCCGGTAGAATGATATTCCCCAGAGAGGAAGGGCTGAGATCGTTTGGTACATCACAGAAACATGAGAAAACCAACATCAGACATGACGGATAATGATGAAACACACTGTTCACTGGGGAATGAACCAGGCCAAAGATCTGTCCAGCATCTGAAATCAGAGATTATTATATCCAGAAGTAATGTCCATCCTACAGGCTGAGGAACCGTCCAGCATCTGAATACAGATATTATAATATACCAGAAGGAATGTCTATCCTACAGGCTGAGGAGCCGTCCAGCATCTGAATACAGAGATTATTATACCAGAAGTAATGTCTATCCTACAGGCTGAGGAGCCGTCCAGCATCTGAATACAGAGATTATTATACCAGAAGTAATGTCCATCCTCGAGGTTGATGAGCCGTCCAGCATCTGAATACAGAGATTATTATACCAGAAGTAATGTCCATCCTACAGGCTGAGGAGCCGTCCAGCATCTGAATACAGAGATTATTATATCCAGAAGTAATATCCATCCTCGAGGTTGAGGAACCGTCCAGCATCTGAATACAGAGATTATTATACCAGAAGTAATGTCCATCCTACAGGCTGAGGAGCCGTCCAGCATCTGAATACAGAGATTATTATATCCAGAAGTAATGTCCATCCTACAGGCTGAGGAGCCGTCCAGCATCTGAATACAGAGATTATTATACTAGAAGTAATGTCCATCCTACAGGCTGAGGAGCCGTCCAGCATCTGAATACAGAAATTATTATACTAGAAGTAATGTCCATCCTACAGGCTGAGGAGCCGTCCAGCCTCTGAATACAGAGATTATTATATCCAGAAGTAATATCCATCCTCGAGGTTGAGGAACCGTCCAGCATCTGAATACAGATATTATTATACCAGAAGTAATGTCCATCCTACAGGCTGAAGAGCCATCCAGCATCTGAATACAGAGATTATTATATCCAGAAGTAATGTCCATCCTAGAGGCTGAAGAGCTGTCCAGCATCTGAATACAGAGATTATTATACCAGAAGTAATGTCCATCCTACAGGTTGAGGAGCCGTCCAGCATCTGAATACAGATATTATTATACCAGAAGTAATGTCCATCCTCGAGGTTGAGGAGCCGTCCAGCATCTGAATACAGATATTATTATACCAGAAGTAATGTCCATCCTACAGGCTGAAGAGCCGTCCAGCATCTGAATACAGAGATTATTATATCCAGAAGTAATGTCCATCCTACAGGCTGAGGAGCCGTCCAGCATCTGAATACAGAGATTATTATACCAGAAGTAATGTCCATCCTACAGGCTGAGGAGCCGTCCAGCATCTGAATACAGAGATTATTATATCCAGAAGTAATGTCCATCCTAGAGGCTGAGGAGCCGTCCAGCATCTGAATACAGAGATTATTATATCCAGAAGTAATGTCCATCCTAGAGGTTGAGGAGCAGTCCAGCATCTGAATACAGAGATTATTATACCAGAAGTAATGTCCATCCTACAGGCTGAGGAACCGTCCAGCATCTGAATACAAAGATTATTATACCAGAAGTAATGTCCATCCTAGAGGTTGAGGAGCCGTCCAGCATCTGAATACAGAGATTATTATATCCAGAAGTAATGTCCATCCTACAGGCTGAGGAGCCGTCCAGCATCTGAATACAGAGATTATTATATCCAGAAGTAATGTCCATCCTACAGGCTGAGGAGCCGTCCAGCATCTGAATACAGAGATTATTATATCCAGAAGTAATGTCCATCCTACAGGCTGAAGAGCCGTCCAGCATCTGAATACATAGATTATTATACCAGAAGTAATGTCCATCCTAGAGGCTGAGGAGCCGTCCAGCATCTGAATACAGAGATTATCATACCCAGAAGTAGTGTCCATCCTACAGGCTGAGGAGCCGCCCAGCATCTGAATACAGAGATTATTTATACCAGAAGTAATGTCCATCCTAGAGGCTGAGGAGCCGTCCAGCATCTGAATACAGAGATTATTATATCCAAAAGTAATGTCCATCCTACAGGCTGAGGAGCCGTCCAGCATCTGAATACAAAGATTATTATATCCAGAAGTAATGTCCATCCTACAGGCTGAGGAGCCGTCCAGCATCTGAATACAGAGATTATTATACCAGAAGTAATGTCCATCCTAGAGGTTGAGGAGCCGTCCAGCATCTGAATACAGAGATTATTATACCAGAAGTAATGTCCATCCTACGCTGTCCAGGTACTGAATACAGAGATTATTACACCAGAAGTAATGTCCATCCTACAGGCTGAGGAGCCGTCCAGCATCTGAATACAGAGATTATTTTACCAGAAGTAATGTCCATCCTAGAGGCTGAAGAGCCGTCCAGCATCTGAATACAGAGATTATTATACCAGAAGTAATGTCCATCCTACAGGCTGAGGAGCCGTCCAGCATCTGAATATAGAGATTATTATATCCAGAAGTAATGTCCATCCTAGAGGCTGAAGAGCTGTCCAGCATCTGAATACAGAGATTATTATACCAGAAGTAATGTCCATCCTATAGGCTGAGGAGCCGTCCAGCATCTGAATATAGAGATTATTATATCCAGAAGTAATGTCCATCCTACAGGCTGAGGATCCATCCAGGTACTGAATACAGAGATTATTATACCAGAAGTAATGTCCATCCTACAGGCTGAGGAGCCGTCCAGCATCTGAATACAGAGATTATTATACCAGAAGTAATGTCCATCCTACAGGCTGAAGAGCCATCCAGGTACTGAATACAGAGATTATTATACCAGAAGTAATGTCCATCCTACAGGCTGAAGAGCCGTCCAGCATCTGAATACAGAGATTATTATACCAGAAGTAATGTCCATCCTACAGGCTGAGGAGCTGTCCAGCATCTGAATACAGAGATTATTATACCAGAAGTAATGTCCATCCTACAGGCTGAGGAGCCGTCCAGCATCTGAATACAGAGATTATTATATCCAGAAGTAATGTCCATCCTACAGGCTGAGGAGCTGTCCAGGTACTGAATACAGAGATGATTATATCCAGAAGTAATGTCCATCCTACAGGCTGAGGAGCTGTCCAGGTACTGAATACAGAGATTATTATACCAGAAGTAATGTCCATCCTAGAGGTTGAGGAGCCGTCCAGTATCTGAATACAGAGATTATTATACCAGAAGTAATGTCCATCCTAGAGGTTGAGGAGCCGTCCAGTATCTGAATACAGAGATTATTATACCAGAAGTAATGTCAGCTTTTCCACAGTCTGATTTTGTCCATCCCTCTCATCTCTCCTTCTAAATCCTGGTATGTCTTGCCTGAACTATTAATATCTTTTTCCCTGCTGGATTTATTGAATATTTGTTTACATTGACTATTTCACCCCTGTATCTGGTCTTCCTTGATTAGGCCAAATGTACTCCCTCCCCTCTTGGTCACACCTGATTGGACACTGAGTGGTATAAATCTAAGCTACTAGGTCTTTTCAGACCTTGGTCTTTCCAAATGCAACATCTCTCAAGTGCAACTCTTAAGTGCACAGACTGAATTATACCAGAATGGGACCACAGGTAATTACAGACATAGTTAATGCAAACAATGTTTCAATTTTTTCAATTTTTCCTCTTACTCTTCCCACTTTTCCACAACCTCCTGAAATACCCCCACGTCCATTCACCAAGCAAGGAACTATTCATCTCTCCCTCCATCTTACCTTCTCATCTGACAGCTTGCACAAACCTGCTTGGCAACATAAAACACTTCCTTCCCAAACACACACAGATACCTCCTGCCCTCTCCTATTCTCACCTATTAACACTTTCTCTGCTTCTCCTTACTGCTGGTGATATCTCTCCAAATCCAGGCCCCTCTCAGCAAATCCCCACTATCACCTCTACGTCCCAAGACAAATCTCCTTCTACAAATTTCTGCAACCCCTTAAACCTAATAACCATTTCTCTGACCCCTGCTCCTTTGGTTCCTCTTGCAGGAGCATTATGGAACGCACGCCGTGTCTGTAACAAACTGTCGTACATTTATGAACTTTTCATCTCTCAAAACCTTTGCTTTCTGGGTCTCACAGAAACATGGCTGACACCCTCTGACACCTCCTCCCCTGCTGCACTCTCTTATAGTGGATTTCAATTCACTCACACACCCCCGCCGCGGCTGCAAACATGGTGGAGGAGTTGGTCTCCTCCTATCAGACACCTGCTCCTACAGCCCAACTCCACTGCCACCCTCCATTATGCTCACCTCATTTGAAGTCCACTCTGTTCGCATCTACACTCCCTCCAACCTCCAAGTAGCCATCATTTATCGCCCCCCAGGCCCAGCCACCATCTTTCTGGACCACTTTAACACCTGGCTACTACACTTTCCTTCTGCCGACATCCCCACTATCATCATGGGTGACTTCAACATCCCTATTGACACCTGCCACTCGGCCGCCTCTAAACTCCTATCACTCTCTTCCTCCTTCGGCCTCTCACAGTGGTCTTCCGCTCCCACCCACAGAGATGGTCACACTCTGGATCTTATCTTTACCCGCCTCTGCTCCCTATCTAACCTTTCTAATTCGCCTCTCCCCCTATCCGACCACAACCTACTCACCTTCTCTTCACTGGTCTCTTCTGCTGCTCCCCCGGTCCACACACCAGCACACCCCCGCAGGAACCTTAAACATCTCGACTTTAACTTGCTTTCTGACTCTCTTCTCCCACTCTCTACCATCTGTTCCCTCCAAGACCCAGATGCTGCCACCACCATGTATAACACCACAATAAGTACAGCGCTGGACACTGTTGCCCCCCTCACACACAACAAAACCCGAAAAATTAACAGACAACCCTGGCACACCAACCTGACCAAAAAACTCAGACAAGCTTCCAGGGATGCTGAGCGGCGATGGAAGAAATCCCATTCAAAAGATCACTTCACCGCATACAAGCAATCCCTCCTCATATTCAAATCCTCACTCACTGATGCAAAACAGGCGACTTCTCATCTCTCATATCTTCCCTCTCCCACAGCCCTAAACAACTTTTTAGCACTTTTACCTCATTTCTCCAACCCCCAGCGCCCCCACCCCCTCCTCTCTTCTCAGCTGAGGACTTTGCCAAATATTTCAAACAAAAGATAGTCAACATCAGAGAAAGCTTCACTACACAGTCCCCACAGACCCTCTACACAACGGCTCGGCCCTCTTCTCCCAAAGCCCGCTTCTCCACCATTACAGAAGAAAAACTCTCCACTCTACTCTCCAGATCCCATCTCACCACCTGTGCACTTGACCCAATCCCATCCCACCTTATCCCTAACCTCACCACAGTGTTTATCCCAGCCCTAACTCATCTCTTCAACCTATCACTAACCTCTGGTGTCTTCCCCTCTGCTTTTAAACATGCTACCATTACACCCATCCTCAAAAAGCCTTCACTTGACCCATCCTCTTTGTCCAGTTATCGCCCCATATCACTTCTTCCGTATGCCTCAAAGCTACTTGAACAACATGTCCATTCTGAACTGTCCTCTCACCTCTCCTCCTGCTCCCTCTTTGACCGCCTACAATCTGGCTTCCGACCCCACCACTCGACTGAGACTGCCCTCACCAAAGTCACCAACGACCTACTGACAGCCAAAACCAAGAAACAATACTCTGTCCTCCTTCTCCTTGACCTGTCCTCTGCCTTCGACACTGTTGACCACTCCCTTCTGTTGCAAACTCTCTCATCTCTTTGCATCACTGACCTGGCCCTCTCCTGGATCACATCATACCTCACAGACCGGACGTTTAGCGTCTCCCACTCCCGCACCACCTCCTCGTCTCGTTCCCTCTCTGTTGGTGTCCCGCAAGGCTCTGTCCTAGGACCTCTGCTCTTCTCTATCTACACTTTTGGCCTGGGACAGCTCATAGAGTCCCATGGCTTTAAGTATCACTCCTACGCTGACGACACACAGATCTACCTCTCTGGTCCAGACATCACCACCTTACTATCAAGAATCCCACAATGTCTATCTTCTATATCATCCTTCTCCTCTCGTTTTCTAAAACTTAACATGGATAAAACAGAATTCATCCTCTTTCCCCCATCTTGCTCAACCCCTCCAACAGACCTATCTATCACAATCAATGGCTGCACTCTCTCCCCGGTCAACAAAGTCCGCTGCCTTGGAGTGACCTTGGATTCTGCCCTCTCCTTCCGACAGCACATCCAAGCCCTTTCCACCACCTGCCGCCTCCAACTCAAAAACATCTCCCGCCTCCGTGCTTTCCTTAACTTTGAATCTGCGAAAATGCTTGTACATGCCCTCATCATCTCCTGCCTAGACTATTGTAACACTCTCCTCTGTTGCCTTCCATCTAGCACTCTCGCACCCCTCCAATCTATACTCAACTCTGCTGCCCGACTAATCAACCTCTCACCCTGTTACTCCTCTGCCTCTCCCCTCTGCCAATCCCTTCACTGGCTCCCCATTGCCCAGCGAATTCACTTCAAAGTACTAAAAAATACATACAAGGCCGTCCACAACCTGTCCCCTCCCTACATCTCTGAGCTACTTTCCCGATACACCCCCACACGCACTCTCCGATCCTCACAAGACCTCCTTCTCTCCTCTTATCGCCTCTTCCCACAATCGACTCCAAGATTTCTCCCGTGCATCCCCCATACTCTGGAACTCGCTGCCCCAACATATCAGACTCTCACCTACAGTGGAATCCTTCTAAAGAAACCTGAAAACCCACCTCTTCAGACAAGCCTACAACCAGAGACCCTGCTGCCTCTATACCGCCATGACCAGCTTCACCCGCACCTACTGTGTCCTTCTCCCATACCTTGTAGATTGTAAGCATTGCGGGCAGGACCCTCTCTCCTTCTGTACCAGTTTGTAACTTGTCTTGTTCATGCTTAGTGCAATTATCTGTATTATGTATGTATACCTCTTCTCACATGTACAGCGCTATGGAATGAATGGCGCTTTAATAATAAATAATAATAATAATCCTACAGGCTGAGGAGCTGTCCAGGTACTGAAGCAAATATCTGTTCTACAGACATGGTCCTGGTGCTGGAGAAAATTTCTATAAATGACTACAGCCATGTTTTTTATCTTTCATGGTTTCGTCAGGGTTTAGACTCTAATAATACGGATTTCTCAGGCTACATCAGTAATTACATTTTTACTATGGGGAGAACCTTCAGAAAACGTGTCCAGTGGAACCTCTACAATTACTTTATTACAACTGTAATTGTGATGCCTCTTGATGTTGTCTTCTAGAGAGCCTCAAATCATATTCCAAGGTCCAGAAGGCATTATTCCACAGAACCCTGGAATAGATTATAATCTCTGCATTCAGCACCTGGATATCTCCTCAGCTACAGCAATGATAAACTCCACAGGCTCAGTTCCTTTATACAGAACGCCGCTTGTCTTATACAGAGGTCCACTTAAATTGTCTAAATCAATGGGTGAACCCTAGTAGTAATTGGCTTGAGTTTTCTCCAGACCAAGGAATCTGCAAATATTTGGGATGATAATTTGCAAACTATCAGACTGCTACATTAGGAAAAGTGTAGACCATGGTTGTACCCCAATAGTCAGCCGCTCCTCATCTGCCCTGGGGGTGCATTATACATCAGATTCATTTTTTTAACTCTTTATTGTCTGCTACATGGCCAGTTGTGATTGATTAGTCAGTATAGATGGCTCAGGAGAGTGATGACTTCATGTAATTTAGAGACCGAGAACATTCACAGAACGTATTGATTGATAAATTGACTTTGTGGAGAGACATAATGTTTCATCCTGTCCATCCCTCCTCATTATTACTAGTAGTGGGTTAGACTGCAGACTATAATAGGCCCAGATATCCTGTAGAATAAGCAATTTCATTGTATGAAACTCCATAATGATAGTCAATAGCGGCCACAAGGTGACATGATGTAATAGTGTGTTCCATAGGACTACACGTAAACCTACTGCTTGATCTGTACTCAAGGAGGCAATGGAGCTCCTGTGTCAACGGTGTCAGAACCGTAACAAGACGCATTGAACTGAATGCAAATTGGAAAACATTTTTTCATTTACATCTTGGAATATAATAAATTTGTAGAACTCAGGACAGGTATCAGGAAGCCCCCAAAAATATGCCAAAATGCAATGAATGAAGCCAGAATCTGCCAGCTTTTGGGTCTTTTTAAGCAGATATAATCTATATTATTTATCTAGAAGCCCGAGTGGTGGAAGTGACAATGAATCTGAATCTTATCCTGAGAGTACTGCCTTACCTGTGTGTAGAGAGGCTCGTAGATGTCCACACCATTGTCCTGATTGTGTGACAAAGTCTCCGTTTCCCGTTTCCAGATGAAGCGAGCAGGTGGGTTGGAGCTGACAGTACATCGCAGGAACACGGTCTTCTCCTGATAGAAGCTCCCTCTAACGTCACTGATGGTCTGGTGAATGGTTAAAATGGGTTCATCTAGATCTGGAGGGAAGGGTTGCAGTGCACATTTATAAACTTTGTGATGCATAATGGAATTACTCAACTTAACATCTTAGTTATATTTTGAGAACCCATTGATTTCTCCAGGTCACCAAACAAGAAAGCAATGCACATTTCAAAGTACTAACACACCACCTAAATAAAAAATAAATAAAAAACTAACCAGTCATCCAAAAAAACTAAACCATCTTCGAAGAAGCCAATCTACCACTCAAGAAACCCACCAAGAAACTGACCCAAGAGAAAAATCCATAAAAAAAAACATTCAATAAAAAAAACTCTCTCCAAGAAACTAACCCATCATCCAAGAAACCAACTCACCAAACAAGAAACAAATCCAACAACCGATGAACTAAGAAACCAACCCACCATAAAAGAAACCAAAAATGTTCAGCTTTGAAACCACACTGCCATCGCATCCAAGAAACCAATCCACACAGGAAACCCACCATTGAAGAACTAACCCATCAACTACCAACCAAGGAAACAGTTTACCATCCAATGAATAAACTAATCAAGAAATAAGAAACCAGCTCAGCGTTCAAAAACTTAACTCACCTTTCAGGAACCCAAACCACCATGGAAACAGGCAATCAACCATCCAAGAAAAAAAACAAAAAAACATGAACATAAGAACTAACTGACCATCCAAGAGACCAATCCCCCAACCAGTAAACTAATCAAGAACCAAAGCCACCATCCAATAAACAAAACATGCCCAAGGAACTAACTGAATAACCATTAAATTAACCCATTATTCACAAAAACCAACCAGTGGTTTAAAAAGCAACCCAGTCTCCTGCTGGATGACCCAAGATGAGGTCTGATGGAAAGTAAAGAAGACCTTATTCAACTTCCCAGGTAATCATCTTATGTCTTGAACCAAGGTCAATGCCTACATTCCTAACCCGAACTAACCAATAAATAGTGAAGGAAACCAATCTGTTTGTTCAGATAGAAGATATTGGTCAAGTAGACAAAGTGTCTGTGTCGGTTATATACAAGGTGTGGGTGGAAACGAGTGGGCATACCCAAGATAAATAAATAGAATCCACCTATCGTGCTTTGGACCATGATGCTTTGCAGCAGACCATTAATAGCAATATAACATAAAATAATAGTTTACTATGGATCCCCAAATTATTGGGAGAGAATGTACAGTATGTGTATGAAACACGGGGTGCTCCACGCTGACTCCAAGACCGGAATATTTGGTCATGTGGTTAGAAGCTCTACTTGATCCTGGACAGCTGCTTTCCTGCTGTCTCCACTTTCCTGGGAAACAAATATTCTTGAAATAAGAATCTAAAGGGACCAGGGAAAGGTAGAGCATAGGACAGATAAAAAATAGATAAAACCTGTGTTACAAAAACCATGGTGGGAGAGGATGAGGGCGATATATACGTAAATACCAAATCCAGCTCCACCATGGAACGGGAAATCAGAGGTTAATAGGATGCTTCAGGAGGCTTGTATATAACAGAGAATAATCAGATAAAAGAGACATTAATTAAAGAGATGGAAGGTGCTGATCGATGAGAACGTCGTCCGGGAGAAGACAAGGCTCAGGCTCTCATCACTTAATGAATAATCCTCCAGTGACTCAATCCCTCCGCTCCCTTTTATCTGTGGCCTGACCCTTCTCATAATTAAGTGGATACCCCAGAGAAACCACTAACACTTCACTTGTAAGAGGCTGATCCCCACCGAGCGGAGCTGAGAAAGCAGAACACGGGGCACAGGGCGGAGCGGGCGAGAGAGAACATGAAACGGCACTTCAGTTATAAACAGGAGAAACAAAAAGCATCAAATGTCACTATGAGACACTATTATATTCTCCACAGGGGGGCAGTATTATAGTAGTTATATTCTTGTACATAGGAGCAGTATTATAGTAGTTATATTCCTGTACATAGGAGCAGTATTATAGTAGTTATATTCTTGTATATAGGAGCAGTATTATAGTAGTTATATTCTTGTACATAGGAGCAGTATTATAGTAGTTATATTCTTGTACATAGGAGGCAGTATTATAGTAGTTATATTCCTGTACATAGGAGCAGTATTATATTAGTTATATTCCTGTACATAGGAGGCAGTATTATAGTAGTTATATTCTTGTACATAGGAGGCAGTATTATAGTAGTTATATTCTTGTACATAGGAGCAGTATTATAGTAGTTATATTCTTGTACATAGGAGCAGTATTATAGTAGTTATATTCTTGTACATAGGAGGCAGTATTATAGTAGTTATATTCTTGTACATAGGAGGCAGTATTATAGTAGTTATATTTTTGTACATAGGAGCAGTATTATAGTAGTTATATTCCTGTACATAGGAGCAGTATTATATTAGTTATATTCCTGTACATAGGAGGCAGTATTATAGTAGTTATATTCTTGTACATAAGAGGCAGTATTATAGTAGTTATATTCTTGTACATAGGGGGCAGTATTATATTAAATATATTCCTGTACATAGGAGGCAGTATTATAGCAGTTATATTCTTGTACATAAGAGGCAGTATTATAGTAGTTATATTCTTGTACATAGGAGGTAGTATTGTAGTAGTTATATTCCTGTACATAGGAGCAGTATTATATTAGTTATATTCCTGTACATAGGAGGCAGTATTATAGTAGTTATATTCTTATACATAGGAGGCAGTATTATAGTAGTTATATTCTTATACATAGGAGCAGTATTATAGTAGTTATAGTCTTGTACATAGGAGCAGTATTATAATAGTTATATTCCTGTACATAGGAGCAGTATTATAGTAGTTATATTCTTGTACATAAGAGGCAGTATTATAGTAGTTATATTCTTGTACATAGGGGCAGTATTATAGTAGTTATATTCTTGTACATAGGAGCGGTATTATAGTAGTTATATTCTTGTACATAGGAGCAGTATTATAGTAGTTATATTCCTGTACATAGGAGCAGTATTATAGTAGTTATATTCTTGTACATAGGAGCAGTATTATAGTAGTTATATTCTTGTACATAGGAGCAGTATTATAGTAGTTATATTCTTGTACATAGGAGCAGTATTATAGTAGTTATATTCTTGTACATAGGAGCAGTATTATAGTAGTTATATTCTTGTACATAGGAGCAGTATTATAGTAGTTATATTCTTGTATATAGGAGTAGTATTATAGTAATTTTATTTTGTACATAAGAGTAGTATTATAGTAGTTATATTTTTGCACAGTGGGACAATATTATAGTACAGTAGCTTAAATTGTATGTTGTGGTCAGTATGGTAGCAACTTAGAGTCGACTTAATATAAAAGGATCACTGGACGCTTTTATGTGTTTGTAAGTTTCCTCCATTTCTCCATTATTCATTGTGACCAGGATTCTATTTGTGAATCTTTCTTGTCTTTCATTTCTTTGTTTTTAACACTTGATGCTAATCCAAATACATCTGAAACATAATTACTTTTGTGGCCGCCCTGCTGGGCCAATGAGATGATTACCAGAGAATGGCTGTTAGTTAGATGTTTTTCGGGGCCCTGTGATGATCTGCTGGAGCGCTCCTCTGATGGAATCGACGTTCATTGTACGGCAAAAATTAAAAAGAACAAAAAAAATCTGATTGTGTTAAAGAAACTACACTGAAAGAAGACCCCGGCGTCCCGGAGAGATGTAATCAAATCAATTTGTGTATGATAACGAGATTCTTGAATTTCCAGTCGTTTCTCCTCTTGTAGAATGTCACTACTGTCAGCTGGAAGTCCAGGTTATTTCCTACTGAAAAAAGAAATTGGAACGGAGAGCAGGAGCGTTAGCCAGGAGAGAAGTGCAGCGTACGAGGTGGGGCTGGAGCTGTGACAGGAGGCTTCTCCGCTATTCCAGAACCTGCATATTATCCGGAAGGACAGATGGTGTCAGCTCCAGATACAACACAGCTCTTCAGTCGTCTTCTGTTCCACATCTCATCTAAACACAGTGTCACTGAGCCATGAGATCACACAGCTCCATAAAAAAAAACAGACAGCTGGCAAGATGGCAGGGAAATCGCCAGGTACTCATTACCCTGTGGCTTGAGTGACTGATGTTTTTACCTCTGCCAACTCATCTTCTGTAAGAAGAAGACGAAGCACCACATAGGCTAATATTGTGTCTTAAAGAGGAACTAAAGCCAAAAAAGAACAGCCAACAAAACGTAACAGAATCTCCTCGTGTGTCTTATGTGTCTGTTATTTACGTTGGTTTGTTAGATATCACGATTGCAGACCATGAAAAATGAACTAATAATGAAATGCATTGTTCGCTCAGGTTGCAACCATGACTTCTTCCCCCTCTCATGTAAGTGCATGTGAGATACGAAGTATAAGAGGAGGGGGCTGGAATAGGTCTGGATGACTTTTGCCGTCACAGCGAGAGTGGCCATTTTGTTGGAAATAATCTTCTAGTTAGTATTAAGTGCAAAGAGATTTGATTACCACCATGTTGAGGTGCCATAGACTGCAGAATACTAAATCTACCAAGATAAATCCCCCTCCCATTCCTAAATAGTGTCATAGCTAAGACAGACTTGATATTCAGGATCCTGGGAAAGCTGGGTTACCACCATGTGGAGCTGTAATAGTCTACAGAATACTAAATCTACCGATATAAATCCCCCTCCTCATTCCTAAATAGTGTCATAGCTAAGACAGACTTGTCTTTCAGGATCTTGGGAAAGCTGGGTTACCACCATGTGGAGCTGTAATAGTCTTCAGAATACTAAATCTACCGAGATAAATCCCCCTCCCATTCCTAAATAGTGTCATAGCTAAGACAGACTTTACTTTCAGTATCTTGGGAAAGCTGGGTTACCACCATGTGGAGCTGTAATAGTCTTCAGAATACTAAATCTACAGAGATAAATCCCCCTCCCCATTCCTAAATAGTGTCATAGCTAAGACAGACATGACTTTCAGGATCTTGGTAAAGCTGGGTTACCACCATGTAGAGCTGTAATAGTCTGCAGAATACTAAATCTACTGAGATGAATTTCCCTCCCCACTAAAATATATACAAATAAAACCCAGACACCAGTGAGTGAGATAAAATGCCTGTTCTGATGGAAACCTTCCCCGTCGTCAGTATCCGATCTTTGTCTCCATGTTACTGAAGCGTGTAGCGGTGTTACCATTATGTTTTGGTCCTGGGTTTAAGGCCTCAGATGAAGATGCTAGAAAAAGGGTCTGTTGTCAGGTGCTGCTGGAGATGAGTCTGGATGTATGGTCTTTAAAAAAAATAAAAAAAAGTGGACAGGACTACAACTACCAGCATGTCCAGATTGTTATTATAGGGCATCACTAGACATTGCATAAAGAGGGATATGGGAGGAAAGAACTAGAACTCCCAGCATGTCTAGATTGTTATTATGGAGAGTCAGTGGACATTACATTAAAAGCAATATAAGCGGAGAGAACTACAACTCCCAGCATGTCTACATTGTTATTATGCAGCATCAGTGGACATTATAGGGAAAGGTGTATAAAAGGACAGAACTACAACTCCCAGTATACCCAGATTGTTATTATGGGCATTCAGGGAACATTATAGGGAGAGGTATACAAAAAGGACAGAACTACAACTCCCAGCAAGTCCAGACTGTTACTATGGGACATTAGTGGCCATTCCATGGAGAGGGATACAAGAAGAAAGAACTACAACTCCAAGCATGACCAGACTGCTATTATGGAGTAGCGATGGACATTATAGGGAGAGGGGTATAAGAGGAGAGAACTATAACTCTCAGCATGTCCAGACTGTTATGGGGCATCAGTGTCCACTACATGGAGAGGAATATAAGGGGACAGAACTATAACCCCCAGCATGATCAGACTGTTATTATGAAGCATCAGTGGAAATTACATGGAAAGGGTTATAATAGGAGAGAGCTACAACTCCCAGCATTTATAGGATGTTATTATGGGCTACCAGAGGACGATATAGTGTGAGGACGAGGAAAAAACTACAACTCCTAGTATTTGACAACTTATAGAGGAAACCACTAACCGCTCACACACAGCACAGGAGCTCCGCACACACGGTGACATCACTCAGGTCCTTCACCACTTCTCTGCACAATTGAGCTCTGTCTCAGTTGGTAAATAGGGTGAAATAAAATTGGCTGCAGAGGAACGAGCATGGAAGATGATAGATATCAGGGGAGGGGGAGAGGAAGGGCAGCGCATCGGTCAATGGGGTTAAGCCCTGTCCCTCTCCAGAACTTCCTGTTCAATGTGAGGCATATTCACCAAGCCATTCTTTAGCCGAAGATGGGGAGGACTAGCACCGGGGAGACTCAGCTGTGCGCTCTATCGACTATAAGTATTGGCATGATTTAGGTTTTTTCCTGGGTTTCGTTCCCCTTTAATAAAAAGTTCCAAATTCTTGAACCTGATACAAAATGTCCCTGCGATCCCGGCGGATTCCAGAACCAAACGTTCCCGCTAAACTGAAGTGAACTGCTTCCGTTGGAACAATGCCTGTTCTTATCCGCAATACGGACAAGAACAGGACATGTTCTTTTTTTGTTGTTGCAGAAATGTGAATCTCCAACATTTAACCTACACAAAAAACATATATGTTAATGGATGTCTCAGTGTGGGATATCAGTCACCATAGAGTTCGTTAACGTATACTTTTTTTGCAGGATGGGAAAGAGTACTGTATCACATTTTTGGATCCTGCAAAGTCCAACAAAAAATGTATACGTTAATGTATGGTATGTTTATATCACCACATACAGATTATACAGACACCACTAGAGGGAGCTTAATACATACAGATTATACAGCCACCACTAGAGGGAGCTCACTACATACAGAATATACAGCCACAACTAGAGGGAGCTCAGTACATACCGATTATACAGCCACCACTAGAGGGAGCTCACCACATACAGATTATACAGCCACCACTAGAGGGAGCTCACTACACACAGATTATACAGCCACCACTAGAGGGAGCTCACTACATACAGATTATACAGCCACCACTAGAGGGAGCTTACTACATACAGATTATACAGCCACCACTAGAGGGAGCTCACTACATACAGATTATACAGCCACCACTAGAGGGAGCTCACTACATACAGATTATACAGCCACCACTAGAGGGAGCTCACTACATACAGATTATACAGCCACCACTAGAGGGAGCTCACTACATACAGATTATACAGCCACCACTAGAGGGAGCTCACTACATACAGATTATACAGCCATCACTAGAGGGAGCTCACTACATACAGGTTATACAGCCACCACTAGAGGGAGCTCACTACATACAGATTATACAGTCACCACTAGAGGGAGCTCACTACATACAGATTATACAGCCACCACTAGAGGGAGCTCACTACATACAGATTATACAGCCACCACTAGAGGGAGCTCACTACATACAGATTATACAGTCACCACTAGAAGGAACTCACTACATACAGATTATACAGTCAGCACTAGAGGGAGCTCACTACATACAGATTATACAGCCACCACTAGAGGGAGCTCACTACATACAGATTATACAGTCACCACTAGAAGGAGCTCACTACATACAAATTATACAGCCACCACTAGAGGGAGCTCACTACATACAGATTATACAGTCACCACTAGAGCGAGCTCTCTACATACAGATTATACAGCCACCACTAGAAGGAGCTCACTACATAGAGATTATACAGCCACCACTAGACGGAGTTCACTACATACAGATTATACAGCCACCAGTAGAAGGAGCTCACTACATACAGATTATACAGCCACCACTAGGGGGAGCTCACTACATACAGATTATACAGCCTCCAGTAGAGGGAGCTCACTACATACAGATTATACAGCCACCAGTAGAGGGAACTAACTACATAGAGATTATACAGCCACCACTAGAGGGAGCTCACTACATATATATTATACAGCCACCACTAGAGGGAGCTCACTACATACAGATTATACAGCCACCACTAGAGGGAGCTCACTACATATATATTATACAGTCACCACTAGAGGGAGATCACTACATACAGATTACACAGTCACCACTAGAGGGAGCTCACTACATACAGATTATACAGCCACCACTACAGGGAGCACACTACATACAGATTATACAGCCACCACTAGAGGGAGCTCACTACATAAAGATTATACAGCCACCACTAGAGGGAGCTCACTACATAAAGATTATACAGCCACCATTAAAGGGAGCTCACTACATAGAAATTATACAGCCACCACTACAGGGAGCACACTACAGATAGATAAAACAACCACCACTTGGGTGAGCTCACTACATAGTGCGTTATATAGCTTCCTTTAAACTCAACAATATATTTGTGTACTGTGAACTCATTAGCGCCCCCTACTTGCATCTTCCGATAAACTTGATTTACCTTAAAACTCAAAACTTAAAAATAAAATCATTTTTATTGTTGGAGTTATGGAAAATGTTGGATTCTATTGGATCTCCCAGTTGGGCTATAACCATTTTCCAGTCTATTTAGCTCTCCTTCTGTCCTATGATGTGCACCATTGAGGTTTGATGATGGTTGAGTTCCTCTAGTTGTCAGGTGATGGCCAGTAGCTGTGACATTGACTTGGGAGCATGCACCAATGGAGTATGTTATGGAGCCTTCTTCTCAGGGTATTTAGATAGTTCTGAAAACTTAGTTATTTGAGCAGAGGACATGAAGGCTTCTGGATCTGTGGGCAGATATATTAGCCTCTAGTTAACCAGAGCAAGATTCTGAGGTCTCTAAGGTCTTTTCTTCCATACCTCACTGTGGCTCCTCTCATTATCCTTCTCCGTTACCATCCAGTTTCCACCTCTTTTCCAGTGGTGGTAACACTGAATGTGACTTACTCCTCATTTCCAGTGGACATAAACCTCCTCAGCTCTTGAGCTTATGCCACCTAGTATGCCGGCTGGACTCTACATATGTCTTACAGATAAAACAATGGTCACTGAAAATTAAGCACAGAGGATCTAACAGCACAATGTGGATCTTCACTATTGGTGGATCCATGTTCCTGACCCTCCCAGCTCCATAAAATATCGGTGGGATATCAGCCTCTACAAGAACCTTTCCTCCCATACAAAGGTCATAACAAGGAGCTTCTGTCTACCAAGTCCATGTGAAGAGTAGATGTTAGTATGACCAGGCTGCAGGCCACTCCATTCACCCCATAGTTCTAAATGTGATTTATTAAAGCAGAAACCGAAGGTCAGTGCGTTAACATTGAACATTTCAGGACTCAACATCATTATGAGCTGGTAGGTGACTGAGGGCAAAGTGACCAGAGATCGGAGGCTCGCTATGGGGGCAAATCCCTGCATTGTTTGCTGCTATCTCCATAAGGAAAGATTTCTTTGGGAAACCCAATAGTGAGTCAAATGTCAGGAACTATTCTCCATAATCCCGGAAGACACTATCTAATGGATGTACAGATGGAGCAGATGTTAACTTAACTTCACAGCAACGCTCCTAGACACCCCATTGTGCAGTGAATTACACCATGGCCTCATTCACTTAAATAAAGCTGTGCTGCAGTTCCTTGAGCAGCAGGTGACCAAAAGAAGTGACCCTTCATTCTCCACACCGACAAGGGTCTCAGATCAGAGCCCCACTGGTCTTAATGTTATTAAACATCCTTTAATATTAAAAGTTGGGAATACACCTTTAAAATATAAGGGGTCAGAGTTCAGTATCCCTCTTCCCTCAGATCATTCGAAAAGTTGTTGGGGAAGGTAAGATATTAGAAGCTGTTTACAGGGTCCTCCTTTACAGAGCTGTCTAAGCTGCACAGGTGGCTGTCTGTGACACAGATAAAAAAAGAATATATTTTTTTATCTTTTTATCTGTGACTAACAAAATAATGGTTCTGTCACTATTCACACACAGCCACTATCAAGCAGAGATATAGTCCGCAAACAGCTCCTCATAGCTCAGCTTCCCTAACATCTGCAGGTAGGAAGTGCGCTTGAAGTTGGAGACTACGGTGAATCAGACAATCCTGAACCTTCATAGGACTGTGAATTCCATATTTTAGGGGTCCCCACGTGTACATAGATTGAGATGATAAGGGGACATGACTGGTGGTTTGCAGACTGCATGCTTCCTCTAAAGGACTGGTCATGATGAAGAATGCTATGGTCACAACTTTAGACTGGAGGAGCCTCCCAAAACTAAAGACCAATAACTGTGTGCTGGATAGTAATGATCCCTTCTGAGAGATAGGCCATTAGTGTGCCCATAGAGCTCAGGATACATCAAGGATTGATCTCTGGTCCATTGCTCCACAGATGAAGCTCAGATCATGTTGAGTCCTGGTTGGGTTCGGTGGAGGACAGGCGCACAATAGAACTGTGGGAATAATCTGGGCTGCCTTTAAATAACTTACACTGCACATCTACTCGAATGGACTTGATGGCCGGGACCCCAACCCCATTCTCGGCTTTACAATAGTATCGACCTCCCTGCATCCTCTGGACCTTTTCGATGCGTAAAGTCTCATTGTAGATGGAGGTCTCCTGGAATTTTTCTGATGCACTGCCTGCGGTTTTTGTCCATCGAACCTATAAAGCAAAAACATCAATTAATAACCCAGATATGATGTTCTCAATATATCTAAAGAAAATGTAGAAGAAACAAAGGGGGAAGGGGGGGGGAAATTGATCCCTAACATAATGACCCATGATGCTCCAGATGTCTAACACCACTAACCACCCATTAGTCTCCATACTTCTTCCACCACTAACCACCCATTAGTCTCCAGACTTTTTCCACAACTAACCAGCCATCATTCTACAGGCTTCTCCCACCACTAGCCACCCACGAGTCTCTAGACTTCTTCCACCACTAGACACCCATCATTCTTCAGACTTCTTCCACCACTAACCACCCACTAGTTTCCAGGCATCTTCAACCACTAACCACCCATTAGTTTCCTGACTTCTTCCACCACTAACCACTCATCAGTGTCCAGACTTCTTCTTCCACCACTAAGCACCCATTAATTTTTCAAACTCTTCGACCAATAACCACTCATCGGTCTCCAAACTTCGTCCACCAGTGACCTCCCATTAATTTCCTGACTTCTTCCACCACTAACCACTCATCAGTCTCCAGACATCTTCCACCACTAATCTCCCATCAATCTCCAGACTTCTTTCACCACTAACCACCCATTAGTTTCCTGACTTCTTAAACCACTAACCACTCATCAGTCTCCAGACTACTTCCACCACTAACCCCCATCAGACTTTTGCCTCCCTCCACCCCCTTTGACCTATCAATCTTTTGTCTCTTTCGATCTCTTTGTGTCAAGCTCATTTAGTGTATGATTGTGAGTAGGTGATGTCTAAGGAACCCATTGACCTCATCTCCTGGAACTACAATCACTAGTTAACGTCCTTTAATCCCCCAGATCTCCAGTGCTTTGACAGCAACGATAAACATTGTCCTGCCATGTCCTATGTTGTGTCTCACAATAATAATCATCATCCTCTCCATCCTTGTGTTCTGTTCACTCCTGAGCTTTGAGTCTAGTAACCTTGGAAAGTAAGACTCCATCATTACCTTACAAAGAGGACACTATAGACTTTGTCTCAAAACATCATAAAATACATCAAAAGCTTCCACTCGTATCATACTGGATTTATAATCCCTCCTGTTACATAAGTAATAGACCAGAACCAGGGGACAAAAGGACTTATGCTGAAATCTGGCACAATCAATAGACAAGGAAGAATGAAAAGCTCAGACCAACACTCTTCCCTGCAATCAATCTCCCAAAGCTTTCATTATACAAATATATAAGAAGATGTTTCTGCCGAAGTGCCGGCTCCCGGCATTGTCCCTGCCGTTCAAGGCTTTTAGAAGTAACCGTGCAGAAGACTTCATTGTCAACCATGCCACTTAATAAAACTTCATGATAGAGTCTTGCTGAAGAACTCAATTAGGATATAAAATGAGGTGCTGCTAACAAAGACATAGAAGATAACTCTGGAGCCGTTCATGTGACCACTGCCAACAAATCAAAGCTCGGTCTTCTGCTTCGCAAATGTCCTTGACCTCACCTGGACACACACAGGATTATGTGATATCAAAATCTAATCATTGCAGAATGAAAACCTACAGAGCTGGATTATGACTAACTGCGGGAAGAAGGGGCGGGAACAGGGGTGGGCAACGTGCACCCCTGGGTAGGAAGGTGGACCTCTGCCCAGTGGACAATCCTGGGTGGCAATCTCTGCTCGTCCCACATACTGCTCCCTCTTACTTTGTAGATTTTAGATTTCCTAGTCTTTGAGGTTTTGAAAGGAACTGTGAACTAATAATCCTCTCCATCTTTGGAGGGATCAGATTGTCTGTAGTCTGTGTACATGGAAATATGAACCGATTAAGTCCTTTAAATATCTTTTTTGGCATCCCACCTTCCCCGTCTAAGCATTGGAGGAGGTTCCTCATGCGGCTGGTGCTGATTGTTTTTTAGACTGTGCTGGGATTTCCTTCTGGAAGAGGGTCAGAGAGAGCTGCCCTGTTCACAGTCTGCACATTGTAAATTCCCTCACATACAGTCACTTACAGGCGGCTCTTATTGGGTTCTGTGCTAGTACTGAGCGGACAATTAGTAAATTAGAAGGAGTGTCCGTTTCTGAAGACCCTTTCTTAGATACACCATTAGGTGGTTCTGAGTACATAGGGGATGGGATCCTCACTGCTTGACCTGAGTGGAGACCGGTAGCATGGAGCATCTCTAGCTCTGGTCCACAGACAGCTTAGGGTGGATTCACACTAGCGTTAGGGATTCCGCTATGGCTTTCCGTTATAACGGAAAATAACGGAATCCATAAGACGGAAGGACGGATCTGTTCTTCTGCCCATAGACTTGTATTATGACGGAATGCAAAACGGAAGCCTTTGAAAGGCATTCCGTTTGCTTTCTGTCCTAATAGAAGTCTATGGGGAATCATAACGGATCCGTCTGGGTGCCGTTATGCAAGACGGAAAACAAAGTCCTGTCGACCCAGACGGATCCGTTATGCTTCTCCATAGACTTCTATTAGGACAGGAAGCAAACGGAATGCCTTTCAAAGGCTTCCGTTTAGCATCCCGTCATAATACAAGTCAATGGGCAGAAGAAGGGATCCGTCCTTCCGTCTTATGGATTCCGTTATTTTCCGTTATAACGGAAAGCCATAATGGAATCCCTAACGCTAGTGTGAACCCACCTTTACTGGTGTGAGCAGTGTGTAGTTCTTCATTTCTCCTGTGGGGGTGCTGCAGGGAAACTGAACATGTGCTATTGTATCCGGTTTCACCCCAGGTTACAGCTGATTGCTGGGGGTTCCAGAAGGGGGAGCCACTGCCTTTGATTGGGAAATAGGAGACAGGGCTTGGGCGTGTCTTTCTAAAAATCCAGCATACAGTAGAAGAAGACTATGAACCCCCCTAAATCTTACAGGGATGATGACTACAGTTCTAGTTCTCCATGCACCTTCTAGAAGGACTTCATTCTATTAACCCCTTAAAGGCACCATACCTGCGGCCGCGGGTGTCCGCTGATCAGACACTGCAGTACTAGAGTATCTCCCTCTCGGATGGTGTAGACCCGCTCGCTCATGTTGTCCTCTTTTACCACACATGCCTGACCGGCATGGATGATCTGAGCCTGAGCTGGTGCTGCAAACAAAACACAAGATGGGGGTTATAGTGCGGTCTAGAGGAACCCCATATAAAACATGTCAAAATTAAAGGGATGGTTAAGGCATGCAGGAAATGGTCTGTGCAGGGGCAGAAAAACAGGGCTTTCTTCCAAAACAGCGCCACGCTAGTCCACAGGTTGTGTGCGGTACTGCAGCTCACATCTACTTAAGAGAATGGAGCTCAGTTGCAATGCCAGACACTGGACAGCTGTGGCGCTGTCTTTGAAATAAAGCAGCCATGTTTCTGTAGTCAGGGGCAGGTGGTATGGTGCAGTGCTGGTCCCTCGGCCCACGTATCAGGCGGTCTGTGGCAGAGCTGGCTAGTAATTAAGATTAAGTGTCTCCTCTATCAGGTGCCATTGATCTCCCAGGAAGAAAGGACATTGCTAAATATCACTTCCCTCCAAATAACGATCAGACGTTGTGTAAAGCGTCCTGTGATGTGGCGGTAAATGGGCCGCGGATGAGTTTTCGCGCCACTATTGATCTGACAATACAATCTTTTTGATATCATAATACTTAAATCGATGTCAGGACCCCGATTTATTTGTGACTTTTTAAACGGAGTCATTTTCACAAGTTGTATCGTCCTAATGGAACCATTAGAAGCGAAGAAGGTCCTGGACCGAGCTGGTAGTCACAGGATAAACAGCGCTCACAGGATGAGGATGTCATTAACCATTTCATCATCTACTACAAAGTAAATGTCCCCCTAATAACAAAACTGTGTAAAGATCCACAGCTCTGTAATAATTACATTAGAATTAAATACCTCCCTCTAGTGGTGGCTGTATAATCTGTATGTAGTGAGCTCCCTCTAGTGGTGGCTGTATAATCTGTATGTAGTGAGCTCCCTCTAGTGGTGGCTGTATAATCTGTATGTAGTGAGCTCCCTCTAGTGGTGGCTGTATAATCTGTATGTAGTGAGCTCCCTCTAGTGGTGGCTGTATAATCTGTATGTAGTGAGCTCCCTCTAGTGGTGGCTGTATAATCTGTATATAGTGAGCTCCCCTAGTGGTGACTGTATAATCTGTATATAGTGAGCTCCCCTAGTGGTGACTGTATAATCTGTATGTAGTGAGCTCCCTCTAGTGGTGGCTGTATAATCTGTATGTAGTGATCTCCCTCTAGTGGTGGTTGTATAATCTTTATGTAGTGAGCTCCCCCTAGTGGTGGCTGTATAATCTGTATGTACTGAGCTCCCTGTAGTGGTGGCTGTATAATCTGTATGTAGTGAGCTCCCTCTAGTGGTGGCTGTATAATCTGTATGTAGTGAGCTCCCTCTAGTGGTGGCTGTATAATCTGTATGTAGTGAGCTCCCTCTAGTGGTGGCTGTATAATCTGTATGTAGTGAGCTCCCTCTAGTGGTGGCTGTATAATCTTTATGTAGTGAGCTCCCTCTAGTGGTGGCTGGATAATCTGTATGTAGTGAGCTCCCTCTAGTGGTGGCTGTATAATCTGTATGTAGTGAGCTCCCTCTAGTGGTGGCTGGATAATCTGTATGTAGTGAGCTCCCTCTAGTGGTGGCTGTATAATCTGTATATAGTGAGCTCCCTCTAGTGCTGGCTGTATAATCTTTTAAGAATTCATCTAAACCCTTTATAAACCCGTCCCCTGTTCCTGCTGTGACCACGTCCTGAGGTCTCTTTTCCACAGATTCCCAGCTCTTACAGTAAAGAAGCTTTGACGCTTCCGGAGACTAAACAACTTCCTCTCCAGTTGGAGGCAGCGCCTGCTTGTCTTTTGAGAGCATTTT
Source organism: Bufo bufo (assembly GCF_905171765.1). Lineage (NCBI taxonomy): Eukaryota > Metazoa > Chordata > Amphibia > Anura > Bufonidae > Bufo > Bufo bufo. The sequence goes on along the minus strand of NC_053392.1, from coordinate 628,456,994 downwards.
ACATGGAACAGTTTTTCACAGTATTTTTTGTATGGCCCATTTATATACTTGTACAGGTTAATTATGTTCCCCCTTAGACGTCTCTTCTCAAGACTAAATAAATTCAATTCTTTTAATCTTTCTTCATAACCAAGACCCTCCAGGCCCCTTATCAGTTTAGTCGCTCTCCTCTGTACTCTCTCCAGCTCCAGGGCGTCCTTTCTATGGACTGGTGCCCAGAACTGAACTGCAAATTCCAGATGAGGCCGCACCAACGCTTTGTAATGTGGTAATATCACATCCCTGCCCCGCTAGGCCTTGCCTCGTTTAATGCATGACAATATCCTGGTGGCCTTAGAAGCAGCTGATTGACATTGTGCTGTTATTTAATCTACCATCCACAAGGACACCCAAATCCTTCTCCATAAGGGACTCTCCCAGTGTCACATCCCCTAGGACATATGAAGCACGGAGATTATTACTACCAAGATGCAGAACTTTACATTTATCCACATTGAACCTCATTTGCCAAGTTGATGCCCAATCACTCAGAGTGTCCAAGTCAGCTAGTGGTGGCTGTATAATCTGTATGTAGTGAGCTCCCCCTAGTGGTGGCTGTATAATCTGTATGTAGTGAGCTCCCTCTAGTGGTGGCTGTATAATCTGTATGTAGTGAGCTCCCCCTAGTGGTGACTGTATAATCTGTATGTAGTGAGCTCCCTCTAGTGGTGGCTGTATAATCTGTATGTAGTGAGCTCCCTCTAGTGGTGGCTGTATGTTCTGTATGTAGTGAGCTCCCTCTAGTGGTGGCTGTATAATCTGTATGTAGTGAGCTCCCTCTAGTGGTGGCTGTATAATCTGTATGTAGTGACCTCCCTCTAGTGGTGGCTGTATAATCTGTATGTAGTGAGCTCCCTCTAGTGGTGACTGTATAATCTGTATGTAGTGAGCTCCCTCTAGTGGTAGCTGTATAATCTGTATGTAGTGAGCTCCCCCTAGTGGTGACTGTATAATCTGTATGTAGTGACCTCCCTCTAGTGGTGGCTGTATAATCTGTATGTAGTGAGCTCCCTCTAGTGGTGACTGTATAATCTGTATGTAGTGAGCTCCCTCTAGTGGTGGCTGTATAATCTGTATGTAGTGAGCTCCCTCTAGTGGTGGCTGTATAATCTGTATGTAGTGAGCTCCCTCTAGTGGTGGCTGTATAATCTGTATGTAGTGAGCTCCCTCTAGTGGTGGTGCACTCTCTGTAACTGAACATAATACATGTAATAAATTGCGAGTTTTTCCTATAGTTTAGAATGGGAAGGAAAGTTCTGGGGTTGAGACAGTTAATTATCTTGTATCTGATATTTAGAGGCGATAAATTAAACTAGGCGACTTTAATGAGCCATTAATTAGTTACAAGGGGGTGTTGTGTATGAGAACAGCCTCAGTTGTGTTTAGCAGCTCGTTTGCTATAATTTCTAATGTAACGGAAAGCTGATGACAAAAACTTCTTAAAGGGGTTATCCCATGACTAATGTAAAAAATGAAAATCAGACACTATATAGGACATGTCAACCTCTTTCTAACAATGCTAGGACCAGCCCTGCACCTCACATGGATCCAGAGATCTCCCCATTCATTGCTCTGCTAGATTTATTTCAAGTTGACAGCTCAAGGGAAGTGTCCTTTCTGCTGCAGCTCAGGGGGCGTGTCCACACTCTCCCTATCACAGCTCAGGAGGCGTGTCCACACTCTCCCTATCACAGCTCAGGAGGCAGTGGAAAGATGAAACTGAGCATGTGCGGCCATCTCAGTGAGCAGGTCAAAGAAATAAGAAAAAGACAAACAACAGGTGGCGCTGTACAGATACATTATAGTGAATATCTCAGTGGCTATGCAAAATTTTTAATTACATGCAATTACAAAAGTCTTCAGATCCAGGTGCTGGTTTGCAAAGTGCAAACTGTAGAATATTTTTCGTGGGACAACCCCTTTAAAGGGGTTGATCCACCCGTCACTTTGCTGGCGTATTTTAGGGACCGGCTTCTATCTACAGAATAAAGCCCCTGAAGTAAAGGATAGAACACTGCGCATGCACTGGGCGCTCTTTATTTATCCTTATGGGAGCGCATTCGACTTCCTGGATGTTTCATAGCAATGAATGGAGAGTGCACAGCGCAACGCGGCCACCTCTCCACTGCTGGAAACAGCTGAGGCTTCAGTGGTGAAGGGAGGGTGGTCGCACGGGCGTCTGCTGACACTGTGATATCTTTGTATCTTCCATTATGGTGAGCATAGACGGCGCGGCTCAGCTCACCAGGGGTATGAATACTTATACCTCTCCTGGTGACAGCACACACTCCTATAAGGAGAAGTCCTTGGAGCTCTGAGTACATGCATCCTCAGCCCTGTCACCATAATGCTTCAGCCTTCCCTGACACCTGAGCGGTAAGTAACCCTCAGGACCCCCAAAAAATATCATAATCATCTCTCAATCAACACCAGAGCAGAAGAACTCGATAGCCTTACTGCCTTTAGAAAGTAAGACGTAACAGTTCTCACACTGGCCACTAGGTGTCAGCACAAGAGGTTTACTTCCAGAGGACGTCATCTTGCTTTACAGCCTGCTGTGAATCTGAATGTTATCCTCACACTGTCTTTAATAGATAGGACTAATGACAAGTGGCTATTTCTATTGTACTGCATGAGCTTAGATACACATTTAGATACGGCCTAGAAATTTCTTACTGGAGAAAGCATTTATATGAGTGCAAGTGTTAAAGATGTGTGAATTTTATTCTATATTTTGTATCTCTAGGACTGTAATGAGTTAACTTTTTCTTTTCCGAGTGCCTTCCTCCCACCCCTCTCTTTGTGTCAAGACTGTAGAAGAGAGGGGGGCAAAGAGCTGTGCTGTGAGAAGTGTCTGATTTCTCATCCTTGTACAGGCGTCCCTACAAGGGAGCTATATAGAGAGTGAAGGAGTGCATAGGCCAATCATATGGCTTGATGATATGTATATATTATCCACTGCCTATAGAGAAGCACCTCTTTGAAGTGTCACATATGACGTATGCAGTATTATTGTTAGAATAGAAGCCATTACAAAATGGCGATGGTAACCAGATGTTTACATTAGTTCACATTCCAAAGTAGGGCCCAGTGCGCAGATGCAGGTGTATTATCTCCTCTCTCTTATCTCTTCTTCCTTTTTGACCAATGAAACAATGCTTTATGCTTCAGTGAGGACTGCCCTCTTCTGAAGATGTATATACGCTTCCCCCATGTAATAAAAGTTAGAGATTGCATTGACCATCTATGTGTCAGCGTCTAGTCTCTCAGCCACGCGTGGATATTAACCCCTGGGGGGGGTACATTGATTTGGAACACCAGAGTGTATTTTAAATGCCCTAATTTAGGGTGTCTTTATTAAAATGGCGACAACGAAGGGACTCTGAGCGAATGTAGCATCAAACAGCTGACAAGACGGGCCCCTGAGCTTGACGAACGGCAGAGGGGAGAGGATTGCAACCTCAAAGAAAGGTGAGAAAACTTTTTATCTCATCTGCCTTTCTGCTATTTACTTCGTCATGCTCAGATAGCTCAGTCTGCTGTGGGGTGGTACCCATGTAAGTATAGTAGTCGGCTGTAATGCTGAAAGCTTAGAGTCTATTGAACCAATAGTCTGAAATTATAGATCACTCTGGTGTGTATATGTTTTGTGTGTGTCTGTGATTTATGTGAGGAGTGAGTTGAGCACAGACGGTAAAACCACAGACAAAGGGAGGGGACAGTAACCTCCTGGTTTGGAAGGGGGCGCTGTAGAGCCGAGGTGTGGGACAAAGTAAACTCCGGCTGACCTGGCAGGGAGACGCGTGGAGCCGTATGACCTTTAGATCCTTGAGATAAGGGAAGACTGCGGAGATATTCTCCACCTGACCTGACCTCAGGAAGACGCGTGGAGCCGTATGACCTTTAGATCCTTGAGATAAGGGAAGACTGCAGTGATATTCTCCACCTGACCTGACCCCAGGAAGATGCGGCGGAGCCCGCCTGACCCCTGGAGCAGGGGAAGACGTGCGGGGAGTCCCAGCTGACTAGTCAGACGTGATAGTCAGATTTGAGCCAACCAGAGGGGAGGGTGAATCCTTTGTCTGTGGAGGAAAGGGTTAAAGGTGCCTCTTTACTCCTTTGTTTTGTGTGTGTCAGTCTGAAATACTGCTATTGAAATGGGTCAGTCCCAGTATTATGAAGAAGGAGAAAATACAGCCCCTAGCTAGTAGCGAGGAAAGAGGAAGATTATAGGATGTGATATGGAGAATTGAAAGTTAAAATGTGACAAAGAATGTTAGAGAAAGTGTGGCCCCGGACAGCAGGTCGCCCGGCTGGCAACAGGGATGAAAATCTGTAAGAAACTGTGAAGTTAGAGCTTACAGACTGAGGGCATCAGAACTCCGGTGATGTTGAAAGGGGAGTTTTAACGAGTGAGAAAACAGAGCAGTGTCAGGATCATAATTGGTGGCATTAGCAAGAAAGAAAGTGCCCCAGTGTCTGCAATCAGAAAGGCGCTTGTGTTAAATGTTCAGAAATGAACTGGTTAAATAGGGAAAATCCTAAAGGAAGGTCAGTTAATGGAACTGTGAAATAGAGAAATTAATTCCCCCCCCACCTTCACACAGAAACATTCCTGAGATAAGAGGAGCAGGGAAAGGGGGGAGGGAATCATGGGGGCAGGGAATCATGCAGAGTAAGTGATGTTATATGTGTAATATTATTATAGAAGACAAAGAATTGTTCAATTATCTTCTTTCTTCTTTCCCAAGCAGTGTACTGTGGGAATCCAGCTTTTAACAAAATGACTGTATGATTATAACATGTATATTGTCTTACAGCGACAGACCATCAGCAATTCTGGGTGTGGTGTGGCTATCTGTTTCCAGGAAAGCGGTGTTTATCTGTGCTGCAAGTTTTTGGGATGAAAACAGTGTGGCTGGGTTGGAAGACATAAATGATTCAGTGGAATGTGAATGGGTGTGGCTTTGTGACTGATGGATGTTTTTAGCAGAGCTGTGAATGCAATTCATATTTTATGTATAAGGGCATGGTTATGAGCTGTTAATGAAAATGGGTACATGAAAATGTATATGAATGCGTATAGAGTACAGTATTTGTTTTTTAAATAATATGCGCATTGAGGATTTTATTTTCTTTTTCTTGGAAGTTTTTGGTTTTTATTGGTGCCAACAGCATTGATCAAGCTGTACATTTTTTTTATATCGAAGTCAATGAAAAGTTTCTTATAGGCCCTTTGTGTGTTCATGTCTGTATTGTCAGATCGGTTTGTTTCAATGTTTGAAGTTACGTGTTACATGTTAAGTGTTGTGCTTAACATCAGAGCTCTGTTCTCATGGACAGCTGGCACATTACTGACGGACAAAAAGGAGGACCACAGCGTCCGACTAAAGGGGGTGGACTTAGATGACTCAGAGCGGAGGGAGGAGGATAGGGGTGGACGTTACAGACAACGACAGCCCTTGTGCCCATCCCCTAGTTATAAGACACTCCCATGGAAGATGAGAAGTCCTGTTTTGTTTTCCAGTCTATTAATTCTGCGATAGGAAAAGTTGGATACTTCTGTAAGCCAAAATGTAAAGTAACATCAAGCGGCATTGGGTGGTTCAGTGGTGCCAACCATAGGTAGTGTTCCTTTGGCATTGCTTCAGCCCTGATGTCAAACGCCTCATTGAAGTGAGGAAAAAGTAAGTCTGCCACCCTATGATGGGCCTGCAGAGTCTGTGGGACCCAGATCCCAGAAGAGAGAGTGTTGTGCTGTGTGTGGTACTCCTCGTCCACACCACACGAGAGGATTGTATTCTATGTTGACCATGCCCGGATCACTGTCCGTCCCCACAGACACCCATGTTTTTGTTATAAGGAGAACACAAAGACAGGGAGGGGGGGGGGGAGTTAGATCAAGATTAGGAAACAGGAAATCCAGTATCGGCTCTACTTTTAAACATTTTAAGCAGATTCAGTCTGGCCCAATGATATCCCTCACTCTGGGTGATAAGGAAGTAGTCCCGTTTTTGATTGATACTGGAGCAGCCAAGACAGTTGTGCACAGCAAACATGGCCTCCCCTGATTTACTCCCCAAGGACACCAGTCTTTGGGTAGAAGTGGATGGGAAAGTAGTACGCTCCCTTCTCAACAGAAACCATCCATATTAGATTTGCCCCTAACCAAGATGCGCTTGCCCGTTTGCTGGTCAGTGGTAACGCCCCTTGTTGCCTCCTAGGTGCAGATTTGCTTGCAAAAGTACATTCTGGTATCTCACATCAGGAGGACGGCACTGTGAAGCTTACAGGTGCCCTCAACGACCAGGAACTTTGTTTGTTGGCCATTGGTGATAAAATTCCCTGGTCCATGTTTGTATCAGTACTCCCAGAAGCTGAGAAAAGCAAAACCACTCACCATTGGATGGTACATGACCTACATGCCGTTAATGAAGTCACAGTTTCTAACACCCACAGCGTGCCCGATACACACACCTTGTTGGCTCAGGTTCCCATTACCCCTACTCACTCCACTGTGATTGATTTGTCCTTTAGTCCCCACCGCCTCACAGATGAGGTGGTAGATGCTTTTTATGCCTAGAACTGGCAATTTTGTGTTCCCCCACACTGGGCCTATCAGATTATTACATTTAGATTGTATTGTTATGAAGTGAGTGGCCATGACTCAGCTGTCCTCACCCAACTGCATGGCCAGCAATAACGCCCCGTAGCATATTATTCAGCCAGACTTGATCCCGTGGCCAGAGGTGCCCCTTTCTGCATCAGAGCTGTAGTAGTTGTACTAGCTATGCTTGATGAAAGCTCTGAGATAGTTCTGAACCACAAAGTGATGGTGATATTACATCTATCCTGATGAACGTACAATCCAAATGATTGTTTTGTTTCCCGTTATCTGAGAATGCAGTGTTCCATTTTGTTGCCTGACAATGTTGCTCTCCAAAGGTGTAATACTTTGGACCCAGCCACCCTGTTGCCTCTGGATCAAGGGGGGAGGGAAGAGTTAGGGCACCGCACTTTAAACTTTTCTTCCAGATTCAAAGGAAGAGGCTCCTGACTGTTTGCAGATGATGTCACAAGAGGTAGTGGGATTTGGTAAATCAGCCATTAGGTAATCTAGATCATGTGCTCTTTGTGGATGGATCGAGGTATGGCCAGGATGGCAGGTACTACACAGGTTGGGCAGTGGTGATTAAACGTGAACTACCACACATGTCTGCTCAAGAAGTGGAGCTAAAAGACTCTGAAGATGGCTTGCAGATATGCAGATGGAAAAACAGCCAACATTTACACTGATTCCAGGTGTGCTTTTGGGATAGCCCATGACTATGGGCCCATATGGAAAGCCAGAGACTCCTTGATCGCTTCAGGTAAACCCATCGAAAATGGGGAAGCAGTGAGGTCTCTGATGGAAGCCCTCTTGTCACTAACATGAGAGGTGATGATAGCAACGAAAGGCCACTGTAAACAGATGCAGAGGAGGCAAAGGGGAAAGCCACGGCAGATCAGGTGGCAAAAATGGCTGCCAAATTACGTAAGCAGACCTCTGTCTTAAGTGGCCACAGTTCAGGTCCCTGAAATAACTCCTCCTGTCTCCCGAAAGTTCTTAAAACCTTACAGAACCAGATGGGGAAGGAGGAAAGGGACTGGTGGATGGAAAAGGGGGGACTAGAAATAAGAAGGGAAACTTTACCTTCCCAGGTCCCTCTACTCCACAATGGCACAGGCAACTCATGGAGTGACGCACCAGACAAAAAACTGCTATGTGTGATTTAGTACGTAGCATATGGTACGCCCCAGGGTTCAGCACTGTAACAGTCAGACATACTCAAGGATAAATGGTTTGTGTCCAGAACAACGTGGGCAAGGTGGTTAAGGTACCCAAGAAACACGTCTTGCTTTTTGTATCTGTTTCAACGTTTGCAGACTACCTTCAACTACACAAGGTGGGCATGTATGAGTATGTATTGATATGTGACTTGTTTTCAGGATGGCCAAAACCGTACCCAAAGAAGTAAAGAAGATTATGGCCGAATTTGTGTGCAGGTATGGGGTACCTTAGATCATTGAAAGTGACACAGGTGTTTGTAACGGACCGTTTCAGCAGACAAGGGGTTAAAATTCAATTAGGCGATAAGCCCCTTTCTGAGAGACAGGTACAGCTACTGCAGGATACACCCAACTCCCGAACTGGATACAAAATAGCACTCCAAACTGGAACCTCAAGAATAGCTCCTAGCAGACGAACATGGATCAGCTTACACTTCTGGCAATCGGTCTTCTAACAGCATACAGTGAATCCCCCCAATAACGAGAAAAGGCTCCGTGTTGAGGGTCAAGCAGTGGTCTGAGGTGCTGGCACACCCAGCCTGGTTTTTTATTACAGTTGTTGCAAATACAGGTCCGCCCACAGGGGTTTGAAATACAGCCAATCAATATGTTACAACACATACAATGTAAGTACACGCCCCTAGGGGACCAGAAGGAAGACTTGTGACATAGGACCGATACAACATATCCCCACAATGCATCATGGTCTCCTCCTCTCTGTCCCGGAGACAACCTGAGGAGCAATCCAATTATCTCTGAGGACAAAGGGAGATCGCCAATACACATGTGAGGACAACAGAACAGACATCACCATTTAAACACACAATGGGACAATGGCACAATAGAAACACACCCAGCATTTCCTCCCAAGCTGACAAGTTACACTTATTATAAATTGTTACAACTTTGTGAGTTTACATTGGCCATACATATAACTAACATCAATTTAAACAGTATAACTTGGGGACAAACCTATCCAAAATTCACTTGAATAGGTTCAGGGGTTTAAAAGTTAGTATATGGCCCATAATCCAGGGGCAAGAGGCCAGCAGCCAGTCCTCTCCAAAACCCAGTGGTGAGGTTGGTTTCGCCACACATCTCCCCCCCCCCAAGGGAAGACTAACCAGGTACCTGACCTCACGCCGGTCGGTACCTGAGTTAGTCTGGCAGCCCACCCACAACCCAATACTGGACCTGTTGCATTGGGTAGCCTGTCTCTGTCCAGTGAGTCCACCAAGGTTATGCTGGAAGCTGGCACTCCCGGTCTCTGTGTTGCTCCCTGGCTTAGAGTCTGGCTGTTGGAGGGGGAGACCGACTGTCTCTACCCCCTGTGCTGTAAGTGCAGAGACCACGGTCCCATCTGCACGGTTGTGGGGCTTACTGTCTCCCCCTGGTGCGTTAAGCTGCCGCTGGGGAGAGGGGGTAACGAGCTCCTCTCCCATACATACTTCCAGCCGCTGGGGAGGGCGACCGACCGTCTCCGCTCCCAATACAGTGTCCTGCTGCTGGGGAAAGGAGACTGGGCTCTCTATTCCCTGCTGGACACTCTGCCGCTGGGGAATGGAGACTGGGCTCCCAATTCCCAAAAAATCACTCTGCTGCTGGGGGGCAGGAACAACTACCTCTGCCCCCTGTAACTCAGCCTGCCGCTGGGGAGGGAGGACGCTGCTCTCCTCTCCCTGCATTTCACACTGCCTTCCCGGCATATAACTCTGCTGCTGGGGGGCAGGAACAACTACCTCTGCCCCCTGTAACTCAGCCTTCCGCTGGGGAGGGAGGACGCTGCTCTCCTCTCCCTGCATTTCACACTGCCTTCCCGGCATATCACTCTGCTGCTGGGGGGCAGGAACAACTACCTCTGCCCCCTGTAACTCAGCCTGCCGCTGGGGAGGGAGAGCGCTGCTCTCCTCTCCCTGCACTTCACACTGCTGCTGGGGAATGGAGACTGGGCTCCCAATTCCCTGCAGGACCGGCGGAGAGACCTCGGTCCCATCTCTACCGGCCACCTGGGGTCCTTCCCAGTAACACTCTACAATATCTGCCCAGCTGAATGGGTCTGGATCTGGGTCTGTCACCTTACCGTCCTGCTGAGCCTTCTCAATGGAGTGGAAGAGATCTCGGTAGTCCTGCTCCAGTTCCCACTCCAGGGTTGCTAGGTGAGCCAGGTCTTGCTCTACCTCATGGGGGTCATCCCACTCATGCCTAGCCTCCCTCTCCTAGAAAATGTCCTGAAGTCTGGACTGTGCAGGGCTCCCGAAGTCAGGCTCTGCAAAGGACTCCCATAACAAGCCAGGACCATAAAACTCCTCTCCCTCTGGCTTGTCATGTTCAGCTGTCCAGGGTATATACTGTGCCATATACCACCAAAGCGCCTGGTAGGCATCCTCCAGCCATAGCTCCTGCCATACCCGGTGCTCTAGTTCCTTCACCCATTCCTCCAGGGGCGGCTCTCCCAGGAAGCGCATCCGCAGGGCCACTTGCTTCTGCAACCGCTGCTCTTCACTGAGGAGACTCTCACCCCACTGGTATTGTAGATTATCCAGGGCCTGGTACCAGATGCCTTTCCTTAATGCATCCCGGCCATCCAGGTCCTCCTCCTCGTATAACACTGCTGGTTCCATCCTGGTGCATTTAGGGTCGCTGTACTGGGACATGCATTGCCTTTAAATTGTAGAATCCACAGAAATGGTGTCTCCTGTAGCTGTCCTTCTGGCTGTAGGAACGATCCCGCTGCTTGCCACCAATGTAACGGACCGTTTCAGCAGACAAGGGGTTAAAATCCGTTTAAGCCCCTTTCTGAGAGACAGGTACAGCTACTGCAGGATACACCCAACTCCCGAACTGGATACAAAATAGCACTCCAAACTGGAACCTCACGAATAGCTGCTAGCAGACGAACAGGGTTCAGCTTACACTTCTGGCAATCGGTCTTCTAACAGCATACAGCGGATCCCCCCAATAACGAGACAAGGCTCCGTGTTGAGGGTCAAGCAGTGGTCTGAGGTGCTGGCACACCCAGCCTGGTTTTTTATTACAGTTGTTGCAAATACAGGTCCGCCCACAGGGGTTTGAAATACAGCCAATCAATATGTTACAACACATACATCGTAAGTACACGCCCCTAGGGGACCAGAAGGAAGACTTGTGACATAGGACCGATACAACATATCCCCACAATGCATCATGGTCTCCTCCTCTCTGTCCTGGAGACAACCTGAGGAGCAATCCAATTATCTCTGAGGACAAAGGGAGATCGCCAATACACATGTGAGGACAACAGAACAGACATCACCATTTAAACACACAATGGGACAATGGCACAATAGAAACACACCCAGCATTTCCTCCCAAGCTGACAAGTTACACTTATTATAAATTGTTACAACTTTGTGAGTTTACATTGGCCATACATATAACTAACATCAATTTAAACAGTATAACTTGGGGACAAACCTATCCAAAATTCACTTGAATAGGTTCAGGGGTTTAAAAGTTAGTATCTGGCCCATAATCCAGGGGCAAGAGGCCAGCAGCCAGTCCTCTCCAAAACCCAGTGGCGAGGTTGGTTTCACCACAGTGTTCACTTCACAGGTGAAGTGATGCAGGAGATGATGAAGGTTTTGGGTGTAGGACAGGCCTTACATGCTTTGTACCATCCACAAAGCAGCAGTAGAGTAGGGAAAAGGAACTGAACGGGACACTAAGTTAAAGATTCAAAAAACCTTAGAGTGCCTGCTGGTAGCCCTCTTTTAGAAAGGTATACGCCTAACCGTGAGACAGGCCTTTGTCCCTATAAGGTCCTTTTTGGGTCAGGCCCTAGGATAGGATTTTATTTCCCACAGCAGCTCCAGATGCAACATGGTTGTCTGGCAGATTATGTGATCAGTTTGTACAAGCATTTAACTAAAGTACATTTTCGAGTTTTTGCTTCACTTCCAGGTTTTGATAAAGTACCAGGAACCCACCCACTTGTGTCTGGAGATTGGGTGGTAGAAAAAGACACGTTAGGAAAGTCCTAAAAACCCTGGTTTGATGGTCCATTCTGAGTGTTGTTGACCACAAGCACAGTGAAGCTCAAAGGAAAGCATAATTGGATTGATTTCAAGGTAGTGTTGAGACTGGTTTTCCCTTGTGTGACTGTTGATCATGACTCAAAAGAATATGGAAAAATTGTATGAAAACATCGATCCGGAAAATCAGAAGCATTGATGACCCCCAGTCCCCCCATATAATGTCAACGCCAGTTAGGGAAAGATCATCTGACTTCCCCGTGCTCAAATCCAGTGTCATGGGAGGCTGTTCGCTAGGAATGGCTTGTCGTGGAAGCCGGTGAAGAGGAGGCGGAGCATTGGGACAGATGTTTAGGTTTAGGGAGAGAATGAAATTCAAGGGGGGACTGTTAAAGATGTGTGAATTTTATTCTATATTTTGTATCTCTAGGACTGTAATGAGTTAACTTTTTCTTTTCCAAGTGCCTTCCTCCCACCCCTCTCTTTGTTTCAAGACTGTAGAAGAGAGGGGGGCAAAGAGCTGTGCTGTGAGAAGTGTCTGATTTCTCATCCTTGTACAGGCGTCCCTACAAGGGAGCTATATAGAGAGTGAAGGAGTGCATAAGCCAATCATATGGCTTGATGATATGTATATATTATCCACTGCCTATAGAGAAGCACCTCTTTGAAGTGTCACATATGACGTATGCAGTATTATTGTTAGAATAGAAGCCATTACAAAATGACGATGGTAACCAGATGTTTACATTAGTTCACATTCCAAAGTAGGGCCCAGTGCGCAGATGCCAGGGTGTTATCTCCTCTCTCTTATCTCTTCTTCCTTTTTGACCAATGAAACAATGTTTTATGCCTCAGTGAGGACTGCCCTCTTCTGAAGATGTATATATGCTTCCCCCATGTAATAAAAGTTAGAGATTGCATTGACCATCTATGTGTCAGCGTCTAGTCTCTCAGCCATGCGTGGATATTAACCCCTGGGGGGGGGGGTACATTGATTTGGAACACCAGAGTGTATCTTAAATGCCCTAATTTAGGGCGTCTTTATCACAAGGATAAAATAATATAAATGATACGAGCAGAGTAATGGACGCGTATAAATCAGGACAGGAGTCTCGGCCACGCAAGCGACGCACACATATGACACACAGACATGACGCACACACAAGACGCACACACATGACGCACACACATGACGCACACACAAGACGCACACACAAGACGCACACACAAGACGCACACACAAGACGCACACACATGACGCACACACATGACATGCACACGACACAAGACGCGCACACAAGACGCGCACACAAGACGCGCACACAAGACGCACAGAGCTCTAGAAATGCATGTAAATAATTCATTAATCTGAAGCCAATTCTGATCCCAGCATCAATCTCACAGCGACCCGTCTGACAGGCGAGCGCCAATGCCGCCATCCTGCTGCAGAGGAATTATAACCGGCCTGTAGAGCGCACAGACCGCCGCGTACAGCTTGATACAGCAGTGGGGACTGAAACTATCGATATGAAACCCTCACCTCCCCAGAAGAGTCCAGCTGTAGAGTCCGGCAGCCGCCTACACAGCCTGTGCCCGCATAGGGGGTGGTGCTGCTGTTTATGGCAGCCTGTCTCCTGTACAGGCAGGGAAAGGGTCTGAAGCTTTAGCATTCAGATATAAAGCCATTCCATGGGCCACTGTGACCTCTGTACCTCATGGAGCTAGAGGGGTTAATGGAAGATGCTGAACCCCAAAGCAGCAGGACCCCCCACTGTCTGATGGTAGGGAAGTAGACCACCCCCATTGCAGTCCATCCAGTGACTGACAGCAGAGGAGTAGACCACCCCCATTGCAGTCTATCCAGTGACTGACAGCAGAGGAGTAGACCACCCCCATTGCATTCTATCCAGTGACTGACAGCAGAGGAGAAGACCACCCTCATTGCAGTCCATCCAGTGACTGATAGCAGAGGAGTAGACCACCCCCATTGCAGTTCATCCAGTGACTGACAGCAGAGGAGTAGACTACCCCCATTGCAGCCCCTTCAGTTACTGATAGCATAGAAGTGGCCTACCCACATCATCATTCCTCCACTGACTGATAGCAGTGGAGCGGAATACCCCAATTGCAGCGGCTACACTGACTGACAGCAGCAGAGCAGACCTCCTCAATCACAGCCTCTCCAGAGATTGACCACAGGTGAGTAGATCCCCCCAATAACAGTCCATTCACTGACTGACAGCAGCAGGCAGACCTCCTCAATCACAGCCTCTCCAGAGATGGACCACAGGCGAGTAGATCCCCTCAATAACAGTCCATTCACTGACTGACAGCAGCAGGCGGACCTCCTCCATCACAGCCTCTCCAGAGATGGACCACAGGCGAGTAGATCACCCCAATAACAGTCCATTCACTGACTGACAGCAGCAGGCAGACCTCCTCAATCACAGCCTCTCCAGAGATGGACCACAGGTGACTAGATCACCCCAATAGTAGTCCATTCACAGACTGACAGCAGCAGGCAGACCTCCTCAATCACAGCCTCTCCAGAGATGGACCACAGGTGACTAGATCACCCCAATAACAGTCCATTCACTGACTGACAGCAGGAGGCAGACCTCCTCAATCACAGCCTCTCCAGAGATGGACCACAGGTGACTAGATCACCCCAATAGTAGTCCATTCACAGACTGACAGCAGCAGGCAGACCTCCTCAATCACAGCCTCTCCAGAGATGGACCACAGGCGAGTAGATCACCCCAATAACAGTCCATTCACTGACTGACAGCAGCAGGCAGACCTCCTCAATCACAACCTCTCCAGAGATGGACCATAGGCGAGTAGATCCCCCCAATAACAGTCCATTCACTAACTAACAGCAGCAGGCAGACCTCCTCAATCACAGCCTCTCCAGATATGGACCACAGACGAGTAGATCACCCCAACAGTAGTCCATTCACTGACTGACAGCAGCAGGCAGACCTCCTCAATCACAGCCTCTCCAGAGATGGACCACAGATGAGTAGATCCCCCCAATAACAGTCCATTCACTGACTGACAGCAGCAGGCAGACCTCCTCAATCACAGCCTCTCCAGTGATGGACCACAGGTGAGTAGATCACCTCAATAACAGTCCATTCACTGACTGACAGCAGCAGGCAGACCTCCTCAATCACAGCCTCTCCAGAGATGGACCACAGGCGAGTAGATCCCCCCAATAACAGTCCATTCACTGACTGACAGCAGCAGGCAGACCTCCTCAATCACAGCCTCTCCAGATATGGACCACAGGCGAGTAGATCACCCCAATAGTAAACCATTCACTGACTGACAGCAGCAGAGCAGACCTCCTGAATCACAGCCTCTCCAGAGATGGAACACAGGCGAGTAGATCACCCCAATAACAGTCCATTCACTGACTGATAGCAGCAGGGCACACCCCCAGCTTCCTGATCCCTCTGCAGACTGATCTCTGCATTAATCCGGTCTCCTCCTCACCATGATGTTCTGTAACTTCGTGCCATCTCATTGATTGGCTGGACCTGACCTTAACGCCGAGGGGCCTGAGCGGGTTACGGGGCCACGTCAGAAGGGCCTGCGCTGACTTGTCCCTCCTGGTTACTGGTGAGATTACAGAATTTTACTTTATTTAATCTCAAACATCTCAGTAAAATGCATCAGGATAATAGATGTCTATTAAGATGTGTCAGGCAGCTTGTTATATGGCGGATCCCCCCGAAGACTCCGTCCAATAACTGTGGATCTTATGGCGGCACTTGTGGGGAAACTTCACAAGATTATTATGCAAATTGCCTATAATGCAGCTGGCATGGACGGATCCCTGAAGGAGACGACGTAACCCAGGCAGAATACATAATGCTGCTCCAGCACCACGCCGCATTAACCCTGTGCAGGGAGGTGACACATCTGACAGCTGCAAAGTATCAGCACCACATAATACAGAGGAGATGACACCGGCGGTATAATATACCGAATAGAGGTCCTAAATAATCACTGACTACAACACGTGAGCACATGATAGGAGTTACAGTCCTACAGCAGCGAGAGGGAAAACTGATATAGAAGAGCTCGAGGATTATAGCAGTTATATTTCTGTACATAGGAGACAGTATTATAGTAGTAAAATTCTTGTACATAGGAGGCAGTATTATAGAAGTTATATTCTTGTACATAGGAGCAGTATTATAGTAGTTATATTCTTGTACATAGGAGCAGTATTATAGTAGTTATATTCTTGTACATAGGAGGCAGTATTATAGTAGTTATATTCTTGTACATAGGAGCAGTATTATAGTAGTAAAATTCTTGTACATAGGAGGCAGTATTATAGAAGTTATATTCTTGTACATAGGAGCAGTATTATAGTAGTTATATTCTTGTACATAGGAGCAGTATTATAGTAGTTATATTCTTGTACATAGGAGGCAGTATTATACTAGTTATATTCCTGTACATAGGAGACAGTATTATAGTAGTTATATTCCTGTACATAGGAGCAGTATTATTGTAGTTATATTCTTGTACATAGGAGCAGTATTATTGTAGTTATATTCTTGTACATAGGAGGCAGTATTACAGTAGTTATATTCTTGTACATAGGAGGCAGTATTATAGTAGTTATATTCTTGTACATAGCAGGAAGTATTTTTACAGTTACTTTTCTATTTTATGAATATTCTCTGTATGATATGTCACAACATTTGCTGTCTTTCAGGAGATATACATTTTTTTTGTCAGGGGTCAGCAGTGGGAAAACGTGTAACCTGAGACCTTCCCGATATATTATTGATCTCACTAATCCGCTCTCTTTTCGCGGTGACTCAGTTGCGATTGTTGCAGCAGTCGTATTGTCATATACAGTGGGGGAAATAATTATTTGACCCCTCACTGATTTTGTAAGTTTGTCCAATGACAAAGAAATGAAAAGTCTCAGAACAGTATCATTTCAATGGTAGGTTTATTGTAACAGTGGCAGATAGCACATCAAAAGGAAAATCGAAAAAAAAACTTTAAATAAAAGATAGCAACTGATTTGCATTTCATTGAGTGAAATAAGTATTTGAACCCCTACCAACCATTAAGAGTTCTGGCTCCCACAGAGTGGTTAGACACTTCTACTCAATTAGTCACCCTCATTAAGGACACCTGTCTTAACTAGTCACCTGTATAAAAGACACCTGTCCACAGAATCAATCAATCAAGCAGACTCCAAACTCTCCAACATGGGAAAGACCAAAGAGCTGTCCAAGGATGTCAGAGACAAAATTGTAGACCTGCACAAGGCTGGAATGGGCTACAAAACCATTAGCAAGAAGCTGGGAGAGAAGGTGACAACTGTTGGTGCGATTGTTCGAAAATGGAAGGAGCACAAAATGACCATCAATCGACCTCGCTCTGGGGCTCCACGCAAGATCTCACCTCGTGGGGTGTCAATGGTTCTGAGAAAGGTGAAAAAGCATCCTAGAACTACACGGGAGGAGTTAGTTAATGACCTCAAATTAGCAGGGACCACAGTCACCAAGAAAACCATTGGAAACACATTACACCGCAATGGATTAAAATCCTGCAGGGCTCGCAAGGTCCCCCTGCTCAGGAAGGCACATGTGCAGGCCCGTCTGAAGTTTGCCAATGAACACCTGAATGATTCAGAGAGTGACTGGGAGAAGGTGCTGTGGTCTGATGAGACCAAAATAGAGCTCTTTGGCATTAACTCAACTCGCTGTGTTTGGAGGAAGAAAAATGCTGCCTATGACCCCCAAAACACCGTCCCCACCGTCAAGCATGGGGGTGGAAACATTTTGCTTTGGAGGTGTTTTTCTGCTAAGGGCACAGGACAACTTATTCGCATAAACGGGAAAATGGACGGAGCCATGTATCGTGAAATCCTGAGCGACAACCTCCTTCCCTCTGCCAGGAAACTGAAAATGGGTCGTGGATGGGTGTTCCAGCACGACAATGACCCAAAAAATACAGCAAAGGCAACAAAGGAGTGGCTCAAGAAGAAGCACATTAAGGTCATGGAGTGGCCTAGTCAGTCTCCGGACCTTAATCCAATCGAAAACCTATGGAGGGAGCTCAAGCTCAGAGTTGCACAGAGACAGCCTCGAAACCTTAGGGATTTAGAGATGATCTGCAAAGAGGAGTGGACCAACATTCCTCCTAAAATGTGCGCAAACTTGGTCATCAATTACAAGAAACGTTTGACCTCTGTGCTTGCAAACAAGGGTTTTTCCACCAAGTATTAAGTCTTTTTTTGTTAGAGGGTTCAAATACTTATTTCACTCAATGAAATGCAAATCAGTTGCTATCTTTTATTTAAAGTTATTTTTTCGATTTTCCTTTTGATGTGCTATCTGCCACTGTTACAATAAACCTACCATTGAAATGATACTGTTCTGAGACTTTTCATTTCTTTGTCATTGGACAAACTTACAAAATCAGTGAGGGGTCAAATAATTATTTCCCCCACTGTATGTGGATTGTTAATCAGGATACAATGTAACGTGTCTTCCATTCAGCTGCAATGTGTTTCTCCAGCTTTCTGCTTGCACTTGGGGCCCCTCATCAATTCCCCATATATCCCTGACTATGAGCAGAACACATTTATAGGAGATAAATTCTCCACACTTGACTGCACAGTCGGCCTGACACTGTATAAAGAGAATAAATCTTGGTCTGACTGCAGAGGAGATCATTAAAACCCATCTAATTACTGGATCCCGCACCTATTATACCGCAGCGCGCGCTCCAAACAGCAATTAGCATCAAACGGCACTCACCGTCTACACCAGCCCAGGAGCGGCGGCGGACCGGTGCACTTGTTTACAGCTTTATTATATAGTATAATGTGGTTCACTATTATAATATTATAGGTTAGCACTATAACCAGGGCTTTTATTGAAAATGCATACCTGTATGTCCACAGCAGCACAGAGGATGGAGCAGCACTCTGCAGGTATGGATATAGTAGATACAGGGGCCGCATGGCTTTTGAGATTACAATAGTAAAGTGCTGTATAGATGTGAGACCCTGTCTCTCGCCCTGATTTATACCTCTGTACCCCCCCCCCCCGTGGTGTGGTGTTTACTGTGGTGTTACATAGGACTGCAGGTGACATCTACTATATTATCTGTACTCAGAGAGTTATCACTGTGTTATCTATGGTGTTACATAGGACTGCAGGTGGCATCTACTACATTATCTGTACTCAGAGAGTTATCACTGTGTTATCTGTGGTGTTACATAGGACTGCAGGTGGCATCTACTACATTATCTGTACTCAGAGAGTTATCACTGTGTTATCTGTGGTGTTACATAGGACTGCTGGTGACATCTACTACATTATCTGTACTCAGAGAGTTATCACTGTGTTATCTGTGGTGTTACATAGGACTGCTGGTGACATCTACTACATTATCTGTACACAGAGAGTTATCACTGTGTTATCTGTGGTGTTACATAGGACTGCAGGTGACATCTACTACATTATCTGTACTCAGAGAGTTATCACGGTGTTATCTGTGGTGTTACATAGGACTGCAGGTGACATCTACTACATTATCTGTACTCAGAGAGTCATCACTGTGTTATCTGTGGTGTTACATAGGACTGCAGGTGATATCTACTACATTATCTGTACTCAGAGAGTTATCGCTGTGTTATTGGTGGTGTTACATAGGACTGCAGGTGACATCTACTACATTATCTGTACTCAGAGAGTTATCACTGTGTTATCTGTGGTGTTACATAGGACTGCAGGTGACATCTACTACATTATCTGTACTCAGGGAGTTATCACTGTGTTATCTGTGGTGTTACATAGGACTGCAGGTGACATCTACTACATTATCTGTACTCAGGGAGTTATCACTGTGTTATCTGTGGTGTTACATAGGACTGCAGGTGACATCTACTACATTATCTGTACACAGAGAGTTATCACTGTGTTATCTGTGGTGTTACATAGGACTGCAGGTGACATCTACTACATTATCTGTACTCAGAGAGTTATCACTGTGTTATCTGTAGTGTTACATAGGACTGCAGGTGACATCTACTACATTATCTGTACTCAGAGAGTTATCACTGTGTTATCTGTGGTGTTACATAGGACTACAGGTGACATCTACTACATTATCTGTACTCAGAGAGTTATCACGGTGTTATCTGTGGTGTTACATAGGACTGCAGGTGACATCTACTACATTATCTGTACTCAGAGAGTCATCACTGTGTTATCTGTGGTGTTACATAGGACTGCAGGTGATATCTACTACATTATCTGTACTCAGAGAGTTATCGCTGTGTTATTGGTGGTGTTACATAGGACTGCAGGTGACATCTACTACATTATCTGTACTCAGAGAGTTATCACTGTGTTATCTGTGGTGTTACATAGGACTGCAGGTGACATCTACTACATTATCTGTACTCAGGGAGTTATCACTGTGTTATCTGTGGTGTTACATAGGACTGCTGGTTACATCTACTACATTATCTGTACACAGAGAGTTATCACTGTGTTATCTGTGGTGTTACATAGGACTGCAGGTGACATCTACTACATTATCTGTACTCAGAGAGTTATCACTGTGTTATCTGTAGTGTTACATAGGACTGCAGGTGACATCTACTACATTATCTGTACTCAGAGAGTTATCACTGTGTTATCTGTGGTGTTACATAGGACTGCAGGTGACATCTACTACATTATCTGTACTCAGAGAGTCATCACTGTGTTATCTGTGGTGTTACATAGGACTGCAGGTGATATCTACTACATTATCTGTACTCAGAGAGTTATCGCTGTGTTATTGGTGGTGTTACATAGGACTGCAGGTGACATCTACTACATTATCTGTACTCAGAGTGTTTCCACTGTGTTATCTGTGGTGTTACATAGGACTGCAGGTGACATGTACTACATTATCTGTACTCAGAGAGTTATCACTGTGTTATCTGTGGTGTTACATAGGACTGCAGGTGACATCTACTACATTATCTGTACTCAGGGAGTTATCACTGTGTTATCTGTGGTGTTACATAGGACTGCAGGTGACATCTACTACATTATCTGTACTCAGGGAGTTATCACTGTGTTATCTGTGGTGTTACATAGGACTGCAGGTGACATCTACTACATTATCTGTACACAGAGAGTTATCACTGTGTTATCTGTGGTGTTACATAGGACTGCAGGTGACATCTACTACATTATCTGTACTCAGAGAGTTATCACTGTGTTATCTGTAGTGTTACATAGGACTGCAGGTGACATCTACTACATTATCTGTACTCAGAGAGTTATCACTGTGTTATCTGTGGTGTTACATAGGACTACAGGTGACATCTACTACATTATCTGTACTCAGAGAGTTATCACGGTGTTATCTGTGGTGTTACATAGGACTGCAGGTGACATCTACTACATTATCTGTACTCAGAGAGTCATCACTGTGTTATCTGTGGTGTTACATAGGACTGCAGGTGATATCTACTACATTATCTGTACTCAGAGAGTTATCGCTGTGTTATTGGTGGTGTTACATAGGACTGCAGGTGACATCTACTACATTATCTGTACTCAGAGAGTTATCACTGTGTTATCTGTGGTGTTACATAGGACTGCAGGTGACATCTACTACATTATCTGTACTCAGGGAGTTATCACTGTGTTATCTGTGGTGTTACATAGGACTGCTGGTTACATCTACTACATTATCTGTACACAGAGAGTTATCACTGTGTTATCTGTGGTGTTACATAGGACTGCAGGTGACATCTACTACATTATCTGTACTCAGAGAGTTATCACTGTGTTATCTGTAGTGTTACATAGGACTGCAGGTGACATCTACTACATTATCTGTACTCAGAGAGTTATCACTGTGTTATCTGTGGTGTTACATAGGACTGCAGGTGACATCTACTACATTATCTGTACTCAGAGAGTCATCACTGTGTTATCTGTGGTGTTACATAGGACTGCAGGTGATATCTACTACATTATCTGTACTCAGAGAGTTATCGCTGTGTTATTGGTGGTGTTACATAGGACTGCAGGTGACATCTACTACATTATCTGTACTCAGAGTGTTTCCACTGTGTTATCTGTGGTGTTACATAGGACTGCAGGTGACATGTACTACATTATCTGTACTCAGAGAGTTATCACTGTGTTATCTGTGGTGTTACATAGGACTGCAGGTGACATGTTCTTCATTACAAAATTTAGCTCTGCTACATTTGTACTTGGACCAAAGTTCAATCCTTAATAAATCCCCTTCCATTTCTATGTAGTTATCGGGATGTCAGACTTTCCCAGCAGCTGCTGAAATACATGAAGCTTTGTGATGTCTCTGATAGAAGCAACTGATTTCTTTTCAGGTCAGAGCCTCCGGCATTGAAAATGTTAAAAATTGTAAAAATGAAATTTTCTTTTTAGAGGGGATTTATCAGAACTGGAGATAAGATAATGACTACAAACATTTATTTATTCCAAACGAGAGAACAATCAGATATTCACCGGTAATTTCCTCCGGGAGACGCTTGTTAAACACTTTATTGATTTACAACGTCCGAGTAATGATGTACACACCGAGCACTTTATTACGGGGGACAACGCCGCCCCACCAGCGCAATTAGAGCCGCTGCTCCAGGTCTGTCCCATTCCTGAACATGGATCTAGTGAGTCAGGGACCAGAAACAGGGCGAAAAAGGGTCTATATATT
Source organism: Bufo bufo (assembly GCF_905171765.1). Classification (NCBI taxonomy): domain Eukaryota; kingdom Metazoa; phylum Chordata; class Amphibia; order Anura; family Bufonidae; genus Bufo; species Bufo bufo. Next base: position 628,434,363 of record NC_053392.1, on the reverse strand, counting down.
ATATACAACACTGTGCTGAGTGCAGTCAGCGGGACAGAAAGGACCCACAGAAGAAGAGGGAGAGCACAGTCTGCGCAGCTTCTACCACTGCTCCAAATAAAAATTACAACCATAAAGCTATAAGGATTTTATATAAAGCACAACATATGTAGTATGATACTACCTCCTATGTACAAGAATATTACTACTATAATACTGCCTCCTATGTACAAGAATATAACTACTATAATACTGCTCCTATGTACAAGAATATTACTACTATAATACTGCTCCTATGTACAAGAATATTACTACTATAATACTGCTCCTATGTACAAGAATATAACTACTATAATACTGTCTCCTATGTACAAGAATATAACTACTATAATACTGCTCCTATGTACAAGAATATAACTACTATAATACTGCTCCTATGTACAAGAATATAACCACTATAATACTGCTCCTATGTACAAGAATATAACTACTATAATACTGCCTCCTATGTACAAGAATATTACTACTATAATACTGCTCCTATGTACAAGAATATAACTACTATAATACTGCTCCTATATACAAGAATATAACTGCTATAATACTGCCTCCTATGTACAAGAATATAACTACTATAATACTGTCTCCTATGTACAAGAATATAACTACTATAATACTGCCTCCTATGTACAAGAATATAACTACTATAATACTGCTCCTATGTACAAGAATATAACTACTATAATACTGCCTCCTATGTACAAGAATATAACTACTATAATACTGCTCCTATGTACAAGAATATAACTACTATAATACTGCTCCTATGTACAAGAATATAACTACTATAATACTGCTCCTATGTACAAGAATATAACTAATATAATACTGCTCCTATGTACAAGAATATAACTACTATAATACTGCCCCTATGTACAAGAATATAACTACTGTAATACTGCCTCCTATGTACAAGAATATAACTACTATAATACTGCCTCCTATGTACAAGAATATAACTACTATAATACTGCTCCTATGTACAAGAATATAACTACTATAATACTGCCTCCTATGTACAAGAATATAACTAGTATAATACTGCCTCCTATGTACAAGAATATAACTACTATAATACTGCTCCTATGTACAAGAATATAACTACTATAATACTGCCCCCTCTGTACAGGAATATAACTACTATAATACTGCTCCTATGTACAAGAATATAACCACTATAATACTGCCTCCTATGTACAAGAATATTACTACTATAATACTGCTCCTATGTACAAGAATATAACTACTATAATACTGCTCCTATGTACAGGAATATAACTACTATAATACTGCCTATGTACAAGAATATAACTACTATAATACTGCTCCTATGTACAAGAATATAACTACTATAATTCTGCTCCTATGTACAAGAATATAACTACTATAATACTGCCTCCTATGTACAAGAATATAACTACTATAATACTGCTCCTATGTACAAGAATATAACTACTATAATACTGCTCCTATGTACAAGAATATAACTACTATAATACTGCTCCTATGTACAAGAATATAACTACTATAATACTGCTCCTATGTACAAGAATATAACTACTATAATACTGCCTCCTATGTACAGGAATATAACTGCTATAAGACGGGGGTCCGGTTTTCTCTTCTCCCTGGTACACGCCTCTGTCCCACCGCTGACCGCACAGGTCTTTTTGGCTATTTTGGGGAGATCGCTCTCGTTTAGCGCCATTCTCAGGAACATAATTAATTAGAGTTACTGATGCTTCAGTATAAAAGGTCTTTTCCATTAACTGGCCTCGGCAGGGCCATACGTAAGTTTCCCTGGTCAGCAGCAGATCCGGAGTCCCCCCCTCCCCCCAACCAGCAGGCATCGATCTGGAAGAGCTCGGACACAAGAATCACTCAATACACCGAGTGTTAAATTCCATATTGATCTAAGAAACAAAAAATTTGCCGTTTCCCGGGACGCGGAGATTCACTTTGTATCAATTGCATCATTGTTTACAGATATATTTTTCCAGGAAGAGATGGTCTGTCCTCTTGGCGCTCGTCACAGGATGTTCCAGGGGTAAAATCACCGGAATTAGTAGAAAAAAACGTCTCTCTCGCCTGGCTTTGCCTGGTTATCTGTTTTGGTCACTGGAACGCAGGATGTCCTCTCTCCTGGACGATGCCACCTGAATTGTTTCAGATCTGTCAATCTGGTCTCGTGATCAGGTAATCCTCTAAACATTAGAGCCCAGACACTTAACAGTTACTCCACTGGAACGGGGGAGGATAGTGCCGGTACTTTCACACTCGCGGCAGAGGATTCCGGAAGGCAGTTCCGTCGAATGGAACTGCCTGCCGGATCTGGCAATCTGGACGCATTTGTGAGACGGATCGGGATGCGGATCCGTCTCTCAAATGCATTGCAATACCGTATCCATCTTTCCGGTTGTCATCCGTAAAAACAGATCCGGTATTTATTTATTTTTTCACAGATTTAATGGCCTGCGCATGCGCGGACGGAAAGAACTGATCAGTTTTGCCGGAACACTTGGGGCTGAATCCGGCATTAATGCATTTCAATGGAAATGAATGCCGGATACAGGCACACTAGACCCCGAGGGGACCTCCTTGACACTGAGGCCATAGTCCTTTCTCCAAGGCTCTTGGTGTGCTGTGGCTGTACTTCCTGATGCTCCATCACATCTTCAGGGCTGTGACGTCAAGTCACCATACTCCACCCTTCTAAGGACTTCTACACATGCCCTTTGACCTGTAACACTGACTCTGTTCTCCTGCTGCCTGTTCTTCCTATGACCCAATTCCTCTCACCTGGCTCTCATACATGAGGGAAACACCTTCTCCTCCCACTGTCGAGAACTTATAGCATGACTGCTTTTAGGAGGATAACCCTCCCTTGCCACAACTACTCCTCGCCACCCCTCATCTGGGGCTTACTTCACTTTAGCCTGGTCTCTCCTATGGCCTGGTCTACTCCACTATGGCCCACATGCAGAAGAGAAACTCCCTCTACTCTCCCTCACTGTCTCTAAACTTCCAAGGCATCACTGCTGGCTTGGGTTTTCCACATATGTAGAAGGGAAACCACCTCTCCTCGTGGACTCAGGCTATCTTTATACCTTCAAGGGCCTCTTATTCTTGCACATTCACATTAAAGGGATGTCCACTGCTGCTTCCAGTGCCACTCATTTGGAATGGAGAATCCATATCCTCCTGCTCATAGTCTGTAGCCAGGCAGAGATTGATGCTCACCCTCCTGCTGCAGCACTGCAGCAGGCCTTCATTGGCTCCCACCCCCAGCTCACTCCCAAGTGGTCCTTCTCCTCTTCTGATCTAGTCATATTCAGGCCACAACAGACACCTCTCACCAGCAGAGGGCTACAGTAACGCACTAGCTGCTCCGGAGGGACTGTCGCCTCTTCCACCGACATCGGACCATCATCATTACTTGGTCACTCCTGATTTATCTGGACTTCATTCTCACGTTGCACCTGGTCGACACATTGGTGCCCCATATTCTCAGCAGAAGCCACTACTCGTGGTGGCAACAGTTAGCGGTCCAGGCAGCAAGAAATCACCCAAACGACCAGAGGCTATACGTAGACAAAAGCGGTCAATCATTCTACAGCTGCACCCAAACTGAGCTGCTCTGCAGTGTAAATCATAGGGGCATCACAGCAGAGGACAGGACTGAATATACACACATATACAGACATGTTGGGCTCGTAGTGTTGGGCGCGAATATTCGAATTGAGAATTTTAATCGAGAATATCGGCACTTCGAGAATTCGTGAATATTTAGAATATAGCGCTATATATTTGTAATTTCGAATATTCTAGATTTTTTTTTCATCAGTAACCTCCCTTCTTGCTTGTGGGCCAATGAGAAGGCTGCAATGTCTTTGTCTGAGCTTAGCAACATCGCTAGTAACCAACAGGAAAGGTGCCGACCCCTTACTATATAAGAACCTCCCCGGCAGCCGTGTGCTACAGTCTCAGGAAACTTCTAGCAGCTTGAAAAATGTAGCAACAGTGACCCACGGCTGTATTGCGCGCACAATACGCAAATATTACATTGCCGATCAAGAAAATAATATATGACGAATATTCGCCCAAATATTAGCAAAATATCGCAAATTCAAATATTGCCCCTGCCGCTCATCACTATCGGCTAGTAGCCATCGCTGCTTCCATGACTCATCCCAGTCCTAGGATATATCCATGTCTGGTCATCACCAGGTGAGATCATTATACACTGCTCAAAAAAATAAAGGGAACACTTAAACAACACAATGTAACTCCAAGTCAATCACACTTCTGTGAAATCAAACTGTCCACTTAGGAAGCAACACTGAGTGACAATCAATTTCACATGCTGTTGTGCAAATGGGATAGACAACAGGTGGAAATTATAGGCAATTAGCAAGACACCCCCAATAAAGGAGTGGTTCTGCAGGTGGTGACCACAGACCACTTCTCAGTTCCTATGCTTCCTGGCTGATGTTTTGGTCACTTTTGAATGCTGGCAGTGCTTTCACTCTAGTGGTAGCATGAGACTGAGTCTACAACCCACACAAGTGGCTCAGGTAGTGCAGCTCATCCAGGATGGCACATCAATGCGAGCTGTGGCAAGAAGGTTTGCTGTGTCTGTCAGCGTAGTGTCCAGAGCATGGAGGCGCTACCAGGAGACAGGCCAGTACATCAGGAGACGTGGAGGAGGCCGTAGGAGGGCAACAACCCAGCAGCAGGACCGCTACCTCCGCCTTTGTGCAAGGAGGAACAGGAGGAGCACTGCCAGAGCCCTGCAAAATGACCTCCAGCAGGCCACAAATGTGCATGTGTCTGCTCAAACGGTCAGAAACAGACTCCATGAGGGTGATATGATGGCCCGACGTCCACAGGTGGGGGTTGTGCTTACAGCCCAACACCGTGCAGGACGTTTGGCATTTGCCAGAGAACACCAAGATTGGCAAATTCGCCACTGGCGCCCTGTGCTCTTCACAGATGAAAGCAGGTTCACACTGAGCACATGTGACAGACGTGACAGAGTCTGGAGACGCCGTGGAGAACGTTCTGCTGCCTGCAACATCCTCCAGCATGACCGGTTTGGCATTGGGTCAGTAATGGTGTGGGGTGGCATTTCTTTGGAGGGCCGCACAACCCTCCATGTGCTCGCCAGAGGTAGCCTGACTGCCATTAGGCACCGAGATGAGATCCTCAGACCCCTTGTGAGACCATATGCTGGTGCGGTTGGCCCTGGGTTCCTCCTATTGCAAGACAATGCTAGACCTCATGTGGCTGGAGTGTGTCAGCAGTTCCTGCAAGACGAAGGCATTGATGCTATGGACTGGCCCGCCCGTTCCCCAGACCTGAATCCAATTGAGCACATCTGGGACATCATGTCTCGCTCTATCCACCAACGTCACGTTGCACCACAGACTGTCCAGGAGTTGGCAGATGCTTTAGTCCAGGTCTGGGAGGAGATCCCTCAGGAGACCGTCCGCCACCTCATCAGGAGCATGCACAGGCGTTGTAGGGAGGTCATACAGGCACGTGGAGGCCACACACACTACTGAGCCTCATTTTGACTTGTTTTAAGGACATTACATCAAAGTTGGATCAGCCTGGAGTGTGTTTTTCCACTTTAATTTTGAGTGTGACTCCAAATCCAGACCTCCATGGGTTGAAAAATTTGATTTCCATTTTTTTATTTTTGTGTGATTTTGTTGTCAGCACATTCAACTATGTAAAGAACAAAGTATTTCAGAAGAATATTTAATTAATTCAGATCTAGGATGTGTTATTTTTGTGTTCCCTTTATTTTTTTGAGCAGTGTATATACGTACTCACCCTCCCGGCCCATCTCACACCATCTATGGTTTAGTAAATAATACATGAGTGCTGTCTCCAGGTGAAGAGAGCTCCTCGAGTCTTCCAGATGTCAGTCGGATTGTATTCGGACTGACACAGTCTCTTTAATAAGAACATGACTATAAGCTGAACCTAATACAATTCACCGCAGATCAGTGAGTTCATCTCCCCCGCTCCCTGGATGTTTTATCGTCTCTTATAAATGTCAACTCAATAATATGTCACATCTCATCTCTTCTCCCATTGCTAAGAAATGACAGCGGAGGTGGCGGCCGACCGTCCTCGCCTTCCTGTCAATACCCAGAGGTAAGTGCAACTAAGACCTGATTGATAGATCTCAGAGCCGCCTCTAAGAACACAGCAAGTCTGGAGGAGCTCCTTGTGGTCCCTTCTACCTCCACATGATTTCTCCTTTCACTATTCCAGAAGCTCGAGATTATCAATAGTGATGGACGAACATCGACCGAGATGATTCGCAAACGCGATCAAATGTTCGCGAACCGCAAGTTCGCGGCGGGCCTTATTCACTTTAATGGCAGGCGAACCTGAAAACGTTTAGCTCATATTTGCAGCCACCAAATACTTAGTAGAAGTGCACAAATAGTCCCACAACATGGACAGTGACATACTAGAGGGAGATCAATGACAAAAATTCCAACAAAAATATGTATTTTAATCAGGGGCCATTTTTATGCGTCTTAAAAGGAAACTATCAAAAATGTTGCCTGCTGGAGCCTAGAAAATGTTTATTTTAGGCCACGGGAGTACAGGCCCCAAACATTAGGCATTTACCAGACAGAAAAGATCAAGTGATAATGTGGCTGGAGGTACATTAGACAGTCATTGGATATCAATTTTACTGAAGGCCAGTACAAATAAATGTCAAATACATATGTTCAAAATAATAAAAATTTAAAGATTTGATTAAAAACATGGCTAACAAAATCCCCCCTCTTGAATAAACCCCAAATGATAATAGGTAAAATTCGATAACACATGGTCGTCACAGGTGTTGAATTCCTCCGAGGTCCCAACAAATAGGTATTCACCGTACAGAAAAGATCAAGTGATTACGTGTCTGGAGGTCTATTACACGGTCAATGGATATCAATTTTACTGCAGGCCAGTAGAAATACAGGTCAAATACATAAGTTTAAAAGAACAAAAAATATAAAATTGGATTAAAAACATGGCTAATGAAATCCCCCCTCTTGAAAAAACCCCAGATGATAATAGTTGAAATTCGATAACACGTGGTCGTCACAGGTGTTGAATTCCTCCGAGGTCCCCAACATTAGACATTCACCGGACAGAAAAGGCCTTTTATGCTGCTGTATTTACATAAGAGAAAGACCATGATTTCTTCTGGGTGATGGCGGATATGTGTGGGCTGGCATGAGGAAATTCAATTACACGTGGTCATCACAGGTGTTGAATTCCTCAGATATCCATGCCTCATTAATTTTTCGGTCACGATCTCCCCTGCTGCGCTGAACGTACTTTCGGACAGGACACTCGACGAGGGGCAAGCCAAGAGTTCCATGGCAAATTGTGCCAGCTCTGGCCACAGGTCAAGCCTGCACACCCAGTAGTCCAGGGGTTCCTCGCTTCTCATAGCGTCCACATTGGCCGTTAACCCGATGTAGTCGGACACCTGTCGGTCTAGGCGTTCCCTGAGGCTGGATCCGGAGGGCGGCTGTCGATGGGTTGGCTGCAAGAATGATCTCATATCCGAAGTGACCAACACATCTTCAAACCGCCCTCTTCTTGCAGGCGCGGTAGGATTGGTACCCGCAACTGTTTCTCTGTGGGTGGAAATTTCTCTGCCAGCGCCCGCAACAGCAGAATGCAGCATCTCTCGAAGCAAGGCCTGGAAATGCAGCATTCTGACAGCCCTCTGTGATGCTGGTAACATGTCCGCCATTTTGTGTTTCTACCGGGGGTCTAAGTACGTTGCCACCCAGTACTTGTCCTTGCCCTTGATGCTTTTTATACAGGGGTCCCTCTTCAAACACTGGAGCATGAAGGCCCCCATTTGCACTAAATTGGAAGCGGTGGAGCGGCCTGGCTCCTGCTCATCACCCAGGAGAATGTCGTCCTCGTTCTCCTACCCCAGCTACGGACAACACCAAAAATCCCAGAAACGTTTAAAGCCTGCTCTTCTTGATCTTCCTCCACCCCGGCAGCATCCTCCTCTTCAGACTCCTGCTGACTTGTCTCAGATGGAGTAGCCTCCCTGGGAATTTATCCACCATTGCGGCTTCCTCATCTTCCTGCTCCTCGACGGTTTGATCAATGACACGACGCAATGCACGCTCCAGAAAGAAGGCGTAAGGTACGATGTCACTGATGGCGCCCTGGCTGCGACTGACCAGTTTGGTGATCTCATCAAATGGCCGCAGAAGTCTGCATGCGTCGCACATGAGCAGCCACTGGCGCGGTGAAAAGAAACCAATCTCCCAGAACCTGTCCTGCCGCAGAGTTCGTACAGGTAGTCGTTAACGGCACGTTGCTGCTAGAGCAGCCTATCAAGCATATACAAGGTGGAGTTCCAGCGCGTCGGGCTGTCACAAATCAGACGTCTGACGGGCAGGTGGTGTCGCCAATGAAAGTCAGCAAGGCGAGCCATGGCCGTGTAAGATCTTCTAAAATGGCCATTTTCCTGGCCTGCCGCAAGACGTCCTGGACCCCTGGGTATTTGGCAACGAAACGCTGCACGACTAAGTTCAGGACGAGTGCCATGCACGGCACATGTGTCATTTTGCCCTGTTTCAGCGCGCTCAGCAGATTGGCACCGTTGTCGCACACCACTTTACCAACTGTCAAATTGAGCAGGGTTAGCCACTGATCGGCCTGTGACTGCAGAGCTGAAAGCAGTGCAGGACCGGTGTGGCTCTTGGTTCCAGGCACAACAGATGCAGCACAGCATGGCAACGTCTCACCTGGCACGTCGAATAGGTTCTGGGGAGCTTGGGGGGGGGGGGGGGGGGCACAGCGGAAGAGGCGGTAGCAGCGGAAAAGGAGGAGTCAGCCGAGGAGGAGAGGGAGGATGTAGTAAGAGGAGGAGAAGAAGAGGCAGGCCTGCATGCAATCCAAGGCAGTTACACCAAATCCACACAGGTGCCACGGGTTACATGCTTGACGGCCGTCAGAAGTTTCACCCAGTGGGCAGTAAAAGTTATGTACCTTCCCTGCCCGTGTTTGCTAGACCACGTGTCTGTAGTCAGATGTATCTTGCCACCAACTCTGTGTGCCAGAGATATATTCACTTGCCGCTGAACGTTGCCATATAGTTCTGTAGTAATGGTAGACTGCATGGCTAGAGGCTGGATGTTATACACCTGTAGTAATGGCAGACTGCACAGCTAGAGGCTGGATGTTATACACTGTGGTAATGGTAGACTGCATGGCTAGAGGCTGGATGTTATACACTTTGGTAATGGTAGACTGCATAGCTAGAGGCTGGATGTTATACACCTGTAGTAATGGCAGACTGCATGGCTAGAGGCTGGATGTTATACACTTTGGTAATGGTAGACTGCATGGCTAGAGGCTGGATGTTATACACTATGGTAATGGCAGACTGCATGTCTAGAGGCTGGATGTTATACACCTGTGGTAATGGTAGACTGCATGGCTAGAGGCTGGATGTTGTACACCTGTGGTAATGGTAGACTGCACGGCTAGAGGCTGGATGTTATACACCTGTGGTAATGGTAGAATGAATGGCTAGAGGCTGGATGTTATACACCTGTGGTAATGGTAGACTGCATGGCTAGAGGCTGGATGTTGTACACCTGTGGTAATGGTAGACTGCATGGCTAGAGGCTGGATGTTATACACCTGTGGTAATGGTAGAATGAATGGCTAGAGGCTGGATGCTATACACTGTGGTAATGGCAGACTGCATGGCTAGAGGCTGGATGTTATACGCTCTGGTAATGGCAGACTGCATGGCTAGAGGCTGGATGTTATACACCTGTGGTAATGGTAGACTGCATAGCTAGAGGCTGGATGTTATACACCTGTAGTAATGGCAGACTGCATGGCTAGAGGCTGGATGTTATACACTTTGGTAATGGTAGACTGCATGGCTAGAGGCTGGATGTTATACACTATGGTAATGGCAGACTGCATGTCTAGAGGCTGGATGTTATACACCTGTGGTAATGGTAGACTGCATGGCTAGAGGCTGGATGTTGTACACCTGTGGTAATGGTAGACTGCACGGCTAGAGGCTGGATGTTATACACCTGTGGTAATGGTAGAATGAATGGCTAGAGGCTGGATGTTATACACCTGTGGTAATGGTAGACTGCATGGCTAGAGGCTGGATGTTGTACACCTGTGGTAATGGTAGACTGCATGGCTAGAGGCTGGATGTTATACACCTGTGGTAATGGTAGAATGAATGGCTAGAGGCTGGATGCTATACACTGTGGTAATGGCAGACTGCATGGCTAGAGGCTGGATGTTATACGCTCTGGTAATGGCAGACTGCATGGCTAGAGGCTGGATGTTATAAACTGTGGTAATGGTAGACTGCATAGCTAGAGGCTGGATGTTATACATATGTGGTAATGGTAGACTGCATGGCTAGAGGCTGGATGTTATACACTGTGGTAATGGTAGACTGCTTGGCTAGAGGCTGGATGTTATACACTGTGGTAATGGCAGACTGCATGGCTAGAGGCTGAATGTTATACACCTGTAGTAATGGCAGACTGCATGGCTAGAGGCTGGATGTTATACACTGTGGTAATGGTAGACTGCATGGCTAGAGGCTGGATGTTATACACCTGTGGTAATAGCAGACTGCATGGCTAGAGGCTGGATGTTATACACTGTGGTAATGGCAGACTGCATGGCTAGAGGCTGGATGTTATACACTGTGGTAATGGTAGACTGCATGGCTAGAGGCTGGATGTTATACACCTGTGGTAATGGCAGACTGCATGTCTAGAGGCTGGATGTTATACACCTGTGGTAATGGTAGACTGCATGGCTAGAGGCTGGATGTTATACACTGTAGTAATGGCAGACTGCATGGCTAGAGGCTGGATGTTATACACTGTGGTAATGGCAGACTGCATGGCTAGAGGCTGGATGTTATACATATGTGGTAATGGTAGACTGCATGGCTAGAGGCTGAATGTTATACACCTGTGGTAATGGTAGACTGCATGGCTAGAGGCTGGATGTTATACACTGTGGTAATGGCAGACTGCATGGCTAGAGGCTGGATGTTATGCACCTGTAGTAATGGCACTAATTGTTATACCTGAAGACAATAATGAAGACACGGGGCCCAACACTGAACTCCATATGGTGTACATACTCCTACCCAGACACTACAGTACAGGAGAAGGAGAACTGGACCCAGAAGATATGCTCCTCTACAGCAGTCACATAGGTGTGCACACTTACCACCACTGAGTCCAGTACATGTAGACCCCCCCTCCCCCTCCCCCAATACATACATCTCACAAGCCACAGGGGTGCACATTTTTCACGTGTGTTGGTACCGCCGAGCAGACACGGCACACACCTTATTTCCACCATTGATTGCTCCTGGCTTATCCAGAAGAGCGCTCCCTAAATAAAAACATCCCCAGTGACATCTGCTGTTGGGAAAGCTGAGTGACAACCATTCTGCCTGCCCTGGGTGTCCTGAGAGGGGCTGCTACCCAGCTTTCCCAGACTCCGGAATGGTAACTCTGCTTAGTAATACATCTCCAGATCAGCCATGATTCAGCAGTACCGCGGGCCCATCGGTTGTCACCCAGCTTTCCCAGAAGCAGATATCACTTCTGGGATGACGGATTTTTGAATTTAAAGGGGAAATGCTCTTTGAACACAAGCGCTGCCTCTCGGCGTATTTATTCGTCTTCTCGCATCGCCAAATAAAGTTTATGAAACCAACTTAAGGCGAAAGAAAGAGGCCGGGGTGAGAATTATTCATAGCGGAGCCGAGAAAGCTCTGAATATTTCATAAGGCCGGAACAGCTGCGGCTCTCCGCTTCAATGATAAGAGGCTGATTAGCAAAAATATATCCAACATATTACACAAGCCGCATAACTATCATGTCCGCCTGTTCCCCGTCGCGCCACCGTCTGACCTTCCCTCCAAATCTCAATTTTTCTGATCCATCTTTGTCCTCCTCCTCCTCATTACCCTGGCAACATCCAAGGGCCCAACTCCCCCGTCCTGCCTGACAGCACAGTCGCTTGCGTTGAGGTGTGAATCTTCATATTTCTTTGTGCTCTCTCCAGTAATCCACCTGTTACATTTGTATCACTGCCACTAATGAAGCGGCTGGATGAGTCCTCAGAGCCGAGCAGCTGTCAATCACTGCCGGGCAGGCAATTCTCCGCTCTAGATCAAGTGAAGCCCTGGAGCTACACCGGGGTGGAGGCGTCCGGGAGGGAACAGGACCTGTTGTGATTAGCGAAGATTAAACGCCCCGCGACACCGGCCGGCGCTCACCAGAATACTGACAAGAAGCTGAGGAACCGCAGTCTATCCTCTCGTGAAAAATAAATACGGAGAAGTCATATCAGAGTCTCGAGGTGATATCATAACTGGATGGTGGACGATATCTGAGATGGGTGAAGGATAATATCTTATGTATTTGGTGGATGATATCATAGATGGGTGGTGGATGGTATCTTAGGTGGATGAAGGATAATATCTTAGATGGGTGGTGGTAATATCTTAAATGGGTGGTGGATATTTGAGATGGGTGGTGGATGATATCAGAGATGGGTGGTGGATGATATCAGAGATGGGTGGTGGATATTTGAGATGGGTGGTGGATGATATCTGAGATGGTTGATGGACAATATCTTAAATGGGTGGTGGATATTTGAGATGGGTGGTGGATGATATCTGACATAGGTGAAGGATAATATCTTAAATGGGTGGTGGACAATATCTTAGATAGGTGGTGGATGGTATCCTAGGTGGATGAAGGATAATATCTTAGATGGGTGGTAGGAATATCTTAAATGGGTGGTGGATATTTGAGATGGGTGGTGGATGATATCAGAGATGGGTGGTGGATATTTGAGATGGGTGGTGGATGATATCAGAGATGGGTGGTGGATATTTGAGATGGGTGGTGGATATTTGAGATGGGTGGTGGATATTTGAGATGGGTGGTGAATGATATCTGAGATGGGTGGTGGACAATATCTTAAATGGGTGGTGGATATCTGAGATGGGTGGTGGATGATATCAGAGATGGGTGGTGGATATTTGAAATGGGTGGTGGATGGTATCTTAGGTGGATGAAGGATAATATCTTAGATGGGTGGTGGTAATATCTTAAATGGGTGGTGGATATTTGAGATGGGTGGTGGATGATATCAGAGATGGGTGGTGGATGATATCAGAGATGGGTGGTGGATATTTGAGATGGGTGGTGGATGATATCTGAGATGGTTGATGGACAATATCTTAAATGGGTGGTGGATATTTGAGATGGGTGGTGGATGATATCTGACATAGGTGAAGGATAATATCTTAAATGGGTGGTGGACAATATCTTAGATAGGTGGTGGATGGTATCCTAGGTGGATGAAGGATAATATCTTAGATGGGTGGTAGGAATATCTTAAATGGGTGGTGGATATTTGAGATGGGTGGTGGATGATATCAGAGATGGGTGGTGGATATTTGAGATGGGTGGTGGATGATATCAGAGATGGGTGGTGGATATTTGAGATGGGTGGTGGATATTTGAGATGGGTGGTGGATATTTGAGATGGGTGGTGAATGATATCTGAGATGGGTGGTGGACAATATCTTAAATGGGTGGTGGATATCTGAGATGGGTGGTGGATGATATCAGAGATGGGTGGTGGATATTTGAAATGGGTGGTGGATGATATCTGAGATAGTTGAAGGATAATATCTTAAATGGGTGGTGGACAATATCTTAGATAGGTGGTGGATATCGGAGATGGGTGGTGGATGATATCCAAGATAGGTGGTGGATGATATAGTATCCAAGATAGGTGGTGGATGATACAGTATCTGAGATGGGTGGTGGACGATATCTGAGATGGATGAAAGATAATATCTTAAATGGGTGGTGAATATCTTAGGTGGGTGGTGTATGATATCTGAGATGGATGGTGAACAGTGGCGTACTAAGGGGTGGGGTGTTCCGCCCCGGGTGCCGGCTCTCAGGGGGGTTTCAGAAGCAATGAGCGCTTCCATCAATACAGACAGAAGCGCTCATTGCTGGGAGCTGTGGTCCTGTCCCTCACCACTCTGCTCCCCGCGCTCCTGCCCTCCTTCAGGCTGGCGGCGCACACAGAATGGTGAAGCAGGAAGACTTCTCCCCGCTCCACCATTCAGCCTGCAGGCACAGATCGCGCTGCCGACCTGTGTGGGCGGAGCCTGCAGCCCAAGAATCTGCATAAGCTCCGCCCCCACACCGTGCTGCAGAGCGATCTGTGCCTGCAGGGGAGAGATGGATGTGAGCATCAGGAACGGGACAAGGTGAGTAGGTACTGTGTTTTGTTTTGTTTTTTAATACAGAGGGGGCACAGAGGACTTTATTACTATGGAGGGGGCATAGTGGACTTTATTACTATGGAGGGGGCACAGAGGACTTTATTACTATGGAGGGGGCACAGAGGACTTTATTACTATGGAGGGGGCGCAGAGGACTTTATTACTATGGAGGGGGCGCAGAGGGCTTTATTACTATGGAGGGGGCACAGAGGACTTTATTACTATGAAGGGGGCACAGTGGACTTTATTACTATGGAGGGGACGCAGAGGACTTTATTACTATGGAGGGGGCACAGTGGACTTTATTACTATGGAGGGGGCACAGTGGACTTTATTACTATGGAGGGGGCACAGAGGACTGTATTACTATGGAGGGGGCACAGAGGACTTTATTACTATGGAGGGGCACAGAGGTCTTTATTACTATGAAGGGGGCACAGTGGACTTTATTACTATGGAGGGGGCACAGTGGACTTTATTACTATGGAGGGGGCACAGAGGACTTTATTACTATGGAGGGGGCACAGTGGACTTTATTACTATGGAGGGGGCACAGAGGATTTTATTATTATGGAGGGGGCACAGAGGACTTTATTACTATGGATTGGGCACAGAGGACTTTATTACTATGGAGGGGGCACAGAGGACTTTATTACTATGGAGGGGGCACAGAGGACTTTATTACTATGGAGGGGGCACAGAGGACTTTATTACTATGGAGGGGGCACAGAGGACTGTATTACTATGGAGGGGGCACAGAGGGCTTTATTACTATGGAGGGGGCACAGTGGACTTTATTACTATGGAGGGGGCGCAGAGGGCTTTATTACTATGGAGGGGGCACAGAGGACTTTATTACTATGGAGGGGGCATAGTGGACTTTATCACTATGGAGGGGGCACAGTGGACTTTATTACTATGGAGGGGGCACAGAGGGCTTTATTACTATGGAGGGGGCACAGAGGGCTTTATTACTATGGAGGGGGCACAGAGGGCTTTATTACTATGGAGGGGGCACAGAGGACTTTATTACTATGGAGGGGGCACAGAGGGCTTTATTACTATGGAGGGGGCACAGAGGACTTTATTACTATGGAGGGGGCACAGAGGACTTTATTACTATGGAGGGGACACAGAGGGCTTTACTACTATGGAGGGGGAACAGAGGACTTTATTACTATGGAGGGGGCACAGAGGGCTTTATTACTATGGAGGGGGCACAGAGGGCTTTATTACTATGGAGGGGGCACAGAGGACTTTATTACTATGGAGGGGCACAGAGGGCTTTATTACTATGGAGGGGGCACAGAGGACTTTATTACTATGGAGGGGGCACAGAGGACTTTATTACTATGGAGGGGCACAGAGGGCTTTATTACTATGGAGGGGGCACAGAGGGCTTTATTACTATGGAGGGGGCACAGAGGACTTTATTACTATGTAGGGGGCACAGAGGGCTTTATTACTATGGAGGGGGCACAGAGGGCATTACTAATGTGAAGGAGGCACAATGGGCATTTCTACTATGGACCTGCCCCTGGTGCCAAACACCCTAGGCACGCCACTGATGGTGAATGATATCTTACATACAGTAGGTGGTGGATGATATCTGAGATGGGTAGAGGATGATTTCCTAAGTGGGTGGCAGAAGATGTCTTAGCTGGATATTGGCTGATATCTTAGGGGGCTGGTGGACGATCCCCTGAAGAGACGGGGCAGCCCTTGAGGAAGAACAGACGCTGAGAAGGAAAAGCCTATTAGGCGGCCCTGAGGAGGGGTCGGCTCTGACTAAGGTGCAGGTCCTGAGACAGAACATCCCCTGAGGAGGGGTCGGCTCTGACTAAGGTGCAGGTTCTGAGACAGAACATCCCCTGAGGAGGGGTCGGCTCTGACTAAGGTGCAGGTCCTGAGACAGAACATCCCCTGAGGGGGATTATCTGTGGAGGAGGGACGGCCCCTGAGGAGCGCGAAGGACCTTGTTTGGCCACCAGCAAGAATTACTGCCCTCTACAAAATGACTCAAAGTTAAAGCTTCATTTCTTGCTGTTTAAGAAAGTGGATTTGGTTACATCTTGTTAAAGGATGCGGGAAGCCAACAGCACAGCCGGGGTTAAACCTCTGACATTCCGCTACCTGCTCGTTATCACCATCTCACCACCAAAGGGGTAAACGCCCTCGTCAGCTCCTCCGCTAGACGGGTCCAATTAACACATCACATTCTGCATCTGATTGTCACATTTATCTGGATGCAGAAATCACAGGTCCCCAGTGCGACACGTCTCCGCGCCGGGCGCAGAGCGTGGCCTCGTCAGGCGTGTCCTGCCATCCGCTCCAGTCTGTGCATGAAAGAAGCGGCCAAGCTTCATGACTGTAAACGAGCTGCAACTCCCAAGACACCGTTTCCAAGATCTCTGCTTGCTGTCAGTGTTTGGATACATTTTTGCCCACAATTGTATATCCACTACAATGGAGGGGGGCGGGGTGTTGCTCCCTGTGAATTGATTCTCCAATTTCTGCCGTCACTCAGAGACTGAAAATCAATCATTTAGCAGCGTCTGCTGTACGGCGGCCAAATAACGCGATAATGTCGTGGGACGACGAGCTGCATCCATGGAGCAAGACGTGCCCAGCGTGCGGTGTGCTCTGCTGCCGCCCCCCATTTCTACTATACCATTCCAGGTCAAATTATCAAGACCGAAATAACTGCCCGTCCAACCAGTAGCCACAGAGGGGCAAATACTGCCACAGGGTGCCCAAATAATGCCAGCTCACAGGGACCCAAAACCGCTCTAGACATGACCTACTGCAGTAAGAGTGCCAAGATGTGTGATGTCACAGCCGGTGACTCTGTGCTGAGCCTGCCCAGGACTGCCATCGAGTGGTGTCATCATCACAGTGAGGTCATCATTAGTCATTGTGATGTCATTGCACAGTCACAGTGATGTCATCATTAGCCATCACTGAGAATGCAGCCTATCCATTCAATAGAGATCAGCGGTGACATCACTGAGAATGCCGCCTCTCCATTCACTATCGATCAGCGGTGACATCACTGAGAATGCCGCCTATCCATACACTAGAGATCAGCGGTGACATCACTGAGAATGCCGCCTATCCATTCACTAGAGATCAGCAGTGACATCACTGAGAATGCCGCCTATCCATCACTAGAGATCAGCGGTGACATCACTGAGAATGCCGCCTATCCATTCACTAGAGATCAGCGGTGACATACCTGAGAATGCCGCCTATCCATCACTAGAGATCAGCGGTGACATCACTGAGAATGCCGCCTATCCATTCACTAGAGATCAGCGGTGACATCACTGAGAATGCAGCCTATCCATTCACTAAAGATCAGCGGTGACATCACTGAGAATGCAGCCTATCCATCACTAGAGATCAGCGGTGACATCACTGAGAATGCAGCCTATCCATCACTAGAGATCAGCGGTGACATCACTGAGAATGCAGCCTATCCATCACTAGAGATCAGCGGTGACATCACTTAGAATGCAGCCTATCCATCACTAGAGATCAGCGGTGACATCACTGAGAATGCAGCCTATCCATTCACTAGAGATCAGCGGTGACATCACTGAGAATGCCGCCTATCCATCACTACAGATCAGTGGTGACATCACTGAGAATGCAGCCTATCCATCACTAGAGATCAGCGGTGACATCACTGAGAATGCCGCCTATCTATTCACTAGAGATCAGCGGTGACATCACTGAGAATGCCGCCTATCCATTCACTAGAGATCAGCGGTGACATCACTGAGAATGCAGCCTATCCATCACTAGAGATCAGCGGTGACATCACTGAGAATGCAGCCTATCCATTCACTAGAGATCAGCGGTGACATCACGGAGAATGCCGCCTATCACTAGAGATCAGCGGTGACATCACTGAGAATGCCACCTATCCATTCACTAGAGATCAGCGGTGACACCACTGAGAATGCCACCTATCCATTCACTAGAGATCAGCGGTGACATCACTGAGAATGCAGCCTATCCATCACTAGAGATCAGCGGTGACATCACTGAGAATGCCGCCTATCCATTCACTAGAGATCAGCGGTGACATCACTGAGAATGCAGCCTATCCATCACTAGAGATCAGCGGTGACATCACTGAGAATGCCGCCTATCCATTCACTAGAGAGCAGCGGTTACATCACTGAGAATGCAGCCTATCCATCACTAGAGATCAGCGGTGACATCACTGAGAATGCCGCCTATCCATTCACTAGAGATCAGCGGTGACATCACTGAGAATGCCGCCTATCTATTCACTAGAGATCAGCGGTGACATCACTGAGAATGCCGCCTATCCATTCACTAGAGATCAGCGGTGACATCACTGAGAATGCCGCCTATCCATCACTAGAGATCAGCGGTGACATCACTGAGAATGCCGCCAATCCATCACTAGAGATCAGCGGTGACATCACTGAGAATGCAGCCTATCCATCACTAGAGATCAGCAGTGACATCACTGAGAATGCAGCCTATCTATCACTAGAGATCAGCGGTGACATCACTGAGAATGCAGCCTATCTATCACTAGAGATCAGCGGTGACATCACTGAGAATGCAGCCTATCCATCACTAGAGATCAGCGGTGACATCACTGAGAATGCAGCCTATCCATTCACCAGAGATCAGCGGTGACATCACTGAGAATGCAGCCTATCCATCACTAGAGATCAGCGGTGACATCACTGAGAATGCAGCCTATCCATTCACTAGAGATCAGCGGTGACATCACTGAGAATGCCGCCTATCCATTCACTAGAGATCAGCGGTGACATCACTGAGAATGCCGCCTATCCATTCACTAGAGATCAGCGGTGACATCACTGAGAATGCAGCCTATCCATCACTAGAGATCAGCGGTGACATCACTGAGAATGCAGCCTATCCATCACTAGAGATCAGCGGTGACATCACTGAGAATGCCGCCTATCACTAGAGATCAGCGGTGACATCACTGAGAATGCAGCCTATCCATTCACTAGAGATCAGCGGTGACATCACTCAGAATACCGCCTATCCATTCACTAGAGATCAGCGGTGACATCACTGAGAATGCAGCCTATCCATTCACTAGAGATCAGCGGTGACATCACGGAGAATGCCGCCTATCCATTCACTAGAGATCAGCGGTGACACCACTGAGAATGCAGCCTATCCATTCACTAGAGATCAGTGGTGACATCACTGAGAATGCAGCCTATCCATCACTAGAGATCAGCGGTGACATCACTGAGAATGCCGCCTATCCATTCACCAGAGACCAGCGGTGACATCACGGAGAATGCCGCCTATCCATTCACTAGAGATCAGCGGTGACATCACGGAGAATGCAGCCTATCCATCACTAGAGATCAGCGGTGACATCACTGAGAATGCCGCCTATCACTAGAGATCAGCGGTGACATCACTGACAATGCCGCCTATCCATTCACTAGAGATCAGCGGTGACATCACTGAGAATGCAGCCTATCCATCACTAGAGATCAGCGGTGACATCACTGAGAATGCCGCCTATCCATTCACTAGAGATCAGCGGTGACATCACTGAGAATGCCGCCTATCCATTCACTAGAGATCAGCGGTGACATCACTGAGAATGCAGCCTATCCATCACCAGAGATCAGCGGTGACATCACTGAGAATGCAGCCTATCCATCACTAGAGATCAGCGATGACATCACTGAGAATGCAGCCTATCCATTCACTAGAGATCAGCGGTGACATCACTGAGAATGCAGCCTATCCATTCACTAGAGATCAGCGATGACATCACTGAGAATGCAGCCTATCCATTCACTAGAGATCAGCGGTGACATCACTGAGAATGCAGCCTATCCATCACTAGAGATCAGCGGTGACATCACTGAGAATGCAGCCTATCCATCACTAGAGATCAGCGGTGACATCACTGAGAATGCAGCCTATCCATTCACTAGAGATCAGCGATGACATCACTGAGAATGCAGCCTATCCATTCACTAGAGATCAGCGGTGACATCACTGAGAATGCAGCCTATCCATCACTAGAGATCAGCGGTGACATCACTGAGAATGCAGCCTATCCATCACTAGAGAGAAGTAGAGAATAATTCTGGATTGTGGTCCAACTGAGCAGTCAGGAGATGCTGGGGGTTGTAGTGCTCTCTGAGGACTGTAGAATCTGTAACCCTGTCCTGGGCTGGGACTGCTGGGTGCAGGCGGCGGAGACAGCGGTAATAGGATCCCAGATGCTCGGTAATGCCTCCCTGCTTACACTGACACAAGTTAATTCCTCAGCCGTGAATCCGACAGGTTGTGAGCACAAAGCAGATATGGCGTTAAATTAAAATTCTGGGAGATGTGACAAGACTGCGGAGCGGACGGACGCCGGAAGACGAGGCGTGCGGTTATCAGCGCTGAGACAGACGGCGGACATAGTGGGGGGAACGACTGTCAGAACCCGGAGGAGAGTCACTGAGCGGATGAATTAGACTGTCAGCTTCACAGGGCGATTAACCCATAAGATCACCATAGACAACAGGAGCGTGGCAGAAATAGGCAGTCCTATGTAACACCACAGATAACACAGTGATAACACCCCGAGTACAGATAATGTAGTAGATGTTACCTGCAGTCCTATGTAACACCACAGATAACACAGGGATAACTCTCGGAGTACATATAATGTAGTAGATGTCACCTGCAGTCCTATGTAACACCACAGATAACACAGTGATAACTGAGCACAGATAATGTAGTAGATGTCACCTGCAGTCCTATGTAACACCACAGGTAACACAGTGATAACACCCCGAGTACAGATAATGTAGTAGATATCACCTGCAGTCCTATGTAACACCACAGATAACACAGTGATGACTCTCTGAGTACAGATAATGTAGTAGATGTCACCTGCAGTCCTATGTAACACCACAGATAACACAGCGATAACTATATGAGTACAGATAATGTAGATGTCACCTGCAGTCCTATGTAACATCACATATAACACAGTGATAACTCTCTGATTACAGATAATGTAGTAGATGTCACCTGCAGTCCTATGTAACACCACAGATAACACAGTGATAACTTTCTGAGTACAGATAATGTAGTAGATGTCACCTGCAGTCCTATGTAACACCACAGATAACACCACGATAACTGTCCGAGTTCAGATAATGTAGTAGATGTCACCTGCAGTCCTATGTAACACCACAGATAACACAGTGATAACTTTCTGAGTGCAGATAACGTAGTAGATGTCTCCTGCAGTCCTATGTAACACCACAGATAACACAGTGATAACTCTCTGAGTACAGATAATGTAGTAGATATCACCTGCAGTCCTATGTAACACCACAGGTAACACAGTGACAACTTTCTGAGTACAGATAATGTAGTAGATGTCACCTGCAGTCCTATGTAACACCACAGATAACACAGTGATAACTTTCTGAGTGCAGATAACGTAGTAGATGTCTCCTGCAGTCCTATGTAACACCACAGATAACACAGTGATAACTTTCTGAGTACAGATAATGTAGTAGATATCACCTGCAGTCCTATGTAACACCACAGGTAACACAGTGACAACTTTCTGAGTACAGATAATGTAGTAGATGTCACCTGCAGTCCTATGTAACACCACAGATAACACAGTAATAACTTTCTGAGTACAGATAATGTAGTAGATGTCGCCTGCAGTCCTATGTAACACCACAGGTAACACAATGATAACTAACCGAGTACAGATAATGTAGTAGATGTCACCTGCAGTCCTATGTAACACCACAGATAACACAGTGATAACTCTCTGAGTACAGATAATGTAGTAGATGTCACCTGCAGTCCTATGTAACACCACAGTGATAACTTTCTGATTACACATAATGTAGTAGATGTCACCAGCAGTCCTATGTAACACCACAGATAACACAGTGATAACTGTCTGAGTACAGATAATGTAGTAGATGTCACCTGCAGTCCTATGTAACACCACAGATAACACAGTGATATCTTTCTGAGTACAGATAACGTAGTAGATGTCTCCTGCAGTCCTATGTAACACCACAGATAACACAGGGATAACTCTCTGAGTACAGATAATGTAGTAGATGTCACCTGCAGTCCTATGTAACACCACAGATAACACAGTGATAACTTTCTGAGTACAGATAACGTAGTAGATGTCACCTGCAGTCCTATGTAACACCACAGATAACACAGTGATAGTTCTCTGAGTAAACATAATGTAGTAGATGTCACCTGCAGTCCTATGTAACACCACAGTGATAACTTTCTGATTACACATAATGTAGTAGATGTCACCAGCAGTCCTATGTAACACCACAGATAACACAGTGATAACTGTCTGAGTACAGATAATGTAGTAGATGTCACCTGCAGTCCTATGTAACACCACAGATAACACAGTGATATCTTTCTGAGTACAGATAACGTAGTAGATGTCTCCTGCAGTCCTATGTAACACCACAGATAACACAGTGATAGTTCTCTGAGTAAACATAATGTAGTAGATGTCACCTGCAGTCCTATGTAACACCACAGGTAACACAATGATAACTAACCGAGTACAGATAATGTAGTAGATGTCACCTGCAGTCCTATGTAACACCACAGATAACACAGTGATAACTCTCTGAGTACAGATAATGTAGTAGATGTCACCAGCGGCCTCATCACCCGTTGACTAGCTCAGCTCTGCTACATCTGGACTTCTCTCTGCACTTATTACAGGGCTGACACTTAGGTTCCTCGGTCACGTGGCTCGCTCCGTGGTCGCAGTGTTTCTCAGCCATTATGGATCTGCGGTCCGCGCTGCTCAGTAACGAGATCTTCCACTTGTAAGAAATGAATTGTCAGTTCTCTTTTGGAGACAATGTCTGTGTCCTATTAACCAGCCTGAAGGTGACGGGGCCGGCGGCAGGGTGCAAATTGGAATGTGAAGTTCTACGGCTTAATATCTAACTCCAGGGACTTAATCGGACACATCTTATCCTGTAGATTGGGTGCTACAACGATTTATTTATCTTAAAGGGACAGAAATTGTAGATGAGGAAGCAGCCGCACAACAATAGTAGCTGATATACAAACACAACTGACATGAGACAAATGTATCTGAAGGTTCCCAGCACCTGAGAGAAGTAACATCAAGAAGATCCGCAAGCACCAACCGGACAATAACATGGAGTCCCAGACAATATTCCCATGTGTCACATTCATACCGACTCCGGCCACAGGCATCTGATAACGGAG
Source organism: Bufo bufo (assembly GCF_905171765.1). Classification (NCBI taxonomy): domain Eukaryota; kingdom Metazoa; phylum Chordata; class Amphibia; order Anura; family Bufonidae; genus Bufo; species Bufo bufo. Next base: position 628,410,638 of record NC_053392.1, on the reverse strand, counting down.
AGCAACAGCTTGTATCAACTGTGCAACAAGAAGCTTCTTCCCAGCTCATAGCAAAGAGAACATCTACTTATGTACAAGACTATAATTACTATAATACTGCTCCTATGTACAAGAATATAACTACTATAATACTGCCTCCTATGTACAAGACTATAATTACTATAATACTGCTCCTATGTACAAGAATATAACTACTATAATACTGCCTCCTATGTACAAGAATATAACTACTATAATACTGCTCCTATGTACAAGAATATAACTACTATAATACTGCTCCTATGTACAAGAATATAACTACTATAATACTGCCTCCTATGTACAAGAATATAACTACTATAATACTGCTCCTATGTACAAGAATATAACTACTATAATACTGCCTCCTATGTACAAGAATATAACTACTATAATACTGCCTCCTATGTACAAGAATATACCTACTATAATACTGCTCCTATGTACAGGAATATAACTACTATAATACTGCCTCCTATGTACAAGAATATAACTACTATAATACTGCTCCTATGTACAAGAATATAACTACTATAATACTGCCTCCTATGTACAGGAATATAACTACTATAATACTGCCTCCTATGTACAAGAATATAACTACTATAATACTACCTCCTATGTACAAGAATATAACTACTATAATACTGCCTCCTATGTATAAGAATATATCTACTATAATACTGCTCCTATGTACAAGAATATAACTACTATAATACTGCTCCTATGTACAAGAATATAACTACTATAATACTGCTCCTATGTACAAGAATATAACTACTATAATACTGCTCCTATGTATAAGAATATAACTACTATAATACTGCTCCTATGTACAAGGATATAACTACTATAATACTGCTCCTATGTACAATAATATAACTACTATAATACTGCTCCTATGTACAAGAATATAACTACTATAATACTGCTCCTGTGTACAAGAATATAACTACTATAATACTGCCTCCTATGTACAAGAATATAACTACTATAATACTGCTGCTATGTACAAGAATATAACTACTATAATACTGCTCCTATGTACAAGACTATAACTACTATAATACTGCTCCTATGTACAGGAATATAACTACTATAATACTGCCTCCTATGTACAAGAATATAACTACTATAATACTGCTCCTATGTATAAGAATATAACTACTATAATACTGCTCCTATGTACAAGGATATAACTACTATAATACTGCTCCTATGTACAATAATATAACTACTATAATACTGCTCCTATGTACAAGAATATAACTACTATAATACTGCTCCTGTTTACAAGAATATAACTACTATAATACTGCCTCCTATGTACAAGAATATAACTACTATAATACTGCCCCTATGTACAAGAATATAACTACTATAATACTGCTCCTATGTACAAGAATATAACTACTATAATACTGCCTCCTATGTACAAAAATATAACCACTATAATACTGCTCCTATGTACAAGAATATAACTACTATAATACTGCTTCCTATGTACAATAATATAACTACTATAATACTGCTCCTATGTACATGAATATAACCACTATAATACTGCTCCTATGTACAAGAATATAACTACTATAATACTGCTCCTATGTACATGATTATTACTAATACAATACTGCTCCTATGTACAAGAATATAACTACTATAATACTGCTCCTATGTACAAGAATATAACTACTATAATACTGCTCCTGTGTACAAGAATATAACTACTATAATACTGCCTCCTATGTACAAGAATATAACTACTATAATACTGCTGCTATGTACAAGAATATAACTACTATAATACTGCTCCTATGTACAGGAATATAACTACTATAATACTGCCTCCTATGTACAAGAATATAACTACTATAATACTGCCTCCTATGTACAAGAATATAACTACTATAATACTGCCTCCTATGTACAAGAATATAACTACTATAATACTGCTCCTATGTACAAGAATATAACTACTATAATACTGCCTCCTATGTACAAGAATATAACTACTATAATACTGCTCCTATGTACAAGAATATAACTACTATAATACTGCTCCTATGTACAAGAATATAACTACTATAATACTGTTCCTATATACAAGAATATAACTACTATAATACTGCTCCTATGTACAAGAATATAACTACTATAATACTGCTCCTATGTACAGGAATATAACTACTATAATACCGCTCCTATGTACAGGAATATAACTGCTATAATACCGCTCCTATGTACAGGAATATAACTGCTATAATACTGCCTCATATGTACAAGAATATAACTACTATAATACTGCTCCTATATACAAGAATATAACTACTATAATACTGCCTCCTATGTACAAGAATATATCTACTATAATACTGCCTCATATGTACAAGAATATAACTACTATAATACTGCTCCTATGTACAAGAATATAACTACTATTATACCGCTCCTATGTACAGGAATATAACTGCTATAATACCGCTCCTATGTACAAGAATATAACTACTATAATACCGCTCCTATGTACAGGAATATAACTGCTATAATACTGCCTCCTATGTACAAGAATATAACTGCTATAATACCGCTCCTATGTACAGGAATATAACTGCTATAATACCGCTATGCAGTGGTCATGCTGTGACTGAGGCTGTACATTTCTGTGACACAGGTTTTCCGTCTCTATGGTCCATGTTCCCTCGCTCTGCTGTGCAGTATTATACGGTACATTGTAGTGGTTTCAGCATGTGCATTGTGTATTATACTAGTAGCGCCTCCTGCGGGCGCCCGCCTGGTTTCGCCCGTCATGTGCAGCATCTGGGTCCCTCTTCTGTCTGCAGCCGCTGCCAAGATCTAATTAGGGATTCGGTAAATAAATGCTAATATTTAGCTCGCCGCGTCTTCCAGACATGAGACAAATCGTAGGCGAGCGAACATTTATTCTAAACAAACAGACATGGGATGGCGGGGGCCACGCTGTTTCCAGAATCCGTGGGATTGAGCGGCGTTGCCGGTGCACCGCGCACGCTCTTTGCATACACAATTCCCGCATTTTCAGCCTGATTCTGGCAGACATCCTGCAGACGTGTCGGTGGTGATGGGAGAGCAGAACACGGCGGCCGCAGCCACGAAACGCGTTTAGACAGAAATTCCATCCAATTTATTGCACTTTAAACCAAATGCAAACAGAAAACCAGCCCCTGCTGATGCCTGGAGAAACAGCTGATGATGCCACATCACACACAGGGGCCCCAAAGCTGAATAGGGGCCCTGACCTGTGCAGGTTGTCACCACTCTGGTCCCCACCTTCTTCACTCACTTGTCCATTAGAGGAAGTCATCTTTGCTCTTTTTGGTTTTCCTGTGAAGAGCCCAGGGTGCAAAAGAGGGCACTCCAGCTGTGGCCCTATTTACCGAGGTGATAGTTCAGCTTATGTAATACTGCCTTATAGTGCCACATAATTGTACCATATAGTGGTATTGTCATGTTAAGCCAAATAACTACCATACAGTGCCTACATAATACTGCAATATAGTGCCAAATAACTACCATACAGTGCCTACATAATACTGCAATATAGTGCCAAATAACTACCATACAGTGCCTACATAATACTGCAATATAGTGCCAAATAACTATCATAAAGTGCCTACATAATACTGCAATATAGTGCCAAATAACTACCATACAGTGCCTACATAATACTGCAATATAGTGCCAAATAACTACCATACAGTGCCTACATAATACTGCAATATAGTGCCAAATAACTACCATACAATGTCTACATAATACTGCAATATAGTGCCAAATAACTACCATACAGTGCCTACATAATACTGCAATATAGTGCCAAATAACTACCATACAGTGCCTACATAATACTGCAATATAGTGCCAAATAACTACCATACAGTGCCTACATAATACTGCAATATAGTGCCAAATAACTATCATAAAGTGCCTACATAATACTGCAATATAGTGCCAAATAACTACCATAAAGTGCCTACATAATACTGCAATATAGTGCCAAATAACTACCATACAATGTCTACATAATACTGCAATATAGTGCCAAATAACTACCATACAGTGCCTACATAATACTGCAATATAGTGCCAAATAACTATCATAAAGTGCCTACATAATACTGCAATATAGTGCCAAATAACTACCATACAGTGCCTACATAATACTGCAATATAGTGCCAAATAACTACCATACAATGTCTACATAATACTGCATCATAGTGCCAAATAACTACCATACAGTGCCTACATAATACTGCAATATAGTGCCAAATAACTACCATACAGTGCCTACATAATACTGCAATATAGTGTCAAATAACTACCATACAGTGTCTACATAATACTGCAATATAGTGCCAAATAACTACCATACAGTGCCTTCATAATACTTCAATATAGTGCCAAATAACTACCATACAATGTCTACATAATACTGCAATATAGTGCCAAATAACTACCATACAGTGTCTACATAATACTGCAATATAGTGCCAAATAACTACCATACAGTGCCTACATAATACTGCAATATAGTGCCAAATAACTACCATACAGTGCCTACATAATACTGCAATATAGTGCCAAATAACTACCATACAGTGTCTACATAATACTGCAATATAGTGCCAAATAACTACCATACAGTGCCTACATAATACTGCAATATAGTGCCAAATAACTACCATACAGTGTCTACATAATACTGCAATATAGTGCCAAATAACTACCATACAGTGCCTACATAATACTGCAATATAGTGCCAAATAACTACCATACAGTGCCTACATAATACTGCAATATAGTGCCAAATAACTACCATACAGTGCCTACATAATACTGCAATATAGTGCCAAATAACTACCATACAGTGCCTACATAATACTGCAATATAGTGCCAAATAACTACCATACAGTGCCTACATAATACTGCAATATAGTGCCAAATAACTACCATACAGTGCCTTCATAATACTGCAATATAGTGCCAAATAACTACCATACAGTGCCTACATAATACTGCAATATAGTGCCAAATAACTACCATACAGTGTCTACATAATACTGCAATATAGTGCCAAATAACTACCATACAGTGCCTACATAATACTGCAATATAGTGCCAAATAACTACCATACAATGCCTTCATAATACTGCAATATAGTGCCAAATAACTACCATACAGTGTCTACATAATACTGCAATATAGTGCCAAATAACTACCATACAGTGCCTACATAATACTCCAATATAGTGCCAAATAACTACCATACAATGTCTACATAATACTGCAATATAGTGCCAAATAACTACCATACAGTGCCTACATAATACTGCAATATAGTGCCAAATAACTACCATACAGTGTCTACATAATACTGCATCATAATGCCAAATAACTACCATACAGTGCCTACATAATACTGCAATATAGTGCCAAATAACTACCATACAGTGTCTACATAATACTGCAATATAGTGCCAAATAACTACCATACAGTGTCTACATAATACTGCAATATAGTGCCAAATAACTACCATACAGTGCCTACATAATACTGCAATATAGTGCCAAATAACTACCATACAATGTCTACATAATACTGCAATATAGTGCCAAATAACTATCATACAGTGTCTACATAATACTGCAATATAGTGCCAAATAACTACCATACAGTGCCTATATAATACTGCTACACAGTGTAAATAACAGTACCATACAGTACCTCCATAATACTGCCATAGAGTGGTAAACAGAATAACCATGCCTACGTAATGCTGCCATATTGTGACAAATAACAGTACCATAGAGAGCCTACACAATGCTACCATTCAGTGATAAATAATAGTGCCATATAGTTCCTATATATCACCATACTGTATTGAATAACAGTAAAATAAAGTGAAAACATAAAAGGCACATCTAGTGCCACAACCATACAGAGCACACATAATACTGCCATACAGTTCTGGGGTTATCAGAGACTCGTTATAATTTATGCAAACTGGTATGGTGACATTATTTTGGGGGTGGGGCCTAGCCATGCAATGTGGCGGTATTACTAATGGATGGACTGGCGCACTGCTTGTTGTAGATGTGGTATTTTGCACTGCGGTTGTAATACATACATCACCAGGGGGTTCCGTCGGGATCTGCGTTGGTCGCTCGTATCGCTGGCGATAATTGGCGCAGATCAATAAGACTGATATTTAAAGTGACAGTAACAGCTAATTATCAACATGATCCTGGACCTGCAAATAATGATATGACTTATTAATAAGAAGGACCCGTAATAATCAGAGAAAGCGAAGGTCGCTGCGCAGCCGCCTCCAGCTGAACTTCAAAGGCGGCGTCCGCTCGGCAGTACGCAGATGAGGGACATCTACAATGCAAAAGCGTAAAATATAAATGGGGGATGAGAACGCGCCATTAATTCATCTGCTCAGTATTCCTGGCGGCGAAGAGACCGGGAATGAGGGGAGCGGAGGTCACGAGAGAGCAACGCACGGGTCACCCCAGAACAACACGACCGCACATAAATATACAGGGTCACGCCCCCAGAGCCTGGGCTGTGTGTCAGTCTCCACTGCAGTTCTGCCATTCCGTTCATTAACCAGGATGATCAGGCCCAGGCTATGACTGTGTTTTATATGGGGGGCACTATGACTGTTCTATATGGGGGGCACTATGACTGTTCTATATGGGGGGCACTATGACTGTTCTATATGGGGGGCTATAGCTGTGTCCTATATGGGGGGCTATAGCTGTGTCCTATATGGGGGGTTATAGCTGTGTCCTATATGGGGGGCACTATGACTGTTCTATATGGGGGGCACTATGACTGTTCTATATGGGGGCACTATGACTGTTCTATATGGGGGGCACTATGACTGTTCTATATGGGGGGCACTATGACTGTTCTATATGGGGGGCACTATGACTGTTCTATATGGGGGGCACTATGACTGTTCTATATGGGGGGCACTATGACTGTTCTATATGGGGGCACTATGACTGTTCTATATGGGGGGCACTATGACTGTTCTATATGGGGGGCACTATGACTGTTCTATATGGGGGGCACTATGACTGTTCTATATGGGGGCACTATGACTGTTCTATATGGGGGGCTATAGCCGTGTTGTATTTGGGGGCTATAGCTGTGTCCTATATGGGGGGCTATAACTGTGTCCTATGTGGGGGCTATGGCTGTGTCCTATATGGGGGGCTATAGCTGTGGTCTATATGGGGGCTATGGCTGTGGTCTATATGGGGGGCTATGACTGTGTCCTATATGGGGGGCTATAGCTGTGTCCTATATGGGGGGGCTATAGCTGTGTCCTATATGGGGGGGGCTATAGCTGTGGTCTATATGGGGGCTATGGCTGTGTCCTATATGGGGGCTATAGCTGTGGTCTATATGGGGGGCTATAGCTGTGTCCTATGTGGGGGGCTATGGCTGTGGTCTATATGGGGGGCTATAGCTGTGTCCTATATGGGGGGCTATAGCTGTGTCCTATATGGGGGGCTATAGCTGTGTCCTATATGGGGGCTATGGCTGTGTCCTATATGGGGGGCTATAGCTGTGTCCTATATGGGGGGCTATAACTGTGTCCTATGTGGGGGCTATGGCTGTGTCCTATATGGGGGGGGGGCTATAGCTGTGGTCTATATGGGGGCTATGGCTGTGTCCTATGTGGGGGGCTATGGCTGTGGTCTATATGGGGGGCTATAGCTGTGGTCTATATGGGGGGCTATGGCTGTGTCCTATATGGGGGGCTATAGCTGTGTCCTATATGGGGGGCTATGGCTGTGTCCTATATGGGGGGCTATAACTGTGTCCTATATGGGGGGCTATAGCTGTGTCCTATATGGGGGGCTATAGCTGTGTTCTATATGGGGGGCTATGGCTGTGTCCTATATAGGGGGCTATAGCTGTGTCCTATATGGGGGGCTATGGCTGTGTCCTATATGGGGGGCTATAGCTGTGTCCTATATGGGGGGCTATAGCTGTGGTCTATATGGGGGGCTATGGCTGTGTCCTATGTGGGGGGCTATGGCTGTGGTCTATATGGGGGGCTATAACTGTGTCCTATATGGGGGGCTATAGCTGTGTCCTATATGGGGGGCTATAGCTGTGGTCTATATGGGGGGCTATGGCTGTGTCCTATGTGGGGGGCTATGGCTGTGGTCTATATGGGGGGCTATAACTGTGTCCTATATGGGGGGCTATAGCTGTGGTCTATATGGGGGGCTATAGCTGTGTCCTATATGGGGGGCTATGGCTGTGTCCTATATGGGGGGCTATAACTGTGTCCTATATGGGGGGCTATAGCTGTGTCCTATTTGGGGGGCTATGGCTGTGGTCTATATGGGGGGCTATGGCTGTGGTCTATATGGGGGGCTATAGCTGTGTCCTATATGGGGGGCTATAGCTGTGGTCTATATTGGGGGCTATGCCTGTGTCATATATGGGGGGCTATAGCTGTGTCCTATATGGGGGGCTATGGCTGTGTCCTATATGGGGGGCTATGGCTGTGTCCTATGTGGGGGGCTATGGCTGTGGTCTATATGGGGGGCTATAACTGTGTCCTATATGGGGGGCTATAGCTGTGTCCTATATGGGGGGCTATAGCTGTGTCCTATATGGGGGGCTATAACTGTGTCCTATATGGGGGGCTATAACTGTGTCCTATATGGGGGGCTATAGCTGTGTCCTATATGGGGGGCTATGGCTGTGGTCTATATGGGGGGCTATAGCTGTGTCCTATATGGGGGGCTATAGCTGTGGTCTATATTGGGGGCTATGCCTGTGTCCTATATGGGGGGCTATAGCTGTGTCCTATATGGGGGGCTATGGCTGTGTCCTATATGGGGGGCTATGGCTGTGTCCTATATGGGGGGCTATGGCTGTGTCCTATATGGGGGGCTATGGCTGTGGTCTATATGGGGGGCTATAGCTGTGTCCTATATGGGGGCTATAGCTGTGTCCTATATGGGGGGCTATAGCTGTGTCCTATATGGGGGGCTATAACTGTGTCCTATATGGGGGCTATAACTGTGTCCTATGTGGGGGGCTATAGCTGTGTCCTATATGGGGGGCTATAGCTGTGTCCTATATGGGGGGCTATAGCTGTGGTCTATATGGGGGGCTATGGCTGTGTCCTATGTGGGGGGCTATGGCTGTGGTCTATATGGGGGGCTATAACTGTGTCCTATATGGGGGCTATAACTGTGTCCTATGTGGGGGGCTATAGCTGTGTCCTATATGGGGGGCTATAGCTGTGTCCTATATGGGGGGCTATAACTGTGTCCTATATGGGGGGCTATAGCTGTGTCCTATATGGGGGGCTATAGCTGTGTCCTATATGGGGGGCTATAGCTGTGGTCTATATGGGGGGCTATGGCTGTGTCCTATGTGGGGGGCTATGGCTGTGGTCTATATGGGGGGCTATAACTGTGTCCTATATGGGGGGCTATAGCTGTGGTCTATATGGGGGGCTATAGCTGTGTCCTATATGGGGGGCTATGGCTGTGTCCTATATGGGGGGCTATAGCTGTGTCCTATATGGGGGGCTATGGCTGTGGTCTATATGGGGGGCTATGGCTGTGGTCTATATGGGGGGCTATAGCTGTGTCCTATATGGGGGGCTATAGCTGTGTCCTATATGGGGGGCTATGGCTGTGTCCTATATGGGGGGCTATGGCTGTGTCCTATGTGGGGGGCTATGGCTGTGGTCTATATGGGGGGCTATAACTGTGTCCTATATGGGGGGCTATAGCTGTGTCCTATATGGGGGGCTATAGCTGTGTCCTATATGGGGGGCTATAACTGTGTCCTATATGGGGGGCTATAACTGTGTCCTATATGGGGGGCTATAACTGTGTCCTATATGGGGGGCTATAGCTGTGTCCTATATGGGGGGCTATGGCTGTGGTCTATATGGGGGGCTATGGCTGTGGTCTATATTGGGGGCTATGCCTGTGTCCTATATGGGGGGCTATAGCTGTGTCCTATATGGGGGGCTATGGCTGTGTCCTATATGGGGGGCTATGGCTGTGTCCTATGTGGGGGGCTATGGCTGTGGTCTATATGGGGGGCTATAACTGTGTCCTATATGGGGGGCTATAGCTGTGTCCTATATGGGGGGCTATAGCTGTGTCCTATATGGGGGGCTATAACTGTGTCCTATATGGGGGGCTATAACTGTGTCCTATATGGGGGGCTATAACTGTGTCCTATATGGGGGGCTATAGCTGTGTCCTATATGGGGGGCTATGGCTGTGGTCTATATGGGGGGCTATAGCTGTGTCCTATATGGGGGGCTATAGCTGTGGTCTATATTGGGGGCTATGGCTGTGTCCTATATGGGGGGCTATGGCTGTGTCCTATATGGGGGGCTATGGCTGTGTCCTATATGGGGGGCTATGGCTGTGTCCTATATGGGGGGCTATGGCTGTGTCCTATATGGGGGGCTATGGCTGTGGTCTATATGGGGGGCTATAGCTGTGTCCTATATGGGGGGCTATAGCTGTGTCCTATATGGGGGGCTATAACTGTGTCCTATATGGGGGGCTATAACTGTGTCCTATATGGGGGGCTATAGCTGTGTCCTATATGGGGGGCTATGGCTGTGTCCTATATGGGGGGCTATGGCTGTGTCCTATATGGGGGGCTATGGCTGTGTCCTATATGGGGGGCTATGGCTGTGTCCTATATGGGGGGCTATGGCTGTGGTCTATATGGGGGGCTATAGCTGTGTCCTATATGGGGGCTATAGCTGTGTCCTATATGGGGGGCTATAGCTGTGTCCTATATGGGGGGCTATAACTGTGTCCTATATGGGGGGCTATAACTGTGTCCTATATGGGGGGCTATAACTGTGTCCTATATGGGGGGCTATAGCTGTGTCCTATATGGGGGCTATAGCTGTGTCCTATATGGGGGGCTATGGCTGTGGTCTATATGGGGGGCTATAGCTGTGTCCTATATGGGGGGCTATAGCTGTGGTCTATATTGGGGGCTATGCCTGTGTCCTATATGGGGGGCTATAGCTGTGTCCTATATGGGGGGCTATGGCTGTGTCCTATATGGGGGGCTATGGCTGTGTCCTATATGGGGGGCTATGGCTGTGGTCTATATGGGGGGCTATAGCTGTGTCCTATATGGGGGCTATAGCTGTGTCCTATATGGGGGGGCTATGGCTGTGGTCTATATGGGGGGCTATAGCTGTGTCCTATATGGGGGGCTATAGCTGTGGTCTATATGGGGGGTTCTATACATTTGGTAATTCTTCACTCTGTAAATCCCCTTCACTATATGGAGCTTGCAGCTGAGCAGTAACAGCGCCTCCACCTGGAAATACAGGGAAATGACAAACAGAAAATGGGGACCATTACATCATTTTTCACCTTTGGCTACAACAGGAGGGGGTTAACACTTTCTACCCCCGCCGGTCGGACCTGACGTCCGTTTTTTTTTAGAAATAGGAGACGATTTGGTTACTTTGTTCCTTTCGGCTCCTGTTTCTGCTTCACAAACTGGAATCAACATGGAGATTGCGCTGCTACAATGTAACATCTGTCGGTCACAGGCGGCGGCCAGCATCCTGCCCCGCGCCAATTCTGCACTTACGGTGAACATCACACACAACCGCTTCATTTCCCCAGACATGAAACCGCTGCCAGCACCAGGATTTCTCCAGATGTGCGCCAATGTATTTATTCCAGAGAGATGGCCTCCGGCGCCCGGTTCTGACAAACACAACAGTTTTCGGAGAGTTTTGCCAACTCCGCTCTATTGGCCTCGGAGTCCGTGGAGAGGCGTCCTGGAAATCCTCATTCCCCGAGTGTGAGGCGGCGCTCGCCGTGAGAGAAATCTGAAGTGACGAGATCTTAAATCATCCACCTCGCGCTTCCCCGGAAAGTTATTTCCTTTGTCCCCAAGGTCACGGAGAGCGGCGAATCTGAGCGGAAAACGAAATGTGGAATCAAAGCTTTTCTCCGTCTCAATCAAGAGCCGCTGCGGGTCAGAAACCGCTCCACCCCACATACGGCTGAAGTCCCCCATGTACAGTATGACCTGAGAGGTCACAGGATGAACACTCACACAGCTATATTATACTCCTGTTACATCCAGAGCTGCGCTCACAGTTCTGCTGACTGCCACAGTGTAAGAAGATCTCATAACTCACTGCTGCATTGCATCCTGGCAGATGTGATTGTGTCAGCACCATGCATCATACTGTGCTTGATCTCTTCTACTCCAGTCACATCCAGAGCTGCATTCATAGTTCCTATGACTGCTTTGCATGTATGGCTCTGTGGGGGAACTACTGCCACCTGTACTGTACATGCGTCATGCAGAATAGGTTGTCAGAAGGGTCACCCCTTACTCCCTCTGTTGTACTGCCCTGCCTGTGTCAGTCTTTACTACACTCCTGAAGTTTTATTCAAGAACCATTGCAAAGCTTTTTCTGAATTAACGAGGGATCCCTGACCTTTGCAATGTCTTATGGCTTGCAGGAAGTCACTGTAATCCGCCTGCAGACAGGACGGGTGCGGCGGCGTACGCTCATTCATCCGGCGTTGCGTTGTCAGCGGTCCGCAGGGGAGACGGGATTAGTTGTGTATCTAAAGCTTTAATGAGTCCCAGCTCTCCCAGAATGCACTGCTCCAGCCAGCGCTAATCATCCGATCTGGGCAGCTGGTTCCAGCGGTAGCTTTCATCTCACTCCCGCCTGATAACGAATGTTTACCGCCGCTTGTCAAGCCGGACAGCAGGGCGCCCGAGACTGGATGGAAATATGACCATCACCCGGGGCTGGCCATGTGGAACGCGGACGGCGGATGGATTGATCGGCGCGGTCGGATCGACTTATTTATGCAGATTTAAAATGTATATTTATAGTGTAAAATGTGGAAATCAAACAGTATAGAAATCCAGCCGCCAGAAGCCTACAAACTAGGAGGAGGCGCTGCACCCTGCCACCTGCTGGCCGTGGGCCGAACTGCATACAGTATATACCTAGCAGAGCGCAGATACCAGCCTGTGCCCACCTGCGCCACAGGACCACGAGCTCATATCTAATATCAGGAGTCATCACAGTCACCGGGGACACTTTCACTTCCTGGCCGGAGGGGTCGGCCGCCCGCCATATATCTCTGAATACTCAAACACCGCCGATCCTTACTGCCCCTAAAATACCCCTATGGAAAATCCACACCTGAAATACTATCCCTAACGGGAACAGCAGGAGGGCGCTAGGACCCAGAGGCAAAAAACAAACTGCAGAACTGAACTGGAAAGAAGCAAGACAACGTAAAACCAGCAAAATGACAAAACTACAAGAAAACGAGAACAATCCAAGAAGCAAAGTACAGATCAGAGGAGCCGCCAGACGCAGCCGGATACAAGGACTGGCCGGAAACCAACACAAAGCGCTGGATCACAGCAGAGACCAGGAGAAATGAAAGGAAAGCTATCCAATCAGCGAAGCCGGCCTGGACGAGATCGGCCGAGCCACAGGGCGTGAGACAGCGGCACAGAAACGAATAGTCAGGAGAAGAAGAGACAGCAGGGTCCGTCACTCCTCTGACCGCAGGGTCCGTCACTCCTCTGACCGCAGGGTCCGTCACTCCTCTGACCGCAGGGTCCGTCACTCCTCTGACCGCAGGGTCCGTCACTCCTCTGACCGCAGGGTCCGTCACTCCTCTGACCGCAGGGTCCGTCACTCCTCTGACCGCAGGGTCCGTCACTCCTCTGACCGCAGGGTCCGTCACTCCTCTGACCGCAGGGTCCGTCACTCCTCTGACCGCAGGGTCCGTCACTCCTCTGACCGCAGGGTCCGTCACTCCTCTGACCGCAGGGTCCGTCACTCCTCTGACCGCAGGGTCCGTCAGGGGGGAGAGGAGGCCCTATCTATAGATACAGGACCTGCAGGACCTGGAATAGGCCCCACACCCTGCCCATACCTCAGTGCGGGGAGAGTGCAGCATGTACAGTCGTGGCCAAAAGTTTTGAGAATGACACAAATATTAGTTTTTACAAAGTTTGCTGCTAAACTGCTTTTAGATCTTTGTTTCAGTTGTTTCTGTGATGTAGTGAAATATAATTACACGCACTTCATACGTTTCAAAGGCTTTTATCGACAATTACATGACATTTATGCAGAGTCAGTATTTGCAGTGTTGGCCCTTCTTTTTCAGGACCTCTGCAATCCGACTGCGCATGCTCTCAATCACCTTCTGGCCAATTCCTGACTGATAGCAACCCATTCTTTCATAATCACTTCTTGGAGTTTGTCAGAATCAGTGGGTTTTTGTTTGTCCACCCGCCTCTTGAGGATTGACCACAAGTTCTCAATGGGATTAAGATCTGGGGAGTTTCCAGGCCATGGACCCAAAATGTCAACGTTTTGGTCCCCGAGCCACTTAGTCATCACTTTTGCCTTATGGCACGGTGCTCCATCGTGCTGGAAAATGCATTGTTCTTCACCAAACTGTGGTTGGATTGTTGGAAGAAGTTGCTGTTGGAGGGTGTTTTGGTGCCATTCTTTATTCATGGCTGTGTTTTTGGGCAAAATTGTGAGTGAGCCCACTCCCTTGGATGAGAAGCAACCCCACACATGAATGGTCTCAGGATGCTTTACTGTTGGCATGACACAGGACTGATGGTAGCGCTCACCTTTTCTTCTCCGGACAAGCCTTTTTCCAGATGCCCCAAACAATCGGAAAGAGGCTTCATCGGAGAATATGACTTTGCCCCAGTCCTCAGCAGTCCATTCACCAGACTTTCTGCAGAAGATCAATCTGTCCCTGATGTTTTTTTTGGAGAGAAGTGGCTTCTTTGCTGCCCTTCTTGACACCAGGCCATCTTCCAAAAGTCTTGGCCTCACTGTGCGTGCAGATGCGCTCACACCTGCCTGCTGCCATTCCTGAGCAGGCTCTGCACTGGTGGCACTCCGATCCCGCAGCTGAATCCTCTTTAGGAGACGATCCTGGCGCTTGCTGGACTTTCTTGGATGCCCTGAAGCCTTCTTAACAAGAACTGAACCTCTTTCCTTGAAGTTCTTGATGATCCTATAAATGGTTGATTGAGGTGCAATCTTAGTAGCCACAATATCCTTGCCTGTGAAGCCATTTTTTTGCAACGCAATGATGGCTGCACGCGTTTCTTTGCAGGTCACCATGGTTAACAATGGAAGAACAATGATTTCAAGCATCACCCTCCTTTTAACATGTCAAGTCTGCCATTTTAACCCAATCAGCCTGACATAATGATCTCCAGCCTTGTGCTCGTCAACATTCTCACCTGAGTTAACAAGACGATTACTGAAATGATCTCAGCAGGTCCTTTAATGACAGCAATGAAATGCAGTGGAAAGGTTTTTTGGGGATTAAGTTAATTTTCATGGCAAAGAAGGACTATGCAATTCATCTGATCACTCTTCATAACATTCTGGAGTATATGCAAATTGCTATTATAAAAACTTAAGCAGCAACTTTTCCAATTTCCAACATTTATGTAATTCTCAAAACTTTTGGCCACGACTGTACATGGGCTCGGGGGGGACAGTCTACAAGGGCTCTCGTGGAGTCCTCCATCAGTAGATACTGAATTATTGTCATTATTATCATTGCAGAAGGCACACATTTTAACCCCTGAATCCCCATGCCATCCACCAGCTTTGAGGATGGTTTTGGTCTACAGTCTGACCTGGCGGATGCATCCTCTCCCGATTTTTTACCGTCTGTGGACTTCACATGTTCTCTCTACAGAACATCAGTCCAGTCCACAAGTGCCTCCAAATAAGCTCCACTGACGCTGGCCAAACACCGTGCTGCAGCCGTAATAATATTAACCCCGTAGTGATCGCCAATACACTAAGGGGCCTTAGGCTAGGCCGCCTCCTTTTTACGACAGCCTAGACTAAGCACTGCACAGGTCTCCCATGCAACTCGGCTCTCATTCTAATGGCCCGGATGGGCTGGAGCATCGATCCTGGCTTTTTAATGCCTTAGATGCCGCGGTTAATAGTGACTGCAGCATCAAAGCAGCTTCAAGGGGAGAGGGCTCCCTCTGTCAGGCATCAGCACCACCGCAAATGCCTCCATACAGCAGCCTATAAGGTTGTGCCAGAGGTGCTGTTAGTGTCCTGATAGTATAATACACTGCAATACATAAACAGTACAGTGCATTATGGAAGTGATTGGAGGATCACAAGTCAAAGTCCCCCCAGTGGGAATAATACATTGTAAAAATAAAAGCAAAATAAAGTTTTAGTAAAAAAAAAATAATAATAATAATTTTTCCACTAAATAAATCGTAATTTATCCAGCACGGTCAAAGCCGTAAAAAATAACCCCAAAACAACGAAGCCAGAATTGCTGTTTTTCGCTTATTTTCGATTTTAAAAAAATTGAAAGAAAATTATTGAAAAGTGTCATGTACCCCAAAGTGACGCCACTGAAAACTACAGAAATCACAAAAAAGATAAAAGTTATCAGTCTCAGGATGCGGCGATGCAAAAACATTTTTTATCCCCCTAACAAAACGGGCTATTCTTGTGCAAAAAGTAGTAAAATGATCTAGAGCGATATGCCCTGAGCGCGATACCAAGCATGGCCACTATACAATGTATGGCGCTGTCCTTGGTGAGCTGTGGGAAGGTAGCAGCGCTCACATGAGACAGCTAATCCAGAGGATAGGTCATCCGTGCAAAACTGTCAATAAAATATACAAAAAAGAAATACTCATTATTATTACTATTATTATTGTTACTGTAAAGGTACATTCACACAACTGTGAAAAAAACAGCCATTAGAACTGGATATAAGGTCAGTTTTTTATCGCCATTTTTAATTTGTGTTTGCAGCCATGTTAATGGCGGATAAAAAACTGATAAATTTAACTGGCCAACCCCGGCAGTGCCCCCAGTATATCATATCCCCCCACAGTGCCCCCAGTATATCGTATCCCCCCACAGTGCCCCCAGTATATCGTATCCCCCCACAGTGCCCCCAGTATATCGTATCCCCCACAGTGCCCCCAGTATATTGTATCCCCCCACAGTGCCCCCAGTATATCGTATCCCCCCACAGTGCCCCCAGTATATCGTATCCCCCCCCAGTGCCCCCAGTATATCGTATCCCCCCACAGTGCCCCCAGTATATCGTATCCCCCCACAGTGCCCCCAGTATATTGTATCCCCCCACAGTGCCCTCAGTATATCGTATCCCGCCACAGTGCCCCCAGTATATCGTATCCCCCACAGTGCCCCAGTATATCGTATCCCCCCACAGTGCCCCCAGTATATTGTATCCCCCCACAGTGCCCCCAGTATATCATATCCCCCCACAGTGCCCCAGTATATCGTATCCCCCCACAGTGCCCCCAGTATATCGTATCCCCCCACAGTGCCCCCAGTATAAGTAATGCTCACCATATTGACCCCAGTGTCTATGAGGGCCCCCATAGTGCCCCCAGCATATAAAATGCTATGTATAAATATATGTATATAATGCCCCTGGACACTCCCCTCCCACCCCAATAGTGGCAACCAATAAATAAATAAAATCGGCACACACAGTCCCGGAAGCACGCACTCCGCACTGGAGGCAGCAGGACCTGACGCTCCCAGAGAAATCAGGTGACGTCACAATGCTGGGAGCATCAGGTCCTGCGGCCTCCAGTGCAGAGTGCGTGCTCCCGGGACTGTATCTGGTGAAGTTTTTTAGCTCCCCTCCTTCCCCCCCTCCCGTGTACCTGTTTTTAAGGACTGTTAGACTGTCCTAAATATCATTAATAACAAGGGGTGGATCTACAACTACAGGTAATCTTTGGGTGTGTAAGGTCCATCAGGGTGGAACATCTGCCACCATCCCCGCGGTGGGCTGTCAGGACATGCAGGATGCTGCAGGACTCAGCACAAGATCTCCATGACGTGTGCCGCTTCCACCTCCAGACCTCCCGATTCCTCCAAGAAGCTGAAGATTCTCCAGGCCAAGAAATCTTTACAGCTGGAGTTTACTTTGATGTCCAAAGTCAAAGGAACATTGGAAACCTATCAAGTAATTGGCAGCTGGAGAGGGAAGTGCAGCCGGACATTAACCTCCTGGACGGGGGAGACATTGAGTAATATCCATCAATTACTGCAATCACCAGCGAGAGCCGCGCCAATCACTCAGCAAGATAAAATGGATGTCAATGAAGAGGAGCCTGGGTCCGGGGATGAGGGACTGACTGTATCCATGGGTCCGGGGATGAGGGACTGTCTGTATACATGGGTCCGGGGATGAGGGACTGTCTGTATACATGGGTCCGGGGATGAGGGACTGTCTGTATCCATGGGTCCGGGGATGAGGGACTGTCTGTATCCATGGGTCCGGGGATGAAGGACTGTCTGTATCCATGGGTCCGGGGATGAAGGACTGTCTGTATCCATGGGTCTGGGGATGAGGGACTGTCTGTATACACGGGTCCGGGGATGAGGGACTGTCTGTATCCATGGGTCCGGGGATGAGGGACTGTCTGTATCCATGGGTCCGGGGATGAGGGACTGACTGTATCCATGGGTCCGGGGATGAGGGACTGTCTGTATCCATGGGTCCGGGGATGAAGGACTGTCTGTATCCATGGGTCCGGGGATGAGGGACTGTCTGTATCCATGGGTCCGGGGATGAAGGACTGTCTGTATCCATGGGTCCGGGGATGAAGGACTGTCTGTATCCATGGGTCTGGGGATGAGGGACTGTCTGTATACACGGGTCCGGGGATGAGGGACTGTCTGTATCCATGGGTCCGGGGATGAGGGACTGTCTGTATCCATGGGTCCGGGGATGAGGGACTGTCTGTATCCATGGGTCCGGGGATGAAGGACTGTCTGTATCCATGGGTCCGGGGATGAAGGACTGTCTGTATCCATGGGTCCGGGGATGAAGGACTGTCTGTATACACGGGTCCGGGGATGAGGGACTGTCTGTATCCACGGGTCCGGGGATGAGGGACTGTCTGTATCCACGGGTCCGGGGATGAGGGACTGTCTGTATCCACGGGTCCGGGGATGAGGGACTGTCTGTATCCAGGGGCCGGGGATGAGGGACTGTCTGTATACATGGGTCCGGGGATGAGGGACTGTCTGTATACACGGGTCCGGGGATGAGGGACTGTCTGTATACACGGGTCCGGGGATGAGGGACTGTCTGTATCCACGGGTCCGGGGATGAGGGACTGTCTGTATCCACGGGTCCGGGGATGAAGGACTGTCTGTATCCACGGGTCCGGGGATGAAGGACTGTCTGTATCCATGGGTCCGGGGATGAGGGACTGTCTGTATCCAGGGGCCGGGGATGAGGGACTGTCTGTATACATGGGTCCGGGGATGAGGGACTGTCTGTATACATGGGTCCGGGGATGAGGGACTGTCTGTACCCATGGGTCCGGGGATGAGGGACTGTCTGTATACATGGGTCCGGGGATGAGGGACTGTCTGTATCCATGGGTCCGGGGATGAGGGACTGTCTGTATCCACGGGTCCGGGGATGAAGGACTGTCTGTATCCACGGGTCCGGGGATGAAGGACTGTCTGTATACATGGGTCCGGGGATGAGGGACTGTCTGTATCCATGGGTCCGGGGATGAGGGACTGTCTGTACCCATGGGTCCGGGGATGAGGGACTGTCTGTATACATGGGTCCGGGGAGGAGGGACTGTCTGTATCCATGGGTCCGGGGAGGAGGGACTGTCTGTATCCATGGGTCCGGGGATGAGGGACTGTCTGTATACATGGGTCCGGGGATGAGGGACTGTCTGTATCCATGGGTCCGGGGATGAGGGACTGTCTGTATCCATGGGTCCGGGGATGAGGGACTGTCTGTATACACGGGTCCGGGGATGAGGGACTGTCTGTATCCATGGGTCCGGGGATGAGGGACTGTCTGTATCCATGGGTCCGGGGATGAGGGACTGTCTGTATCCATGGGTCCGGGGATGAGGGACTGTCTGTATCCATGGGTCCGGGGATGAGGGACTGTCTGTCTGTTTATCTGTGTATACGATGTGTGCATATACTTCATGTATATTTCATATATGTACTGGTATCTTCCCCCCCTCCCCCGCATGTTGGGTCTTTCCCCCCCCCCCCCCCGCATTGTAGGGGCTCAGCTAATGTCTGTCCACAAACTTGCTGACTATTTCCAATAATAACCAGCAGAACAGTGAGTGCAGCTCTGGAGTACACCTCAGTATCTGTATGTATCTGTATATACTAGGCCTAGGGTCGGGGCACAGAGTGACTCAGGCGGCCATCTTCCAAGGGTCCAGAATGGATCACATGACCTGCTCACCAGCCTCCCTCCTCTGAGCAGCTTCCAGAAGTGGAGTGCTCCTTTAAGTGCGCGGCAGTGGTCGTGTCCCTCAACACCTGCAAACCACAAGCTTGCCTCGTCCGCCCACATGTTCTGTGTAAGTGGAAATCCTCTCTGAAGACGCCATCGATCGGCACCATCTCCGCTGCATTGTTACATCTCACTCAGCGAGTTAATTAGATAAACACTGACAGAGTCCGCGCCACGCTCCCCCTCCCCCGCCATCGACTTCCTGCAGCTCCGCATTAATTACACCGACTCCTGTGCCGCACACAAAACCTTCCGAGCCGCGCTTGTTCCTGGGAGACCTCCGCAGCCTCCGCCGTCACCAGAGGGAACATCTGGTTATCAATAAGACAACGATCCGACGAGGGGAACCCCGAAAAGTCACAACACAATAGACAGAGAGGTTCTACCCGCAATCCAGAACTTCCAGTAACTGCTAACGTTCCGGGAAAGCCAGGTGAAGATTTGTACTCCAGAGCTGAAATCTCCACGCGGCAGATTATGTGGTAGAGAAATCTGCGACTGAAAATCAGTTCCGTTCACATGAAAAAGGGCTTGTGGAAATCCACATCATCTGCCGTGTGTGAAGGCAGCCCGACTGGTTAGTGTCTGCTCGGGTGAGTGCAGCTCTGGAGTATAATACAGGATGTAACTCAGGATCAGTACAGGATAAGTAATGTATGTACACAGTGACTGCACCAGCAGAATAGTGAGTGCAGCTCTGGAGTATAATACAGGATGTAACTCAGGATTAGTACAGAATAAGTAATGTATGTACACAGTGACTGCACCAGCAGAATAGTGAGTGCAGCTCTGGAGTATAATACAGGATGTAACTCAGGATCAGTACAGGATAAGTAATGTATGTACACAGTGACTGCACCAGCAGAATAGTGAGTGCAGCTCTGGAGTATAATACAGGATGTAAATCAGGATCAGTACAGGATAAGTAATGTATGTACACAGTGACTGCACCAGCAGAATAGTGAGTGCAGCTCTGGAGTATAATACAGGATGTAACTCAGGATCAGTACAGGATAAGTAATGTATGTACACAGTGACTGCACCAGCAGAATAGTGAGTGCAGCTCTGGAGTATAATACAGGATGTAACTCAGGATCAGTACAGGATAAGTAATGTATGTACACAGTGACTGCACCAGCAGAATAGTGAGTGCAGCTCTGGAGTATAATACAGGATGTAACTCAGGATTAGTACAGGATAAGTAATGTATGTACACAGTGACTGCACCAGCAGAATAATGAGTGCAGCTCTGGAGTATAATACAGGATGTAACTCAGGATCAGTACAGGATAAGTAATGTATGTACACAGTGACTGCACCAGCAGAATAGTGAGTACAGCTCTGGAGTATAATACAGGATGTAACTAAGTAATGTATGTACACAGTGACTGCTCCAGCAGAATAGTGAGTGCAGCTCTGGAGTATAATACAGGATGTAACTCAGGGTCAGTACAGGATAAGTAATGTATGTACACAGTGACTGCACCAGCAGAATAGTGAGTGCAGCTCTGGAGTATAATACAGGATGTAACTCAGGATCAGTACAGGATAAGTAATGTATGTACACAGTGACTGCACCAGCAGAATAGTGAGTGCAGCTCTGGAGTATAATGCAGGATGTAACTCAGGATCAGTACAGGATTACTCTTTCTTCTATTCCTGTTTCTTACTACAAAAATCCTGGGAGATTAATGGGAGAGAACCTCTGCGGTTGGGATGGATATCTGGAGATGACAGAATTCTGCAGGCAGCATTGGATGTGACTGGAGTATTTGGGTTAACATGAGAGGAGTACAGGGATGTCTAAACTGAAGTGGATCTGACCAGATGAGTCCTTGATGATTTGTTGGCAGAATGTCTTCCAGCAGGAAAAGCTCCATAAGAAATGAGATCTCTCCGGTGCGGCTCGTGGTTCCTCCCGTCGCCCTTCTCGCCCCTAATCCCCTCTATAATTAGATATTATGTGACACACGGGAGCCGGCGCTCAGATCCTTGTGTCGCAGCCAAAGAAAGCTTATTGTGAGATATCCTGATCCAACAACAACTCCCAATATCTCCGGAGAAACAGAAAAAAAATAACCGGAAAGAAGACTTAAACTTGAGAAAAATAGTGAGAAGCAGAAAAAGCCCAAAGAAGACGCTGACGGAGCAGGTAACGCACTAGTGATCTAGACCACGCCCACTAATTACCATATCCACCCCCATCATTTGCATTTCAGACTACAGACCCCACTGTGCTGGTTTTCCTGGCTGATATATGTCTGGCACTGTGCCCCCCGGAGCCATGGTCGGTCATGTGACTGCAGAAAAGTAAGTGCCCCCCAGGTGACCCCGCATGTTACATGCTACATCTACATAATCCAGTACTGAAGTCCCATCATCTCCTGGGAATGTCAGCCTTACTGGGAGACGTCATAAGGGACTCGGTCTGGGGGTGGAGCCAAAGTACTCAGGGGTGGGGCCAAAGTACTCAGGGGCAGGGCTAAGGTCTTACTAAGGGAGTTCAGCATCACTTATGGAAGGAGCAGAGTGATGCAGACCTGTAAAGACCTCCAGTGCCACCATATCATACCAGTCATGTGACTCCGCCCCCTCCCAGTAAGGAAATACTCAGTGAACTGCACAGTCATGTGGGGGTGTATCTATTACCTCCTATACATTATTACAGAGGTGCAATAATAGCTCTGCCATCCCGCAGCTCATCTTCTAATACACCCCTCCATTGGATGCCCTCACCTGAGTGATGTCCATTGTCCAATAACTGATCAACGGTAACGGAATCCAGATATAGATGCCACTATGGCGCAAATCGTCCGTGAAAATGACAAAAGACGTCCAACATCTGGTCTTATGTGCGCTAAGATGTAACACGTTACGTGCGCTGATACAATGTTACACGTTACGTGCGCTGATACAATGTTACACGTTACGCGCGCTGATACAATGTAACACGTTACGTGCGCTGATACAATGTAACACGTTACGTGCGCTGATACAATGTAACACGTTACGCGCGCTGATACAATGTAACACGTTACGTGCGCTGATACAATGTAACATGTTACGTGCGCTGATACAATGTAACACGTTACGTGCGCTGATACAATGTTACACGTTACACACGCTGATACAATGTTACACGTTACGCGCGCTGATACAATGTAACACGTTACGCGCGCTGATACAATGTAACACGTTACGCGCGCTGATACAATGTAACACGTTACGCGCGCTGATACAATGTAACACGTTACGCGCGCTGATACAATGTAACACGTTGCGCGCGCTGATACAATGTAACACGTTGCGCGCGCTGATACAATGTAACACGTTACGCGCGCTGATACAATGTAACATGTTACGCGCGCTGATACAATGTAACATGTTACACACGCGCTGATACAATGTTACACGTTACACACACGCTGATACAATGTAACACGTTACACGCGCTGATACAATGTAACACGTTGCGCGCGCTGATACAATGTAACACGTTACGCGCTCTGATACAATGTAACATGTTACGTGCGCTGATACAATGTTACACGTTACACACACGCTGATACAATGTAACATGTTACGCGCGCTGATACAATGTAACACGTTACGCGCGCTGATACTATGTAACATGTTACGCACGCTGATACAATGTAACACGTTACGTGCTCTGATACAATGTAACACGTTACGCGCGCTGATACAATGTAACATGTTACACACGCGCTGATACAATGTTACACGTTACACACACGCTGATACAATGTAACATGTTACGTGCGCTGATACAATGTAACACGTTACGCGCGCTGATACAATGTAACATGTTACGTGCGCTGATACAATGTTACACGTTACACACACGCTGATACAATGTAACATGTTACACACACGCTGATACAATGTAACACGTTGCGCGCGCTGATACAATGTAACACGTTACGCGCGCTGATACAATGTAACACGTTACACACGCTGATAAAATTTCAGCAAAATTGACCACAACATGTAAAACTGTATGACAGAGAAAAATTTTCACTACTTCTCATTCTAAGTGATTGTGCAGCAATCGCTCTACGCTCCGATTTGTCGCTGTTCGCATGCAGCAGATTTGTTGCAGTTTGTGATTTCTGTAGCAGCTACAGATATCCATCTATAAACCTCTGCAACCTCCCCCCTCCCCATAGCTATGTGCCCCCGTCATAACCAGAGGAAAGGCGTATGTGGCACCTGAGGGGTTAATGAGGCGAGCGGGCTTAATAATTTAGCGGCGCGCGTTCTTTGCTGAGCTCCGGGTCGCCCCTCCTGAGGGAACTGCATTGAAAGGAAACCAAAATTTCGAGTGAGACAAATGGGATTGTTTATAAGGAAGAAATACAATCAGGTTCTCACTATTCCTCTCCGGGAATAAATAAGTGGAAAGCAGAGAGAGAGAGAGAGAGAGAGAGAGGGCGAGCGAGAGGGCGAGCGAGAGAGAGAGAGGGCGAGAGAGAGAGAGGGTGAGCGGCGCGAGAGAGAGAGAGAGGGCGAGCGGCGCGAGAGAGAGAGAGAGCGAGGGCGAGCGAGAGAGAGGGCGAGCGAGAGAGAGGGCGAGAGAGAGAGAGGGCGAGAGAGAGAGAGGGCGAGAGAGAGAGAGGGCGAGCGGCGCGAGAGAGAGAGGGCGAGAGAGAGAGAGAGGGCGAGCGGCGCGAGAGAGAGAGGGCGAGAGAGAGAGAGAGGGCGAGAGAGAGAGAGAGGGCGAGAGAGAGAGGGCGAGAGAGAGAGAGGGTGAGCGGCGCGAGAGAGAGAGAGAGGGCGAGCGGCGCGAGAGAGAGAGAGAGAGAGAGCGAGGGCGAGCGAGAGAGAGGGCGAGAGAGAGAGAGGGCGAGCGGCGCGAGAGAGAGAGGGCGAGAGAGAGGGCGAGCGGCGCGAGAGAGAGAGAGAGGGCGAGAGAGAGAGGGCGAGAGAGAGAGAGAGAGAGGGCGAGAGAGAGAGAGAGGGCGAGAGAGAGAGAGAGGGCGAGAGAGAGAGAGAGGGCGAGAGAGAGAGAGAGGGCGAGAGAGAGAGAGGGCGAGAGAGAGAGAGGGCGAGAGAGAGAGAGAGAGAGGGCGAGAGAGAGAGGGCGAGAGAGAGAGAGCGAGAGAGAGAGAGGGCGAGAGAGAGAGAGGGCGAGCGGCGCGAGAGAGAGAGAGAGAGGGCGAGCGGCGCGAGAGAGAGAGAGAGAGGGCGAGCGAGAGAGAGAGAGAGAGAGAGAGAGAGAGGGCGAGCGAGAGAGAGGGCGAGCGAGAGAGAGAGCGAGAGCGAGAGAGGGCGAGCGGAGAGAGAGAGGGCGAGCGAGAGAGAGAGAGAGGGCGAGCGAGAGAGAGGGCGAGCGAGAGAGAGAGAGAGAGAGAGAGCGAGCGAGAGAGAGGGCGAGCGAGAGAGAGAGAGAGAGAGAGAGAGAGAGGGCGAGCGAGAGAGAGAGAGAGGGCGAGCGAGAGAGAGAGAGAGGGCGAGCGAGAGAGAGAGGGCGAGCGAGAGAGAGAGGGCGAGCGAGAGAGAGAGAGAGGGCGAGCGAGAGAGAGAGAGAGGGCGAGCGAGAGAGAGGGCGAGCGAGAGAGAGAGAGGGCGAGCGAGAGAGAGAGAGAGGGCGAGCGAGAGAGAGAGAGAGCGAGAGGGCGAGCGAGAGAGAGAGAGAGCGCGAGAGGGCGAGCGAGAGAGAGAGAGGGCGAGCGGCGAGAGAGAGAGAGAGGGCGAGCGGCGAGAGAGAGAGAGAGAGAGAGATAGAGGCGAGAGAGAGAGAGAGAGAGAGAGATAGAGGCGAGAGAGAGAGAGAGAGAGAGAGAGAGAGAGAGGCGAGAGAGGGCGAGAGAGGCGAGAGAGGGCGAGAGAGAGAGGGCGAGCGAGCGAGAGAGAGAGAGAGGGCGAGCGAGCGAGCGAGGGCGAGCGAGAGAGAGGGCGAGCGAGAGAGAGAGGGCGAGCGAGAGAGAGAGAGGGCGAGCGAGAGAGGGCGAGCGGAGAGAGAGAGGGCGAGCGGGGAGAGAGAGAGAGAGAGAGAGAGAGAGAGAGGGCGAGCGCGAGAGAGAGAGAGAGAGAGAGAGAGAGAGAGAGAGAGAGAGGGCGAGCGGAGAGAGAGAGAGAGAGAGAGAGAGAGAGAGAGAGAGAGAGGGCGAGCGGAGAGAGAGAGAGAGAGAGAGAGAGAGGGCGAGAGAGAGAGAGAGAGAGAGCGCGAGAGAGAGAGAGAGGGCGAGAGAGAGAGGGCGAGCGGAGAGAGAGAGAGAGAGAGAGAGAGAGAGAGAGAGAGAGGGCGAGAGAGAGAGAGGGCGAGCGGAGAGAGAGAGAGAGAGAGAGGGCGAGAGAGAGAGGGCGAGAGAGAGGGCGAGCAGCGCGCGCGAGAGAGAGAGAGGGCGAGAGAGAGAGAGGGCGAGCGGCGCGAGAGAGAGAGAGAGGGCGAGAGAGAGAGAGGGCGAGCGCCGCGAGAGAGAGAGAGAGGGCGAGAGAGAGAGAGGGCGAGCGGCGCGAGAGAGAGAGGGCGAGCGGCGCGAGAGAGAGAGGGCGAGAGAGAGAGAGAGAGAGGGCGAGCGAGCGGAGAGAGTGAGAGAGGGCGAGCGAGCGGAGAGAGAGGGCGAGCGAGAGGGCGAGCGGAGAGAGGGCGAGCGGAGAGAGAGAGAGAGAGAGGGCGAGCGGAGAGAGAGAGAGAGAGAGAGGGCGAGCGGAGAGAGAGAGAGAGAGAGAGAGGGCGAGCGGAGAGAGAGAGGGCGAGCGGAGAGAGAGAGAGGGCGAGCGGAGAGAGAGAGAGAGGGCGAGCGGAGAGAGAGAGAGGGCGAGCGGAGAGAGAGAGGGCGAGAGAGAGGGCGAGCGGCGAGAGAGAGGGGGCAAGAGAGAGAGGGCGAGCGGCGCGAGAGAGGGGGCAAGAGAGAGAGGGCGAGCGGCGCGAGAGAGGGGGCAAGAGAGAGAGAGGGCGAGCGGCGCGAGAGAGAGAGAGGGCGAGCGGAGAGAGAGAGAGAGGGCGCGAGAGAGAGAGAGGGGTGAGAGAGAGAGGGGTGAGAGAGAGAGGGGCGAGAGAGAGGGCGAGCGGCGCGAGAGAGAGAGGGGGCGAGCGGCGAGAGAGGGGGCGAGCGGCGAGAGAGAGAGAGGGGGCGAGCGGCGAGAGAGAGAGAGGGGGCGAGCGGCGAGAGAGAGGGGGCGAGCGGCGAGAGAGAGAGGGGGTGAGCGGCGAGAGAGAGAGGGGGCGAGCGGCGAGAGAGAGAGAGGGGGCAAGCGGCGAGAGAGGGTGAAGAGAGAGAGAGGGGGCGAGCGGCGAGAGAGAGAGGGGGAGGGGGCGAGCGGTGAGAGAGGGGGCGAGCGACGAGAGAGAGAGAGAGGGGGCGAGCGACGAGAGAGAGAGAGGGGGCGAGCGACGAGAGAGAGAGAGGGGGCGAGCGACGAGAGAGAGGGGGCGAGCGGCGAGAGAGAGGGGGCGAGCGGCGAGAGAGAGGGGGCGAGCGGCGAGAGAGAGGGGGCGAGCGGCGAGAGAGAGAGGGGGCGAGCGGCGAGAGAGAGGGCGAGCGGCGAGAGAGAGAGAGGGGGCAAGCGGCGAGAGAGGGTGAAGAGAGAGAGAGGGGGCGATCGGCGAGAGAGGGTGAAGAGAGAGAGAGGGCGGAGCAGACTGCGGGGTACTGACCTATGATGGGGGGTCACCCAGGTCAGAATGGTTCCCCAGCCCCTGCCACCAGCTAGACATAATCCTGACACTTCACACTGCCGCCCACAGGGGGCGAGATCGCCGCCGCAGCAATTAATCTGAGATGAAGTGAATTTTATGGCGGCTACAAAACTGTCTTATCCCATGTCATAAAATCACAATGAGCGGACTATAAATCCCAGCACGACACAAGGATCCTATCAGCCCAGAGAACGGCGAGAAATACGACCCAAGCTGTTTATAGCAGAACGTGGGCTCAGGAGGCGTCTTCATCTGCGGAGAACGAGGCCTGAATTAAAGGGGCCCAGGACCCCGAAAATGACGGGAACTGGAGAAAACCCTCAATAGATACATAGAGAGATAGATAGATACATAATAATAAATAGATATTAGATAATAGATACATAATAATAAATAGATATTAGATAGATACATAATAATAGACACATTTTGAAAAGACCAAATTACAAACATGATTTTTGTGTCTGATTTTGGAAATAGATAATAAAATGTCGCGCCTCGTCCGCAGCCTTTACAGTCCCAAATCCAGTAGAAAGTGAAGGAGCTGCAGTGAGCAGTTCATGGGAGGAAACTGCCGACATAGCAGAGCTGAACCTGTTCTGTACGGGGGGAATGGGTTAAAATCCCCCCAGGGTGATGAGCAGGACTAATCCACGGGGGGGGGGGGGGAGTCACACGTGACGGTGATTGGGGGGTTCACATACTTTCACCACTCACAGACGTGATATCGGAGCGTTTTCCTCCAGGTCTGATATTCTGAAGGGTTCACATACTTTTTTCAGGCAGCACGGTAGACGGAGTAGTCTAGGCGCTCGCTCCTGGGGGTGTCCTGGTTATGTATACCGCGCTGCGGACGACCGCGCTGGTGTGAACAGAGCCTGAGGAGCGGCGGTCCGGGGGGCCATCAGAGGCGCCTTCCTCCTGCGCTGAGGAGCACCTGCCGTTATTAGCCTCATTAGACGAGTGATTGCAGTGATTTATGGCTGCGCAGCCGCCGAGGACATCCGCTGAATATTCTCGCAGCAGCTGAACGTCCATTTCTTCTCTGACTAACAGGAAGTCAATATCTGGCGGCCCCAGGGAGATCCGCGATGCGTTGTTCTCCGGCCTCGTGTATTCCATTATTCAGCGGACACGCTGCCCACAAACAACAAGGATGCCGGCAGCGGGTCAGGTGTGAGCGCCGGGGGAACGCTCCCCACACCGACACCGCCTGTGTATTAACCTCTCAGGCTCTGGAGATGGTATCACACCTCTCTGCTTTATACTACCATACATCTCCCTCAGAATGCTTTACACTGCATCTATACTGTGCCAGCAAGGGGAAGCAGAGAGCCAACAAGAAGAATTGTGAGCGCAGCTTTGGATGTGACTAGAGTATAACACTAGATGAAACTTAGTGTGAGTAATAAAGGAAAGAGCAACTGAAATGATGTGTAGATATTATACTGCTATAGACAGAGCGATGTTCTGCAGATCTCTAGAGAGGTGTAATAATCTGCAGGATATATCACTATGTATCTGTCAGGAGGTGGAGAGGACAGAGCGACAAAGGTGTAATAATCTGCAGGATATGTTAATAATTTTATTTTTGTGACATTAATTTGAAAGTGAATAATTTCTAAAACTTTCTTTCTTTTAGGAACTAATTGCCGTCTCGTGGACACATCTCGTGGACACATCTCGTGTCTCAGCAGCCATCACCTCAAAGATCAGATCCAAGATGCAGACCAACAACCCTGCATATCCGTCCGCACCTGGACAGGACCGATGGAAAAGACAGACTCCCTGGAATAAGGGAAGGGATGAGGGAGATGCGGATTCTGTACAGACTTCTAAGAGTTAATCTTCTCCTGTTTTCAGAAAGCAGCTAAGCCTTTTTGAAGCCGTTAAAGGTCATCTGCTCTTACAGTAAAGAACCAGCTCCTGAGGCCATTACTCCGCAGACTCAGCTCTTACAGTAAAGAACCAGCTCCTGAGGCGATTACTCCGCAGACTCAGCTCTTACAGTAAAGAACCAGCTCCTGAGGCCATTACTCCGCAGACTCAGCTCTTACAGTAAAGAACCAGCTCCTGAGGTCATTACTCTGCAGACTCACAGCTCTTACAGTAAAGAACCAGAACCTGAGGCGATTACTCCGCAGACTCAGCTCTTACAGTAAAGAACCAGAACCTGAGGCGATTACTCCGCAGACTCAGCTCTTACAGTGAAGAACCAGCTCCTGAGGCCATTACTCCGCAGACTCAGCTCTTACAGTAAAGAACCAGAACCTGAGGCGATTACTCCGCAGACTCAGCTCTTACAGTGAAGAACCAGCTCCTGAGGCCATTACTCCGCAGACTCCGCTCTTACAGTAAAGAACCAGCTCCTGAGGCCATTACTCCGCAGACTCAGCTCTTACAGTAAAGAACCAGCTCCTGAGGCGATTACTCCGCAGACTCTGCTCCTACAGTGAAGAATCAGCTCCTGAGGCCATTACTCCGCAGACTCAGCTCTTACAGTGAAGAACCAGCTCCTGAGGCCATTACTCCGCAGACTCAGCTCCTACAGTGAAGAACCAGCTCCTGAGGCCATTACTCCGCAGACTCAGCTCTTACAGTAAAGAACCAGCTCCTGAGGTCATTACTCTGCAGACTCAGCTCTTACAGTAAAGAACCAGCTCCTGAGGCCATTACTCTGCAGACTCTGCTCCTACAGTGAAGAACCAGCTCCTGAGGCCATTACTCCGCAGACTCACAGCTCTTACAGTAAAGAACCAGCTCCTGAGGCCATTACTCTGCAGACTCAGCTCTTACAGTAAAGAACCAGCTCCTGAGGCCATTACTCTGCAGACTCTGCTCCTACAGTGAAGAACCAGCTCCTGAGGCCATTACTCCGCAGACTCTGCTCTTACAGTGAAGAACCAGCTCCTGAGGCCATTACTCCGCAGACTCAGCTCTTACAGTAAAGAACCAGCTCCTGAGGCCATTACTCCGCAGACTCAGCTCTTACAGTAAAGAACCAGAACCTGAGGCCATTACTCCGCAGACTCTGCTCCTACAGTGAAGAACCAGCTCCTGAGGCCATTACTCTGCAGACTCTGCTCCTACAGTGAAGAACCAGCTCCTGAGGCCATTACTCCGCAGACTCAGCTCTTACAGTAAAGAACCAGAACCTGAGGCCATTACTCCGCAGACTCTGCTCCTACAGTGAAGAACCAGCTCCTGAGGCCATTACTCTGCAGACTCTGCTCTTACAGTAAAGAACCAGCTCCTGAGGCCATTACTCTGCAGACTCTGCTCTTACAGTAAAGAACCAGCTCCTGAGGCCATTACTCTGCAGACTCTGCTCTTACAGTGAAGAACCAGCTCCTGAGGCCATTACTCCGCAGACTCTGCTCCTACAGTGAAGAACCAGCTCCTGAGGCCATTACTCCACAGACTCAGCTCTTACAGTAAAGAACCAGCTCCTGAGGCCATTACTCCGCAGACTCCGCTCTTACAGTAAAGAACCAGCTCCTGAGGCCATTACTCCGCAGACTCTGCTCCTACAGTGAAGAACCAGCTCCTGAGGCCATTACTCCGCAGACTCTGCTCCTACAGTAAAGAACCAGCTCCTGAGGCCATTACTCCGCAGACTCAGCTCTTACATTAAAGAACCAGCTCCTGAGGCCATTACTCCGCAGACTCACAGCTCTTACAGTAAAGAACCAGCTCCTGAGGCCATTACTCCGCAGACTCACAGCTCTTACAGTGAAGAACCAGCACATGAGGTGCCTTCTCCAAGTCGGTGGGTCACCCCCCATTAATCTACAAGTCTTCATAGAGAAGATAACAAGAAATTAGCTGTAGAGGCCACAAATAACTCCTCAGAAACACGCACTCGTCCCATAACGGGTCATCACTGAGGCTGAACCAAACACTCCGACCAGACGAGGCCCCGTCTCCGAGTCGCCATCCCTGACGCCTCTCATCAGTGTGCTCCGAGCGCTCACGTCTGCTGCAGAATGTGACTGAGTAACTGGTTCAATACATTATTGATGGATAAAAACATTGTATCGTCCTCCACCGAAGCCGAAAACGGGCGAGCGAGCGGAACGTTCCTGTCCTCGCAGGTTCAGGCGCTCATCTTCACTGGGTTACAGCCGAGCACTTCATGTCATATGGATTGAGCTTTAGAAGCACAGAAATATCTGAAGTGATGATGAGATGTAAGCAGAACACAGGGTCATCTACGAGCAGCCATCGGGAACTGGTCCTCCAAAAACCATTGTTGGACCATGAGGACTTCTCGGCCGTCCCCGCAGGGGTCACACCTGCATGCTGAGTTAACCCAGAACCTGGGCCAGCGTATGTAAGGCTTCGGTCACCGTTGGCCCCCTGTCTACACTACTCTTAGCATACCAAGTGGAGGACACCCTTATCCAGACTGCACTGGTCTTCAACATGGGCCGATGATCAGCTGAAGGAATGATCGTTCTCGATCAATGCCACAGAAGAGGAGATCTTCTATGTCATTGACATCTGGAGGTGGCATGATGGTGGATGTGGCCACCATGCTCCTGTTGTCCAGGTTGAATTTCCCCGGATTGCTTTCTCTCTTTCATCCGTGACCTGTGTGAGAGCGGCGGAGGCCACCGAAATCTTCTAGTCAACACGCGGGGAGTAGACTAAAGCCTACCATGGTGTTAAACATCCGGTGAGCCGTCTTTCCTGGGGATGGCGCATTAGACTCCAAGATCATAAAGCCGCCCTGCTTTATACTGTATGTATGCGGACATGGAGGAGAAGACAAAGTCCCGCTGGTTTAAATAGTGACGGATCAATATGAGAAGATTCTCAGAGCAAGGGATCAGAGCTTCTGCCTTCTTAAGGAGAGCACCACACGTGGCACATTAGCTTTGAAGGACTTGTTGATGTAAAATCTTAAAGGACCCTTGACCCCAGCACCGAAATACTCCATCCGCACTCCACAGCATCAACCACTATGGGATTCATTTCAAGAGAAAGCAGATGCTTATATGAAAATGAAAGGTGGTGGTGGAGGGGATCATTATATAAGGGGGGGGGGGGGATGGGTCTAATATTTTTGCATGTTTTTAGATGTTCTCTACTGAATATAACAAAGAAATGTTTGAAAACAGTAGGCTGTGTCCCCCGTAATTCTAAAGAGATGACTCTGCAGACCCCATCCTCTAATGCTAAAGAGATGACTCTGCAGACCCCATCCTCTAATGCTAAAGAGATGACTCTGCTGACCCCATCCTCTAATGCTAAAGAGATGACTCTGCTGACCCCATCCTCTAATGCTAAAGAGATGACTCTGCTGGCCCCATCCTCTAATGCTAAAGAGATGACTCCGGAGACCCTATCCTCTAATGCTAAAGAGATGACTCTGCAGACCCCATCCTCTAATGCTAAAGAGATGACTCTGCAGACCCCATCGTCTAATGCTAAAGAAATGACTCTGCTGACCCCATCCTCTAATGCTAAAGAGATGACTCCGGAGACCCTATCCTCTAATGCTAAAGAGATGACTCTGCAGACCCTATCCTCTAATGCTAAAGAGATGACTCTGCAGACCCCATCGTCTAATGCTAAAGAAATGACTCTGCTGACCCCATCCTCTAATGCTAAAGAGATGACTCCGGAGACCCTATCCTCTAATGCTAAAGAGATGACTCTGCTGACCCCATCCTCTAATGCTAAAGAGATGACTCTGCTGGCCCCATCCTCTAATGCTAAAGAGATGACTCCGGAGACCCTATCCTCTAATGCTAAAGAGATGACTCTGCAGACCCTATCCTCTAATGCTAAAGAGATGACTCTGCAGACCCCATCGTCTAATGCTAAAGAAATGACTCTGCTGACCCCATCTTCTAGTGATAAAGAGATGGGTCTAATAACTCCATCTTTTAATAATAAAGTGATACATCTGGTGAGCCTATCCTCGAAAGATTAAGAGATGACTCTGCTGACTCCATCCTCTAATGATAATGAGATGACTGATGAACATACCATCTTATAATAATGACTCTGCCAACCTCATGTCTATACCAACTAATGAGAATGAAATGACTCTGCTCATATGTCCCAGTATATACAGCAAAGCTGACCAGTGAGCTGCAGAAGACAGGAATCTTCTTGCGCCTTCTCTGGTGTCCACTGCTTTTTTCTGCACATTGATTGTACCGTGGACATTGATCACCCACCGCTCATGAAGAATCCCACATCATCATACGGGTCCCCGGATTAGGAAATAATCTGGGCCCACCCATGCTGTGGTGAGACCCCAGCTGTAGTGGGTCCCTTTACTTTAGAAGTGGGGAAGGCTCCCGCCATGGAGCCCACAGAGGAGGTCCAGCTGCCCCTCTAGTACAGGGATCGGTCAGCTCAGTGCCTAATGGCCTGTACCATGGAGGGCCCCTCTATTACTGCAATGTGCTTTCATGCTTGGCAGTATACAGGTTTTTATGTCCCCTTTAATGAATTGGCGCCTCGGTTCTGGCGGACAGAGCGGCGAGCGTTTATTAAGCCGTCAAATTCTGCACAAAAAGAGCCGCCGAAAATGAACAATAAAAAGGGCACAAAACACATTTTATAACCTCAAGACGTCGTAATGGAATATTCTCCACCCGGACATTTTTATGGACAGTCTCAGATTCATCGAATATTCTCCGGAGATGACGCGCGGGGTCTCACGGACGTTATATATGGAGGGCTCAATCATTTATACGCATTCTAATCCCCGGGTTATCAAGCTTGCTGATTGTTTTCTAGGTCTGCCAACCGTGGGCCTGCCTGGCAGCAGAGTGCCGATGCACCATGGTCCCTCTATGGGCAACCAGCAGGATTGGAAGTGCAGCTCTGGGTGTAACTGGAGCATTAGAATTGTGAACTACCATTTAGATGCGAGTGCAACAGTAGATTTGGTTGTGAGTAGAGGATTAGGGGTTGAACACATCCCTGGATGTAACTGGAACACTAGAAGTGTAAATACCTCTTTGAATGTGAACGGAGCATTAGAATTGCAAATTTGGCTTTGGATGGAGGTGGAATATTTGTAAAATATTCAATGCAGCTCTGGTTGTAATTGGATCATTAGCATTTGTGAATGCAGCTCTGTGTGTGAAAGAAGTATTAGGGTTGTGAGCGCAGCTCCAAATGGGAACTGGCTTGTTATAACTGCGAACGCAGCTCTGGGAGTGACTGACATATTAGAATTGTGAATGCAGCTTTGGATATAAGTGGAGTATTAAATACTGAATGCAGCTCTGGATATAACTGGGGTATTAGAACTAGGAATTCAGCTCTGGGTGTGATTGGAGTATTCAGAACACAGCTCCAGTTGCGACTGACAGAATTATGAATGCAGTTCTGGATATGAATGGTATATTAGATCTGTGAGTACAGCTCTGGGTGGGAATGGAGTATTAGAACTGTGAATGCAGCTCTGGGTGGGAATGGAGCATTAGAACTGTGAATGCAGCTCTGGGTGGGAATGGAGCATTAGAACAGTGAATGCAGCTCTGGGTGGGAATGGAGCATTAGAACAGTGAATGCAGCTCTGGGTGGGAATGGAGCATTAGAACAGTGAATGCAGCTCTAGGTGGGAATGGAGCATTAGAACAGTGAATGCAGCTCTGGGTGGGAATGGAGCATTAGAACTGTGAATGTAGCTATGGGTGGGAATGGAGCATTAGAACAGTGAATGCAGCTCTGGGTGGGAATGGAGCATTAGAACAGTGAATGCAGCTCTGGGTGGGAATGGAGCATTAGAACAGTGAATGCAGCTCTGGGTGGGAATGGAGCATTAGAACAGTGAATGCAGCATTAGAACAGTGAATGCAGCTCTGGGTGGGAATGGAGCATTAGAACAGTGAATGCAGCTCTGGGTGGGAATGGAGCATTAGAACAGTGAATGCAGCTCTGGGTGGGAATGGAGCTTTAGAACTGTAAATGCAGCTCTGCATATCACTGGAGTATTAGATCTGTGAGTGCAGCTCTGGGTGGGAATGGAGCATTAGAACAGTGAATGCAGCTCTGTTGGATGCGAGTAGTAGACATGGTATAAATGTACATAAGTTTAGAAAAGTCTACTCCAAAGAACTCCGCCTGACAAGCAGATGGGATATGAGACCAACTACATAATAAGTCCAAGACTACAACTCTCATCATTCTCGCTGCAGGAGGAGTCAACCAGACCCCGCTCTTGGGACCAGTTCCTGACAGTGGTTCTCTTCTTCCATGTACAGAACAATCCCTCTCATCGTCTCAGGGACCTGGAATCCAATAACGCAGAGGATTCTCCGCAGGTTCAAAGCCCATAGAATAATCCCGACAGAAAATCCCTTTAAAGCAAGCGGCAATCATCGCTCTTCAGGGAGCTCAGCCCGAATTAGGCAATAATCCCCTAAACTTCTACTTCCACCATAAAAATATGATTAGATGTTATGGCGTTATCCGCCACAACCCCCTCCCCATCTGCGAGTCCTGTCCCATCTGGTCTCCGTGTCCTAAGAGTCCACGGAGGGGTCAGAGACGCTGGTGACCCTGGGGTGACACAACCCTAAACCAGTCCAGGAGACCAAGTGACCTTCACATATTATCAGCCCAGGATCTCCATGACTATACATGAAGAGTTCTGCAAAATTCTAATAGACTGTGGGTTTCAATAACCCCAAGATCTCTGCTTGCTGTCAGAAATTGAGAATACTTCCATTCAGAGGCAGTAAACTTGTACACAGCTCCTCCTGCTGTCAGCTGAGAAGTGGATACATTGTATCCAGTGTAGACAATGCTCTGGACCCCAGACTGATACATTGTAACAATGTAGCCTTCATATTTATCCAGCAGCTGTTGATGTACAGAGCATTGTGTAGACTGGATACAATGTAACGACCCCTCAGCTGACAGCAGGAAAAGCCATGTACAAGTTCACTGCCTCTAAATGTAAATCAGTGTTAACCATTCGCTGACAACAAGCAGTTATCTTGAAAATAGTGAGGAACTGAAGCATATAAAGTTGTAGAACTTTTCAGCATACAATGAAAAAACAGAATTTACATAAAATCAGAAACATTTTAATGAAAAAGATTGAACCTTGTTCAGTCCACTAACAGGTCCAGATTCCTCCGGGGTCTCCAGGACCGGTCCCTAAACTACATCCTCATCATCTTCACACCTCGGTTACAATCCTTGTACTTCTATTGATCCACATGTCCTCATAGATCTTCATGTTTCTGCAGTCAAGATGTTCCTCCTCATCAACTTCCCCACGATCTATCGAAAATCGGAATGTACTGGAATCCGGACCCATTGTGTACATGAGCGTTGGTTTTCACGCATCACTTTTGCGTTGCGTGAAAATTACAGCATGTTGTATATAGTGAATGGAGTGAATGTTGTATAAAGTGAATGGAGCTGCATGAAAATCGCAAGTGCGGATGCAATGCGGTTTTCACGGATGGTTGCAAAGGGATGTTGTTTGTAAACCTTACGTTTTTATCGAGCGCGTACAAAATGCATCAAATCGCAACGCACCCACGCAATAAAAACTGAACAACTGAACGCAATCGCAAACAGAACTGAATAGATTTGCTTGCGAAATCGCGCTATTTTCACTGAACGCATCTGCACCCAATCCGGACACGCTCGTCTTCAAGGGGTCTTAGAGGTGGTAGAATGGGGAGAATGCCTATGAGAATAAATATCAGCTGCCTGAAACCATTATTTAATCCACAACATAAACCAAATATCATTAAGGAAGACGTTTAGCTTAATAATGCAACTTAAGCAAGATGACGGGATCGATTCATCGTCTGATGGTTCAGAAATCTTATTAATACAGCACAAAATATATTTAAAAGAAAAAACTGTTCCTATGTACAAGAATATAACTACTATAATACTGCTCCTATGTACAAGAATATAACTACTATAATACTGCTCCTATGTACAAGAATATAACTACTATAATACTGCCTCATATGTATAAGAATATAACTACTATAATACTGCTCCTATGTACAAGAATATAACTACTATAATACTGCTCCTATGTACAAGAATATAACTACTATAATACTGCTCCTATGTACAAGAATATAACTACTATAATACTGCTCCTATGTACAAGAATATAACTACTATAATACTGCTCCTATGTACAAGAATATAAGTACTATAATACTGCTCCTATGTACAAGAATATAACTACTATAATACTGTTCCTATGTACAAGAATATAACTACTATAATACTGCTCCTATGTACAAGAATATAACTACTATAATACTGCTCCTATGTACAAGAATATAACTACTATAATACTGCCTCCTATGTACAAGAATATAACTGCTATAATACTGCTCCTATGTACAAGAATATAACTACTATAATACTGCTCCTATGTACAAGAATATAACTACTATAATACTGCTCCTATGTACAAGAATATAACTACTATAATACTGCTCCTATGTACAAGAATATAACTACTATAATACTGCCTCCTATGTACAAGAATATAACTACTATAATACTGCCTCTTATGTACAAGAATATAACTACTATAATACTGCTCCTATGTATAAGAATATAACTACTATAATACTGCTCCTATGTACAAGAATATAACTACTATAATACTGCCTCCTATGTACAAGAATATAACTACTATAATACTGCCTCCTATGTACAAGAATATAACTACTATAATACTGCTCCTATGTACAAGAATATAACTACTATAATACTGCCTCCTATGTACAAGAATATAACTACTATAATACTGCTTCTATGTACAAGAATATAACTACTATAATACTGCCTCCTATGTACAAGAATATAACTACTATAATACTGCTCCTATGTACAAGAATATAACTACTATAATACTGCTCCTATGTACAAGAATATAACTACTATAATACTGCTTCTATGTACAAGAATATAACTACTATAATACTGCTTCTATGTACAAGAATATAACTACTATAATACTGCTCCTATGTACAAGAATATAACTACTATAATACTGCTCCTATGTATAAGAATATAACTACTATAATACTGCTCCTATGTACAAGAATATAACTACTATAATACTGCTCCTATGTACAAGAATATAACTACTACAATACTGCTCCTATGTACAAGAATATAACTACTATAATACTGCTCCTATGTACAAGAATATAACTACTATAATACTGCCTCCTATGTACAAGAATATAACTACTATAATACTGCCTCTTATGTACAAGAATATAACTACTATAATACTGCTCCTATGTATAAGAATATAACTACTATAATACTGCCTCCTATGTACAAGAATATAACTACTATAATACTGCCTCCTATGTACAAGAATATAACTACTATAATACTGCTCCTATGTACAAGAATATAACTACTATAATACTGCCTCATATGTACAAGAATATAACTACTATAATACTGCTCCTATGTACAAGAATATAACTACTATAATACTGCTCCTATGTACAAGAATATAACTACTATAATACTGCCTCCTATGTGCAAGAATATAACTACTATAATACTGCCTCCTATGTGCAAGAATATAACTACTATAATACTGCTCCTATGTACAAGAATATAACTACTATAATACTGCTCCTATGTACAAGAATATAACTACTATAATACTACTCCTATGTACAAGAATATAACTACTATAATACTGCTCCTATGTACAAGAATATAACTACTATAATACTGCTCCTATGTACAAGAATATAAGTACTATAATACTGCCTCATATGTACAAGAATATAACTACTATAATACTGCCTCATATGTACAAGAATATAACTACTATAATACTGCTCCTATGTACAAGAATATAACTACTATAATACTGCTCCTATGTACAAGAATATAACTACTATAATACTGCTCCTATGTACAAGAATATAACTACTATAATACTGCTCCTATGTACAAGAATATAACTACTATAATACTGCTCCTATGTACAAGAATATAACTACTATAATACTGCTTCTATGTACAGGAATATAACTACTATAATACTGCTCCTATGTACAAGAATATAACTACTATAATACTGCCTTCTATGTACAAGAATATAACTACTATAATACTGCCTCCTATGTACAAGAATATAACTACTATAATACTGCTCCCATGTACAAGAATATAACTACTATAATACTGCCTCATATATACAAGAATATAACTACTATAATACTGCTTCTATGTACAAGAATATAACTACTATAATACTGCTCCTATGTACAAGAATATAACTACTATAATACTGCTCCTATGTACAAGAATATAACTACTATAATACTGCTCCTATGTACAAGAATATAACTACTATAATACTGCTGCTATGTACAAGAATATAACTACTATAATACTGCTACTATGTACAAGAATATAACTACTATAATACTGCCTCCTATGTACAAGAATATAACTACTATAATACTGCTACTATGTACAAGTATATAACTACTATAATACTTCTCCTATGTACAAGAATATAACTACTATAATACTGCCTCCTATGTACAAGAATATAACTACTATAATACTGCTCCTATGTACAAGAATATAACTGCTATAATACTGCCTCCTATGTACAAGAATATAACTACTATAATACTGCCTCCTATGTACAAGAATATAACTACTATAATACTGCTCCTATGTACAAGAATATAACTACTATAATACTGCCTCCTATGTACAAGAATATAACTACTATAATACTGCTCCTATGTACAAGAATATAACTACTATAATACTGCCACCTATGTACAAGAATATATCTACTATAATACTGCCACCTATGTACAAGGATATAACTACTATAATACTGCCTCTTATGTACAAGAATATAACTACTATAATACTGCTCCTATGTATAAGAATATAACTACTATAATACTGCCTCCTATGTACAAGAATATAACTACTATAATACTGCCTCCTATGTACAAGAATATAACTACTATAATACTGCTCCTATGTACAAGAATATAACTACTATAATACTGCCTCATATGTACAAGAATATAACTACTATAATACTGCTCCTATGTACAAGAATATAACTACTA
This sequence comes from Bufo bufo, assembly GCF_905171765.1. Classification (NCBI taxonomy): domain Eukaryota; kingdom Metazoa; phylum Chordata; class Amphibia; order Anura; family Bufonidae; genus Bufo; species Bufo bufo. The sequence continues at coordinate 628,369,417 of NC_053392.1, read as the reverse complement.
TAATACTGCTCCTATGTACAAGAATATAACTACTATAATACTGCCTCCTATGTGCAAGAATATAACTACTATAATACTGCCTCCTATGTGCAAGAATATAACTACTATAATACTGCTCCTATGTACAAGAATATAACTACTATAATACTGCTCCTATGTACAAGAATATAACTACTATAATACTACTCCTATGTACAAGAATATAACTACTATAATACTGCTCCTATGTACAAGAATATAACTACTATAATACTGCTCCTATGTACAAGAATATAAGTACTATAATACTGCCTCATATGTACAAGAATATAACTACTATAATACTGCCTCATATGTACAAGAATATAACTACTATAATACTGCTCCTATGTACAAGAATATAACTACTATAATACTGCTCCTATGTACAAGAATATAACTACTATAATACTGCTCCTATGTACAAGAATATAACTACTATAATACTGCTCCTATGTACAAGAATATAACTACTATAATACTGCTCCTATGTACAAGAATATAACTACTATAATACTGCTTCTATGTACAGGAATATAACTACTATAATACTGCTCCTATGTACAAGAATATAACTACTATAATACTGCCTTCTATGTACAAGAATATAACTACTATAATACTGCCTCCTATGTACAAGAATATAACTACTATAATACTGCTCCCATGTACAAGAATATAACTACTATAATACTGCCTCATATATACAAGAATATAACTACTATAATACTGCTTCTATGTACAAGAATATAACTACTATAATACTGCTCCTATGTACAAGAATATAACTACTATAATACTGCTCCTATGTACAAGAATATAACTACTATAATACTGCTCCTATGTACAAGAATATAACTACTATAATACTGCTGCTATGTACAAGAATATAACTACTATAATACTGCTACTATGTACAAGAATATAACTACTATAATACTGCCTCCTATGTACAAGAATATAACTACTATAATACTGCTACTATGTACAAGTATATAACTACTATAATACTTCTCCTATGTACAAGAATATAACTACTATAATACTGCCTCCTATGTACAAGAATATAACTACTATAATACTGCTCCTATGTACAAGAATATAACTGCTATAATACTGCCTCCTATGTACAAGAATATAACTACTATAATACTGCCTCCTATGTACAAGAATATAACTACTATAATACTGCTCCTATGTACAAGAATATAACTACTATAATACTGCCTCCTATGTACAAGAATATAACTACTATAATACTGCTCCTATGTACAAGAATATAACTACTATAATACTGCCACCTATGTACAAGAATATATCTACTATAATACTGCCACCTATGTACAAGAATATAACTACTATAATACTGCTCCTATGTACAAGAATATAACTACTATAATACTGCCACCTATGTACAAGAATATAACTACTATAATACTGCCACCTATGTACAAGGATATAACTACTATAATACTGCCTCCTTTGTGACAACTCTCGCTATGTGCAGTTAGATGTTTTTGTTCTGGTGTTTGGCGGTTTTCTCTGTTGCTTCCCTTCGGCAGGGGTTTGGCGGCATATATTACACTTCTTATCAGCAGGGCTGCGGTCGGATGTCTGTAAATGATGCCGCCCGTCTGATGTATTGATATGGGGGAGCGTTTTGTTGCTGATTAAACCATCACCCCCACTCCGGGCGTGGAGACGAGAGGCGAGCGTACAGGGTATTAATGTCTTCTGGAGAGATTCCCGGGGAATTAGCGGAGAGTGGGAGGGGCTGTGACACCCGGCTGATGGATGCTCGCTCTGGGCAGAAAGTAACATGTCACCGGCGGAATGTGAGGAGCGTGGGTAATGGCCTGTGAGGGGCGGGGGGTGCTCTCGCCCTTCAGCCGGCAGATTAAATGTCCGACAGCCGTGTCCCTGGACGTTGTGCATTCATTCCTCAGCAGAAGAAGAGCCGATCGGGTGATGGGGCGTCCGTGACCCTGGCGGGCGTTACCACCCATTTTCTTCTGCATCTCCGATTCTTAATTTTCAGGAGAAGCGAGGTCTGAACTAAAAGGTGAGGAACCATTTTTTCCCCCTTTTACTGGGAACAGTGATGTCACCACTTCTGGTGCGATGATGTCACTAAGTGTGGCTTCCTTCCAGGACGTATGGAGGAAGGGGTGAGCATGGGGCGTGGCCATTATGAACCAGGAGGCTCTGGATGAAATTATCTACAGGTTTGTAATAGAAGGGGGGGGGGGGGGGGGCGTCGGAGGAGTCCCCGGCCCCTCTCCTGTGACTGTTCCGTGTGCTGGGCGTTCATGTGACATGGCGCACATTATACCCCGAGTCACGGGGCTCTGAGCCTCGCCGTCCTTTGAGAGGAGCGCTTCCCGCGAGCCGCCGTCTCATCGTAGAGGAATGAAGCTGACAATCCTCCGATCTGATAAGAGCAGTCACCGCCATTGTGCGCTAATTAACGCTCGCCCTTGTGGGACCTCGTTAACCTTTATATCCGGCATCAGCGGCTGGAGCAGCGCGCCGCCAGGTGGAGCGCGGGGAACACGAAGGGCGCTCGGCCCTGGAGCGCGCGCTCATTAACGTATAAACCGTTTACAGAGAATAGAATCAAGAATAAACTGATAAAGTCTGGACGTAACGAACAGCGGAGGGGGCGTCAGGCTCCGATCCTGAGGGTGAAGGGCCACGCCGTTTGTAACCCTTTAATGGGACATCATAAGTGTTAAAGGGGTCTTCGTTTGTTTAGTCCTGATATCCGCAGTATCATCAATATCTGATCGGTGGGGGTCAGACGTTTGAAGAGGCCAGTGCCGTACATTGGTGGCCATGTCCGGTACTGCAGCCAAGGTCATGTGACTGATGACTGCGACGTCACTGGACTAGAAGTGGCTGCAGCCCTCACCGGAGCCCCGCGGTGCCTTCAAACTGTTGATCGGCAGGGGTCCCGGGAGTCGGACATCCAGCAATCAGATAATGATGACCTATCCTGAGGACAGGCCATCACTGCTGTGCTCCCGGAGTACCCATTTAAGGCGGCCATATATACTGGAGGAAATGCCAGCTGAATCCGCAGATTTTGTTGGGACCAGAAGACCTTCTAATGGTGTAGAGAGATGGTGCAGGAAGAAGAGCCGTGTCCCCCGGGCTCAGAGCCCACCGAGCCTCTCCATAGCCATGCTGCTACCCGTCTCTATGAGTGGAATGTTTCTTTATACAAAGCATCAGGGTGGTGCCCATAGGGGCCCAGAGGTTACTACTCTTACCAGTGCCTGGTTCCTAAGGGGCCACATTAGAAGACACCAGTAATAGGACATGCACATGAGAACCTGCTGCAGATTTGACTGTTGGGCTGGTGTGATCCAGTGGAAGACGATGTGGAATGGTAGAAGTCCTAGAGATGCCAAGTCATTTTCCCGGATGACATGAAGAGGTCAGTGGCCAACCTGAGTACAGAGACCACCACTGATGCCACAGGGTCGGAGCACAATCAGCACCGCATCCCCATAATTCTCCAAGCAGTCCCAGAGGTCTGGCCCATTAATACTGAACCAGTCCAGGGGTGTACCGATATATGGGGCAGAGAGCAGTCACACCTGCACCCTGGTACGTTAGGGGTCACAAAAGAAGAAACCATTATTATAACTGGATCGCTGTAGGTGGGGCACATGGTACAGCCTCAGGGCTTCAAGATACCACTCAGGACGTGTCTCAGTGAAAGGAAACCCTGTTAAGATGATAACATTGGAGCTAAAGTATGAAGTAGGACCCACCTCCCTGATGTCTAGAACAAAGGGGCCTGAGACTAGACTGCGGTACTCAATAAAGGACATTGAAGCTCAATAATGCTCTATGACACTCAGTGATGGACTGTGGAGCTCAATAATGATATATGACACTCAATGATGGACTGTGGAGCTCAATAATGATCTATGACACTCAATGATGGACTGTGGAGCTCAATAATGCTCTATGACACTCAATGATGGACTGTGGAGCTCAATAATGATCTATGACACTCAATGATGGACTGTGGAGCTCAATAATGATCTATGACACTCAATGATGGACTGTGGAGCTCAATAATGATCTATGACACTCAATGATGGACTGTGGAGCTCAATAATGCTCTATGACACTCAATGATGGACTGTGGAGCTCAATAATGATCTATGACACTCAATGATGGACTGTGGAGCTCAATAATGATCTATGACACTCAATGATGGACTGTGGAGCTCAATAATGATCTATGACACTCAATGATGGACTGTGGAGCTCAATAATGATCTATGACACTCAATGATGGACTGTGGAGCTCAATAATGATCTATGACACTCAATAATGGACTGTGGAGCTCAATAATGATCTATGACACTCAATAATGGACTGTGGAGCTCAATAATGATCTATGACACTCAATGATGGACTGTGGAGCTCAATGATGATCTATGACACTCAATGATGGACTATGGAGCTCAATAATGATCTATGACACTCAATGATGGACTGTGGAGCTCAATAATGATCTATGACACTCAGTGAAGAACTGTGGAGCTCAATGATGATCTATGACACTCAATGATGGACTATGGAGCTCAATAATGATCTATGACACTCAATGATGGACTGTGGAGCTCAATAATGATCTATGACACTCAATAATGGACTCTGGAGCTCAATAATGATCTATGACACTCAGTGAAGGACTGTGGAGCTCAATAATGGACTGTGGAGCTCAATAATGGACCGTGGAGCTCAATAATGGACCGTGGAGCTCAATAATGGACCGTGGAGCTCAATAATGGACCGTGGAGCTCAATAATGGACTAAGACACTCAAGGATTGTCTGTGGAGCTCAATAATGGACTGAAGAGCTCAATAATGATCTAAGACACTCAATAATGGACTGTGGAGGTCAACAATGGACTGTGGTGCTCAAAGCATTTAATAATGGACTGTGGTGCTTAATCATGGAGGACTTCCCTCAAGCACGGTGATGAAGAGTCTGGGGGTGCTGACTTCTAATGTCCCCCTAGTGTCCTTGCTCAATGACCCCACCTCTAGAATCTTCTGATGCAGATCAGGACCAGGAAGTACAATATTATTTCCGCACATTAAATTTCGGTTGGCGAGTACACCCTGTTTTTTTTTCTTTACCTAGGATGTGTTTATTGGTGTGATTTATGAGGCGCGGGCGCTGGGGAGAGAGGCTTGGAATTCTCCATAAATCTAGAGTTACAGTAGAGCGCGGAGCCACCACCGAGCAGGTGAGAGGAGCCCTGGCGGTCTGCAGTCCTCATCTGCCGCCAGGGCCGTGTGGTAAAACCGGAACAATGGGCTCGTCTACGGGGGAATTTATGTCAGCAGATAAGTCCGGTGACAATGTCGGGAGATTTACGGCTATTATATTCATGAGATGAGCGGCATATGGATGGAGACATGGCATGGGGGGATGTCTTGTTAACCACGTAAAGGCCAGCCAAGAAATGCACCATGGGTAACATACCACAGGATTCTAGGAGATTTTTGTCTTGCATGGAACCGATGTTCAGTCTGTCTGAGGCATGAGGTATCTGGTGCCTCATTTAAACTTCTACTGGGCTTCACCCTGTGGTAATGACTTCTCTGACCGGCGGCATACACACGTGTTCCCAGAGCATTGCATGATCCTACCAGAGCCCTCAGAGTCCGGACGAGGTCATAGGATGAGGCCCCTTTACAATTAGGAGAGGATCTCGAGAGGTACTGGTTTTCCTCATGGAGACCCAACCGTAAGACACAGGCAATGATCTCTGGGAAAAAGATATGCAAATTAAGTCTTTTTCAGTAGCCACCTATAGGTGGCAGTAGAGGCAAGAGTCTTCCTTCTGGAGGAGACCCGATCTGCATACAAGTAGGAAGGAGACAGAAGAAGTGACAAAGACAAAAGCCAATCCAAATACTGAGAATGGCGCCCGATACCGTTCCCTGGTAACTACGGTCTATGGGGTGGGGGGGTGGGGGCTACGGCTTGGGCACTGAGTTTTTCCTGCACCCCCTTCCCTGAGAAATGGAAGAACTTTGGTGTTTCAGGATCATTGAAAATGACATGTAGATTAGAGAAATTGATACAATGTTTCCGTGCAGGTAAAATGTATCAAACCAGAAGCTCGCTCCCCGCCGCCAGAGCTGCATCTCCCTGTGGGACGGATTGAACGGGGGGGCAGCCAATAGCAGGTCGCACCCGGAGATGCAGCGGCGGCCGTGCAGACATCAGGAGCGACGCAGGAAGCGGGGCAAGTATGACCAGTATAAGGGGCCCAGGCATATGGGGGGGGGGGGGCATTATAGATGTTGGATAACCCCATTAAAGAGTATTGCCTACACTGACACTATGCAACAAAAACTCCGCAGTATTAGATCCAAAAAAAATGTTTTCCCGTTTCTGACAGGAAGCAGAGATCTTGAAAACAGTGAAGAAATGATGCACAAAGTTGCAGAAGGTTTCATTACTCCGCCATGTAGTGCACCGCCGCCAGGATTTATACACGATGGCGGTGGTGATCCGGGACTACGCTGCACGGAATACGATGGGACGAAACCTCAGCAAATCGGTCAGTGGAGAGAAGATAAGCGGCGGGATCAGCGGTGACAGCAGGATCACAGCGGCTCAATCTCTCCGGGTAATGGAGCACAATGGACGTGCGTCTGTGAAGCTTAGTGTTCAGGACTCCAGAATTTAGAAGTAAAATGAAGAATCCATTTATCCTCTATTAATCCCCCTGGCGGGAGCGGCTGCGAATAATAGCGGAGGAGATTAGGCGGTATAAATAAATGTTCTTAATAGAGATCAGCGTCTCCGTATTAAAGCAGAGAGTAAAGTGCGCAAAGCGATTCCGAGCGGACGGTAACTGCGTGCAGATTCATAGTGAACCCCCACAGGTCCTGGCGGTATATCTGGGGTCACATTTCTGGGTGTGGCGCCATATTACACTTTACTCCCATCAGTTACATACTGACTCCAGTCACCTCCAGAGCTGCACTCAACGTTTTCTGGCGTCTGTTTTCAGCTCATGTCTCATCACATATTGCACTCCGTAGTGTTCCGTTCCGTGCTTCCATTCCGGATTTGCGGACCCAATCAAGTCAATGGGTTCGCAAACGCGAAACGGTGCCAGTGTATTGCGGATCCGCATATGCGGTCCGCAATACGGCAACGGGGCACCTAAGTTCGTGTGCAGGAGGCCTGAGAGCGAGAAGGAAGCAAACAGGAATTCGAAGGCAGCTTTGGATGTGACATGAGCATATCATGTGATCTCTGTCCTTCGGGTTAAACAAGGTTTCGGGGTTCCATAGTTTGGTCGTCATGTCCTGGTGGGGGTCACGCGGACTTTGGGGCGTCCCTGCCTCGGTGACAACCAAAGCTGCTCCGTACATTAGCATTCTCTGTGTCGCTGACAACGCCATTAATGGGCTCCGCAGACGGGGGACGTATGAAATATAAATGGGGGCTGAGGCTTTGAAGCCGCCACCTACGGGCCCCGGAGTCGGGCGCTGCCCGTTATCCGCCTCCTCAATAATTGACAAAGGTTTGAGCAGATAATTGCAGATATAAGAGGCTCCATGTATAATGTATCACAGAGGCCCCGCCCCCTGCGCCAATCAGACCAGCGGCCAATATTTATTCATCAGAGGACTTAAAGCGGCACAGGCCCTCAATAGAGACGATCGGCCCTCCGATCACAGCGACGGCGAGCGGAAATACGTACAATATGTCGCAACCGACTCCATTCCACTTTTTTGTCAGAATTATAGACAATTGTATCCAGTCGCGCAGAGCCAAGTCTGTCAAAGCTAGCAGAGGCGAGTGTGCTGGAGGGTTCACTTTACAAGATGTATTAGAGATGGGTTTGTTAGATGCTGGGGATAGCAGAGTTTGACTTGTGTAGCAGAGTGGAGTTGGTGAGCGGGGGCAGGGCTCAACAGAGCAGAGGAGGCGCTTGTGGTCAGAGTACTCCGCGTATCGCGGGCCAGTGTATTCGGGGGGATGTCAGTATATTCAGGGGTGGGTCACTGTATTCGGGGGTGGGTCACTGTATTCGGGGGAGGGTCACTGTATTCGGGGGAGGGTCAGGGTATTCACTGACCTGTCCCCGAATACCCTGACCTGCCCCCAAATATGCTGACCCAACCCCCGGATACACTGACCCAACCCCCGGATACACTGACCCAACCCCCGGATACACTGACCCAACCCCCGGATACACTGACCCAACCCCCGGATACACTGACCCAACCCCCGGATACACTGACCCAACCCCCGGATACACTGACCCAACCCCCGGATACACTGACCCAACCCCCGGATACACTGACCCAACCCCCGGATACACTGACCCACCCCCGAATACACTGACCCTCCCCCGAATACACTGACCCACCCCCGAATACACTGACTCACCCCCGAATACACTGACTCACCCCCGAATACACTAACCCCCCCCCCCCCCCGGATACACTGACTCACCCCCGGATACACTGACCCTCCCCCGGATACACTGACCCACCCCCGGATACACTGACCCTCCCCCGGATACACTGACCCTCCCCCGGATACACTGACCCTCCCCCGGATACACTGACCCACCCCCGGATACACTGACTCACCCCCGGATACACTGACCCACCCCCGGATACACTGACCCACCCCCGGATACACTGACCCACCCCCGGATACACTGACCCTCCCCCGGATACACTGACCCTCCCCCGGATACACTGACCCTCCCCCGGATACACTGACCCTCCCCCGGATACACTGACCCTCCCCCGGATACACTGACCCACCCCCGGATACACTGACCCACCCCCGGATACACTGACCCACCCCCGGATACACTGACCCACCCCCGGATACACTGACCCACCCCCGGATACACTGACCCTCCCCCGGATACACTGACCCTCCCCCGGATACACTGACCCACCCCCGGATACACTGACCCACCCCCGGATACACTGACCCACCCCCGGATACACTGACCCACCCCCGGATACACTGACCCACCCCCGGATACACTGACCCTCCCCCGGATACACTGACCCACCCCCGGATACACTGACCCTCCCCCGGATACACTGACCCTCCCCCGGATACACTGACCCTCCCCCGGATACACTGACCCACCCCCGGATACACTGACCCACCCCCGGATACACTGACCCACCCCCGGATACACTGACCCTCCCCCGGATACACTGACCCACCCCCGGATACACTGACCCTCCCCCGGATACACTGACCCTCCCCCGGATACACTGACCCTCCCCCGGATACACTGACCCACCCCCGGATACACTGACCCTCCCCCGGATACACTGACCCACCCCCGGATACACTGACCCACCCCCGGATACACTGACCCACCCCCGGATACACTGACCCACCCCCGGATACACTGACCCTCCCCCGGATACACTGACCCTCCCCCGGATACACTGACCCTCCCCCGGATACACTGACCCTCCCCCGGATACACTGACCCTCCCCCGGATACACTGACCCACCCCCGGATACACTGACCCACCCCCGGATACACTGACCCACCCCCGGATACACTGACCCTCCCCCGGATACACTGACCCACCCCCGGATACACTGACCCTCCCCCGGATACACTGACCCTCCCCCGGATACACTGACCCTCCCCCGGATACACTGACCCACCCCCGGATACACTGACCCACCCCCGGATACACTGACCCACCCCCGGATACACTGACCCTCCCCCGGATACACTGACCCTCCCCCGGATACACTGACCCTCCCCCGGATACACTGACCCTCCCCCGGATACACTGACCCTCCCCCGGATACACTGACCCACCCCCGGATACACTGACCCACCCCCGGATACACTGACCCACCCCCGGATACACTGACCCACCCCCGGATACACTGACCCACCCCCGGATACACTGACCCACCCCCGGATACATTGATTCACCCCCGGATACACTGACCCAACCTTGGATACACTGACTCACCCCCGAATACACTAACCCCCCCCGGATACACTGACTCACCCCCGGATACACTGACCCACCCCCGGATACACTGACCCTCCCCCGGATACACTGACCCTCCCCCGGATACACTGACCCTCCCCCGAATACACTGACCCTCCCCCGGATACACTGACCTGTCCCTGTATTCAGGGGAGGAGTATATTCAGGGGTGGGTCATTGTGTTTATGAGTGGGTCTCTATATTCAGAGGTGGGTCACTATATTCGGGGGTGGGTGTCACGGTCATATTGGTGTTTGACCGTGACGCTGTTGCCGTGCAGACTCGTTGCTTGTGGCAACATGTAGTTTGTGGTTTGCATGTGCACCTTCCCTTTAAGTTGTGTCTCCCTGCTGTGTGGTGAGCGTGGGGTTAATATCCTGACTTGGTTAGATCAGGGCGTGGTCTCTTCTTCTTGGAGTTTAGTTGTGCTCTAGCCTTGTTGTGGGCTGGAAGCTATGCTCCATTCTGTGGCTTTTCCATCTGCCCAGTCATTGAGGGCCACCTTGTTGGACAGCGAGGTCCTTGCCTATGTCTACCCTTCCCCATTGTTGTCATGTGTGGTGCTGCACTTATGGGTTGATGTTTGTCTAGTTGTTTGTTCCATGTGTGGTTTGTCTATGGTGTGGTTGATCCCACATGGTTGCTAGACATGTCCTGTTTGTTGTACCTCCGGAAGGGGGTCCCTGGGGTTCCCCAGAGGGGGAACTACAAGACAGCAAGCTGTGGCGTCCGGTAAGTGATCTTGTTGTCTGTGGTCATCTTGCCACAGCATACTTACCTGACCTTCAGTTGTTGCTTGCTGTCTCCGCTTTGTTACTAGGCCTGTGGGAGACTCCAATTTATCCGTGTCGTGGATGAATCGGCCATCTCTTATTCCTGACTTCCATATTGCAGGGACTGATGGGGGTCAGTAGGGCCCAGGTTTGAGAGTATAAGCCCCCCCTAACATCGAGGGCGGCTCATACAGTCAGGAGGTCAGGGATAGGATGAGGATGGCGATAGGAGGTGTCCTTCTCCCTTATCCTCAGGGGGGGGTCAGCGTACTCAGGGGTCCGGTCAGCGTACTCAGGGGGGTGGGTCAGCGTACTCAGGGGTCTCGGCCTAGTTGTCTGGGGAGGCCGTGCAGAGGAAATAAGTATATCTGGTTACAGTGCAGGGATATTGAATCGCTTACTGGAAATCCTCTTAAGCAGTCACTTGTCTTGGAGCATTAGAGTGTCAGCTCCTAAGAACAGCAGTGACCTGTGGATGAAGGAGACGATTCGCTCTCACGGCTCTTGTCGGGGGGTTACAGGCAGAGATTTATGACGTGACCCCACTGGGTCGGGGCAGGAGGATCAGACAATGGCTGTTGAATGTCCCTCCGATCCTGGGTGGTCTCTGCGTCCGGTGGAGTATCCCACCCCAGCAGCTCCTAACAAACCCCCATTGTCCTCCGCCCCAGAATTCCCTGCTCCGTCCCGTGTGCAGCCCTCACTCCGCTTCTATCTATGAATTTCCCTCTTAGTGGGTGAACATCAGAGTCATCATATCGAACACAAGAGGGATTATACTGCAGTCCCATGTAAGGATGGGTGCAGCTGCCGTAGCAGAGTGTTAACTCTCTGATGGTACATGGGTATATTTACTGGAGGGGGGCGAAGTTATATAATTCCTACACTTGTCTGCTCAGCATCAGGGCCGAGTCTGTCTCCTGGTACAGCCTATGGCGGCTTTATGATGTGTTACCTGCAGGGTTACATAGGACTGCAGGTAAGTCTGCTGGTGAAGACACTAAACAGCTTCCTATAAAGATGCACTGGATTAAAAGAAAGACCTTCAGGAATCCTTCTAGAATGCAATTTTTTCCAAGCACAGCGCCACCCATGGTATAGTGGCAGTGCTTGGTATTGCAGCTCAGCAATATTGCCTTGAATGGGGCTGAGCCGCACCGAGGTCACGTGACTGATGTATGATGATGTCACTGGCCTCTGGTCGTCAGGGGTCCCGGGTGTCGCACCCCTGCAGATCTGATGCCGTATCCTGAGGATCCCATAAATATCTTTTCTTGGATAACCCCTTAAAGGGGCCGATTTCCCAATCCTGTAGACGGTGGTCCGGGCCTGCACCAGACTGATCACAGGGGTCCCCGCTGACCATATTGTGGAGCTCTGTACTAACTATTGGTTAGCTTTACCTGAAACGGAATTTTGCACTAGAATTGTGGCGCAGAAATGACGCCTCTGAGGCCACGCCCCTTTGTCACGCAAGTCGTCAAAAATGCACAAACCTCGGTTCTGCCAAATTGACACTTTTTAGACAGACGCTCGGTGCGGACACATTAGGAAATCTAGAAGGTTGAAGGACTGGACGTCTCGGTGTCATTAACCATTTACAAGGCGCCAAATGATTTTCTGCTGAGGAGTGTAATTCCCCTGTCAGCCTGAAGAGGTCACTGCTGTAAAGGGCAGGAGCCGCATCTTCCATCGCAGCGACTTCCCCGTCCTCATCCTCCGGCTCTAGGCATCAGCACATGTGGAGGGGATCTCCCGGAGATTATAGAGTATTACAGTGCACCTGAGCATAGATAACAGTATCACTGATCTATACCCCATCAGTATCCAGGAGATTATAGAGTATTACAGCGCAGCATCCCTGCACCTGAGCATAGATAACAGTATCACTGATCTATACCCCATCAGTATCCTGGAGTATTATACAGTATTACAGTCCAGCATCCCTGCATCTGAGCATATATAACAGTATCACTGATCTATACCCCAAAAGTATCCTGGAGTATTACAGTCCAGCATCCCTGCACCTGAGCATATATAACAGTATCACTGATCTATACCCCATCAGTATCCTGGAGTATTATACAGTATTACAGTGCAGCATCCCTGCACCTGAGCATATATAACAGTATCACTGATCTATACCCCATCAGTATCCTGGAGTATTATACAGTATTACAGTCCAGCATCCCTGCACCTGAGCATATATAACAGTATCACTGATCTATACCCCATCAGTATCCTGGAGTATTATACAGTATTACAGTCCAGCATCCCTGCACCTGAGCATAGATAACAGTATCACTGATCTATACCCCATCAGTATCCTGGAGTATTATAGAGTATTACAGTCCGGAAGATCACCTTCTGCCCCGTGGGATAATACAGTGCGGTATATGGGGACACGAAGAGAATGGCGCACCGACCGGGTCCTGAGACCACACAATGCGCTCTACAGGCCGCAGAATATCAGAGACTAGAAGGTGGGGCAGGAGCGTTATACTTTATTACATTACAGTCACCTGCTGCATGTCCTAAAGGTATATAGCACACAGTATATACAGTCTAGTGAGGTATATAGCACAGAGTATATACAGTCTAGTGAGGTATATAGCACACAGTATATACAGTCTAGTGAGGTATATAGCACAGAGTCCGGTGCAGTATATACCACAGAACACTGCACAGTAGACTGTAGTATAAGACTGGACTGTAGATTATAAGTTATTACACTTCAGTTCCTCTACTGTCATCTGCTGCCTCCAGGGCAGTATATGATATAGCAGAGGGGAGGGCGCAGTATAGACTGTACCGGGTGTAGTGTACGGCGCAGTATAGACTATACCGGGTGTAGTGTACGGAGCAGTATAGACTATACCGGGTGTAGTGTACGGGGCAGTATAGACTATACCGGGTGTAGTGTACGGAGCAGTATAGACTATACCGGGTGTAGTGTACGGCGCAGTATAGACTATACCGGGTGTAGTGTACGGCGCAGTATAGACTATACCGGGTGTAGTGTACGGCGCAGTATAGACTATACCGGGTGTAGTGTACGGAGCAGTATAGACTATACCGGGTGTAGTGTACGGAGCAGTATAGACTATACCGGGTGTAGTGTACGGCGCAGTATAGACTATACCGGGTGTAGTGTACGGCGCAGTATAGACTATACCGGGTGTAGTGTACGGCGCAGTATAGACTATACCGGGTGTAGTGTACGGCGCAGTATAGACTATACCGGGTGTAGTGTACGGCGCAGTATAGACTATACCGGGTGTAGTGTACGGAGCAGTATAGACTATACCGGGTGTAGTGTACGGAGCAGTATAGACTATACCGGGTGTAGTGTACGGCGCAGTATAGACTATACCGGGTGTAGTGTACGGCGCAGTATAGACTATACCGGGTGTAGTGTACGGAGCAGTATAGACTATACCGGGTGTAGTGTACGGAGCAGTATAGACTATACCGGGTGTAGTGTACGGGGCAGTATAGACTATACCGGGTGTAGTGTACGGCGCAGTATAGACTATACCGGGTGTAGTGTACGGCGCAGTATAGACTATACCGGGTGTAGTGTACGGCGCAGTATAGACTATACCGGGTGTAGTGTACGGCGCAGTATGGACTATACCGGGTGTAGTGTACGGAGCAGTATAGACTATACCGGGTGTAGTGTACGGCGCAGTATAGACTATACCGGGTGTAGTGTACGGCGCAGTATAGACTATACCGGGTGTAGTGTACGGCGCAGTATAGACTATACCGGGTGTAGATTATAGGTTATTACAGTTCAGCTCCCGTCACCGGCTGCACAATACAGTAGAGAAGAGAGAACCGCAGCATGTGAACAGTAAGTGACTGCAGGACCTACCCCAGAGCCCCCCTCCCCTGCAGAGACCCCCACGTCAGTCAACCCCGGCAGGGGGCGAACCTCAAAATGTGCGGGGGGGGGGGGCGTCACAGCATACATCACAGTGCAGAGGTGGGGTACAAGAGGGTGCGGGGGGGGGGCAGTGAGCTGTGCTGGGGGGACTGGGGACTAATGGGTGGGGCAGTGAGCTGTGCTGGGGGGACTGGGGACTAATGGGGGGGCAGTGAGCTGTGCTGGGGGGACTGGGGACAGATAGGGGGTGCAGTGAGCTGTGCTGGGGGGACTGGGGACTAATGGGGGGGCAGTGAGCTGTGCTGGGGGGACTGGGGACAGATAGGGGGGGCAGTGAGCTGTGCTGGGGGGACTGGGGACTAATGGGGGGGCAGTGAGCTGTGCTGGGGGGACTGGGGACAGATGGGGGGGGCAGTGAGCTGTGCTGGGGGGACTGGGGACTAATGGGGGGGCAGTGAGCTGTGCTGGGGGGACTGGGGACAGATAGGGGGGGCAGTGAGCTGTGCTGGGGGGACTGGGGACAGATAGGGGGGGCAGTGAGCTGTGCTGGGGGGACTGGGGACTAATGGGGGGGGCAGTGAGCTGTGCTGGGGGGACTGGGGACTAATGGGGGGGCAGTGAGCTGTGCTGGGGGGACTGGGGACAGATGGGGGGGCAGTGAGCTGTGCTGGGGGGACTGGGGACAGATGGGGGGGGCAGTGAGCTGTGCTGGGGGGACTGGGGACTAATGGGGGGGCAGTGAGCTGTGCTGGGGGGACTGGGGACAGATGGGGGGGCAGTGAGCTGTGCTGGGGGGACTGGGGACAGATGGGGGGGCAGTGAGCTGTGCTGGGGGGACTGGGGACAGATGGGGGGGGGGGGCAGTGAGCTGTGCTGGGGGGACTGGGGACAGATGGGGGGGCAGTGAGCTGTGCTGGGGGGACTGGGGACAGATAGGGGGTGCAGTGAGCTGTGCTGGGGGGACTGGGGACTAATGGGGGGGCAGTGAGCTGTGCTGGGGGGACTGGGGACAGATGGGGGGGGGGCAGTGAGCTGTGCTGGGGGGACTGGGGACTAATGGGGGGGCAGTGAGCTGTGCTGGGGGGACTGGGGACAGATGGGGGGGGGGCAGTGAGCTGTGCTGGGGGGACTGGGGACAGATGGGGGGGCAGTGAGCTGTGCTGGGGGGACTGGGGACAGATGGGGGGGGGGCAGTGAGCTGTGCTGGGGGGACTGGGGACAGATAGGGGGTGCAGTGAGCTGTGCTGGGGGGACTGGGGACAGATGGGGGGGCAGTGAGCTGTGCTGGGGGGACTGGGGACAGATGGGGGGGCAGTGAGCTGTGCTGGGGGGACTGGGGACTAATGGGGGGGCAGTGAGCTGTGCTGGGGGGACTGGGGACTAATGGGGGGCATTACTATTCCTGGAGTTCTATTGGCTGAGCTTGTGGGGTCCTTCCTAGGGGGGGGGCACAGATCCTTCCTTGGGGGGGGGCACAGGTCCTTCATGGGGGGGGGGGGCACAGATCCTTCCTAGGGGGGGGCACAGGTCCTTTATAGGGGGGGCACAGATCCTTCCTAGGGGGGCACAGATCCTTTATAGGGGGGCACAGATCCTTTATAGGGGGGCACAGGTCCTTCATGGGGGGGGCACAGGTCCTTCATGGGGGGGGCACAGGTCCTTCATAGGGGGGGCACAGATCCTTCATGGGGAAGGGGGGCACAGGACGGGGGGGCACCCGCAGACCTTCTTACCGTAAGCGCCTTGTCCGCTGCCGGGTCCGGGGAGCAGAGACAGGAGCAGAAGCCACAGGATCTCCATCATCGGGGGCCCCGGAGCTCCGCGCAGCCGCCAGCCGCATCCAGCCTGCCCCGCCGGGGACGAGTGCCAGCCTCCGGGCTCACGATCCTCCGCGCCCGGCCATCAACTCCGCCAAAGTGCCGCCCGGGGGGTGCAGGGGCTGAGGGTGCCCGCCGCCCGGGGGGTGCAGGGGCTGAGGGTGCCCGCCGCCCGGGGGGTGCAGGGGCTGAGGGTGCCCGCCGCCCGGGGGGTGCAGGGGCTGAGGGTGCCCGCCGCCCGGGGGGTGCAGGGGCTGAGGGTGCCCGCCGCCCTCACACCAGATCCCCGGAGATCTGCTCGGAGCCGCGATCCCGCAACAAGTGTCCGCAGCTCCCGCAGCCGCTCAGGCATCCAGGACCCCGGGGCGCTGCCAGCTCCGCTCCCTGCCCGCGGGCATCACCCGGCGGCTCCAGTCATAGGACGCTGCGGGGCTGGAGGGGTTAATCCCAGGGAAAGGGCGCTCTTAATCCTGCGCCCCTGGAAGGGCTCCGGCGCCTCAGGGGTTAAACACCTGCCAGCGGAGGGTCAGTCAAAGTGGGGGCAGCAGGGGTTAATCCAGGGGCCCCACTGCTGCCTCTTCCTCAGATGGTGAGAAGTTCTGCCGCCAACTCTGCTTGCTGTGCCTCTTGTACCTGCTCTGCTTGCTGTGCCTCCTCTGTCTCCTGTACTTCCTCTGCTTGCTGTGCCTCCGGTACCTCCCTTGTCTCCTGTGCCTCCTCTGTCTCCGGTACCTCCCTTGTCTCCTGTGCCTCCGGTACTTCCTCTGCTTGCTGTGCCTCCTGTGTCTCCTCTGCCTCCTCCAGCCGATGTGAAGGCTCTGAGCAGCAGTTACACGATGTCAGCGGAGCCGCCTCCTCCCCAAATCCCAGCTCCTCCCCCTTGGACCAATTACAGAAGCTCCAGCCCCGCCCCCTCCCCATCCAGCCCCGCCTCCTCCTCCGCCGCCGCCGCTGCCGGTGTCAGCGCCAGAGAAGCCTCAGGACACCGGGACTGAGGTCGGAGAGACGGCGGCCAGGAGGGGGCAGGGCCGAGCCGTGTGCCCGCTGTGACTGCCCTGTGCCCGCAGTGACTGTCCTGTGCCCGCAGTGACTGCCCTGTGCCCGCTGTGACTGTCCTGTGCCCGCTGTGAGTGACTGCCCTGTGCCCGCTCTGAGTGACTGCCCTGTGCCCGCTCTGAGTGACTGCCCTGTGCCCGCTCTGAGTGACTGCCCTGTGCCCGCTCTGAGTGACTGTCCTGTGCCCGCTGTGAGTGACTGCCCTGTGCCCGCTCTGAGTGACTGTCCTGTGCCCGCTGTGACTGCCCTGTGCCCGCTCTGAGTGACTGCCCTGTGCCCGCTGTGAGTGACTGTCCTGTGCCCGCAGTGACTGCCCTGTGCCCGCTGTGACTGCCCTGTGCCCGCTGTGACTGTCCTGTGCCCGCAGTGACTGCCCTGTGCCCGCTGTGACTGCCCTGTGCCCACTGTGACTGTCCTGTGCCCGCTGTGAGTGACTGCCCTGTGCCCGCTCTGAGTGACTGTCCTGTGCCCGCTGTGACTGCCCTGTGCCCGCTCTGAGTGACTGTCCTGTGCCCGCTGTGGCTGCCCTGTGCCCGCTGTGACTGCCCTGTGCCCGATGTGACTGCCCTGTGCCCGCTGTGAGTGACTGTCCGGTGCCCGCTGTGACTGTCCTGTGCCCGCTGTGACTGCCCTGTGCCCGCTGTGACTGCCCTGTGCCCGCTGTGACTGTCCTGTGCCCGCTGTGACTGCCCTGTGCCCGCTGTGAGTGACTGTCCGGTGCCCGCTGTGACTGCCCTGTGCCCGCTGTGACTGTCCTGTGCCCGCTATGACTGCCCTGTGTCCGCTCTGAGTGACTGTCCTGTGCCCGTTGTGACTGTCCTGTGACTGCCCTGTGCCCACTGTGGCTGTCCTGTACCCGCTGTCACTGTCTGTGACTTTCCTGTGCCCGCTCTGAGTGACTGCCCTGTGCCCGATGTGACTGTCCGGTGCCCGCTGTGACTGTCCTGTGCCCGCTGTGACTGCCCTGTGCCCACTGTTACTGCCCTGTGCCCGCTCTGAGTGACTGTCCTGTGCCCGCTGTGACTGTCCTGTGCCCGCTCTGAGTGACTGTCCTGTGCCCGCTCTGAGTGACTGTCCTGTGCCCGCTGTGACTGTCCTGTGCCCGCTGTGACTGCCCTGTTCCCGCTGTGACTGCCCTGTGCCCGCTGTGACTGTCCTGTGCCCGCTGTGACTGTCCTATGCTCGCTGTGACTGCCCTGTGCCCGCTGTGACTGTCCTATGCCCGCTGTGACTGTCCGGTGCCCACTGTGGCTGTCCTGTACCCGCTGTCACTGTCTGTAACTTTCCTGTGCCCGCTCTGAGTGACTGCCCTGTGCCCGATGTGACTGTCCGGTGCCCGCTGTGACTGTCCTGTGCCCGCTGTGACTGCCCTGTGCCCACTGTTACTGCCCTGTGCCCACTGTGACTGCCCTGTGCCCGGTGTGACTGTCCTGTGCCTGCTGTAAATGACTGCCCTTTGCCCGCTGTTACTGCCCTGTGCCCACTGTTACTGCCCTGTGCCCACTGTGACTGCCCTGTGCCCACTGTGGCTGTCCTGTACCCGCTGTCACTGTCTGTGACTTTCCTGTGCCCGCTCTGAGTGACTGCCCTGTGCCCGATGTGACTGTCCGGTGCCCGCTGTGACTGTCCTGTGCCCGCTGTGACTGCCCTGTGCCCGCTCTGAGTGACTGTCCTGTGCCCGCTGTGACTGCCCTGTGCCCGCTGTGACTGCTCTGTGCCCGCTGTGACTGCCCTGTGCCCGCTGTGACTGCTCTGTGCCCGCTGTGACTGCTCTGTGCCCGCTGTGACTGTCCTGTGCCCAATGTGACTACCGTGTGCCCGCTGTGACTGTCCTGTGCCCGCTGTGACTGCCCTGTGCCCGCTGTGACTGCCCTGTGCCTGCTGTGACTGTCCTGTGCCCGCTGTGACTGTCCTATGCTCGCTGTGACTGCCCTGTGCCCGCTGTGACTGTCCTATGCCCGCTGTGACTGTCCTGTGCCCACTGTGACTGTCCTGTGCCCGCTGTGACTGTCCTGTGCCCGCTGTAAGTGACTGCCCTGTGCCCACTGTTACTGCCCTGTGCCCACTGTTACTGCCCTGTGCCCACTGTGACTGCCCTGTGCCCGGTGTGACTGTCTTGTGCCTGCTGTGAGTGACTGCCCTGTGCCCGCTCTGAGTGACTGTCCTGTGCCCGCAGTGACTGCCCCGTGCCCGCTGTGACTGCCCTGTGCCCGCTGTGACTGTCCTGTGCCCGCTGTGAGTGACTGCCCTGTGCCCGCTCTGAGTGACTGTCCTGTGCCCGCTGTGACTGCCCTGTGCCCGCTCTGAGTGACTGTCCTGTGCCCGCTGTGGCTGCCCTGTGCCCGCTGTGACTGCCCTGTGCCCGATGTGACTGCCCTGTGCCCGCTGTGAGTGACTGTCCGGTGCCCGCTGTGACTGTCCTGTGCCCGCTGTGACTGCCCTGTGCCCGCTGTGACTGTCCTGTGCCCGCTGTGACTGCCCTGTGCCCGCTGTGAGTGACTGTCCGGTGCCCGCTGTGACTGCCCTGTGCCCGCTGTGACTGTCCTGTGCCCGCTATGACTGCCCTGTGTCCGCTCTGAGTGACTGTCCTGTGCCCGTTGTGACTGTCCTGTGACTGCCCTGTGCCCACTGTGGCTGTCCTGTACCCGCTGTCACTGTCTGTGACTTTCCTGTGCCCGCTCTGAGTGACTGCCCTGTGCCCGATGTGACTGTCCGGTGCCCGCTGTGACTGTCCTGTGCCCGCTGTGACTGCCCTGTGCCCACTGTTACTGCCCTGTGCCCGCTCTGAGTGACTGTCCTGTGCCCGCTGTGACTGTCCTGTGCCCGCTGTGACTGTCCTGTGCCCGCTCTGAGTGACTGTCCTGTGCCCGCTGTGACTGTCCTGTGCCCGCTGTGACTGCCCTGTTCCCGCTGTGACTGCCCTGTGCCCGCTGTGACTGTCCTGTGCCCGCTGTGACTGTCCTATGCTCGCTGTGACTGCCCTGTGCCCGCTGTGACTGTCCTATGCCCGCTGTGACTGTCCGGTGCCCACTGTGGCTGTCCTGTACCCGCTGTCACTGTCTGTAACTTTCCTGTGCCCGCTCTGAGTGACTGCCCTGTGCCCGATGTGACTGTCCGGTGCCCGCTGTGACTGTCCTGTGCCCGCTGTGACTGCCCTGTGCCCACTGTTACTGCCCTGTGCCCACTGTGACTGCCCTGTGCCCGGTGTGACTGTCCTGTGCCTGCTGTGAGTGACTGCCCTTTGCCCGCTGTTACTGCCCTGTGCCCACTGTTACTGCCCTGTGCCCACTGTGACTGCCCTGTGCCCACTGTGGCTGTCCTGTACCCGCTGTCACTGTCTGTGACTTTCCTGTGCCCGCTCTGAGTGACTGCCCTGTGCCCGATGTGACTGTCCGGTGCCCGCTGTGACTGTCCTGTGCCCGCTGTGACTGCCCTGTGCCCGCTCTGAGTGACTGTCCTGTGCCCGCTGTGACTGCCCTGTGCCCGCTGTGACTGCTCTGTGCCCGCTGTGACTGCCCTGTGCCCGCTGTGACTGCTCTGTGCCCGCTGTGACTGCTCTGTGCCCGCTGTGACTGTCCTGTGCCCAATGTGACTACCGTGTGCCCGCTGTGACTGTCCTGTGCCCGCTGTGACTGCCCTGTGCCCGCTGTGACTGCCCTGTGCCTGCTGTGACTGTCCTGTGCCCGCTGTGACTGTCCTATGCTCGCTGTGACTGCCCTGTGCCCGCTGTGACTGTCCTATGCCCGCTGTGACTGTCCTGTGTCCACTGTGACTGTCCTGTGCCCGCTGTGACTGTCCTGTGCCCGCTGTAAGTGACTGCCCTGTGCCCACTGTTACTGCCCTGTGCCCACTGTTACTGCCCTGTGCCCACTGTTACTGCCCTGTGCCCACTGTGACTGCCCTGTGCCCGGTGTGACTGTCTTGTGCCTGCTGTGAGTGACTGCCCTGTGCCTGCTGTTACTGCCCTGTGCCCACTGTTACTGCACTGTGCCCACTGTGACTGCCCTGTGCCCGCTGTGACTGTCCTGTGCCGCTCTGAGTGACTGCCCTGTGCCCGCTGTGACTGCCCTGTGCCCGCTGTGACTGCCCTGTGCCCGCTGTGACTGTCCTGTGCCCGCTGTGACTGTCCTGTGCCGCTCTGAGTGACTGCCCTGTGCCCGCTGTGACTGCCCTGTGCCCGCTGTGACTGCCCTGTGCCTGCTGTGACTGTCCTGTGCCCAATGTGACTACCGTGTGCCCGCTGTGACTGTCCTGTGCCCGCTGTGACTGTCCTGTGCCCGCTGTGACTGCCCTGTGCCCGCTGTGACTGCCCTGTGCCCACTGTGACTGCCCTGTGCCTGCTGTGACTGTCCTGTGCCCGCTGTGACTGTCCTATACTCGCTGTGACTGCCCTGTGCCCGCTGTGACTGCCCTGTGCCCGCTGTGACTGCCCTGTGCCCGCTGTGACTGCCCTGTGCCCGCTGTGACTGTCCTGTGCCTGCTGTGACTGCCCTGTGCCCGCTGTGACTGTCCTGTGCCCGCTGTGACTGTCCTGTGCCCGCTATGACTGTCCTGTGCCCGCTGTGACTGCCCTGTGCCCGCTGTGAGTGACTGCCCTGTGCCCGCTGTGACTGCCCTGTGCCTGCTGTGACTGTCCTGTGCTCGCTGTGACTGTCCTGTGCCTGCTGTGACTGTCCTATGCCCGCTGTGACTGTCCTGTGCCCGCTGTGACTGTCCTGTGCCCGCTGTGACTGTCCTGTGCCCGCTTTGACTGTCCTGTGCCAGGCTCCCAGTGGACAGTAGGTGTAACTCTGGTGGGGGTGCGGAGCCCCATACTTTTTGCATGCCAGCAGGTACCGCACAGTCTGCACGGGCACAGTGGTGTCTTTCAGGGTTCCCCAGGATTAACTGTTGCATGCCCGCTGCCTCATTGATGGGGTCAGAATGAAGTATTATACCGTATACACCCCCAGAATACACGGGGACGCTCCAGCAGCTGAGGGCCACAGGAGAATGGCTCTGCACTGTCAATGTCAGCCACTGGGGGCGGTGTTCACTCACAGCCTGATCAGAAGAAGGGGCCCCACAGAAGGTACACTGCCCTAACACAAGGGGCCCCTCACTGCACCACACAACCATGCCTGAAGGCTCAGTATCTGCTGCTCTTCCCTCAGGCACTTTCCTGTGTTCTGCAGCAGCTGTGGCTTCATCCAGCCCAGGACCATGAAGACCCCAGACTCTGCCTGTAGGGGGCGCACAGCCATCAGTGGATTCCCTGCAATTGTCCCCATTGTAGCAGTGAACGTTGTGTCCTGGCATGTAGTAAAAGTAGTCAAGATGTAGAGGAAGCAGTCAGCATGTAGTAAAAGTGGTCAGCATGTAGTGGAAGCAGTCAGCATGTAATGGAAGTAGTCAGTATGTAGTGGAAGCAGTCAGCATGTAGTAAAAGTGGTCAGCATGTAGTGGAAGCAGTCAGCATGTAGTGGAAGCAGTCAGCATGTAGTGGAAGCAGTCAGTATGTAGTGGAAGTAGTCAGCATGTAGTGGAAGCAGT
The DNA here is from genome assembly GCF_905171765.1 of Bufo bufo. Lineage (NCBI taxonomy): Eukaryota > Metazoa > Chordata > Amphibia > Anura > Bufonidae > Bufo > Bufo bufo. The sequence goes on along the minus strand of NC_053392.1, from coordinate 628,346,275 downwards.
CAGCATGTAGTGGAAGTAGTCAGCATGTAGTGGAAGCAGTCAGCATGTAGTGGAAGCAGTCAGCATGTAGTGGAAGCAGTCAGCATGTAGTAAAAGTGGTCAGCATGTAGTGGAAGTAGTCAGCATGTAGTGGAAGCAGTCAGTATGTAGTGGAAGCAGTCAGCATGTAGTGGAAGCAGTCAGCATGTAGTGGAAGTAGTCAGCATGTAGTGGAAGCAGTCAGCATGTAGTGGAAGCAGTCAGTATGTAGTGGAAGTAGTCAGTATGTAGTGGAAGTAGTCAGTATGTAGTGGAAGTAGTCAGCATGTAGTGGAAGCAGTCAGCATGTAGTGGAAGTAGTCAGTATGTAGTGGAAGTAGTCAGCATGTACTGGAAGCAGTCAGCATGTAGTAAAAGCAGTCAGCATGTAGTGGAAGCAGTCAGCATGTAGTGGAAGCAGTCAGCATGTAGTGGAAGTAGTCAGCATGTAGTGGAAGCAGTCAGCATGTAGTGGAAGCAGTCAGCATGTAGTGGAAGCAGTCAGCATGTAGTGGAAGTAGTCAGCATGTAGTGGAAGCAGTCAGCATGTAGTGGAAGCAGTCAGCATGTAGTGGAAGCAGTCAGCATGTAGTGGAAGCAGTCAGCATGTAGTGGAAGCAGTCAGCATGTAGTGGAAGCAGTCAGCATGTAGTAAAAGCAGTCAGCATGTAGTGGAAGTAGTCAGCATGTAGTGGAAGCAGTCAGCATGTAGTAAAAGTGGTCAGCATGTAGTAAAAGCAGTCAGCATGTAGTGAAAGCAGTCAGCATGTAGTGGAAGTAGTCAGCATGAAGTGGAAGTAGTCAGCATGTAGTAAAAGCAGTCAGCATGTAGTGGAAGCAGTCAGCATGTAGTGGAAGAAGTCAGCATGTAGTGGAAGCAGTCAGCATGTAGAGGAAGCAGTCAGCATGTAGTGGAAGTAGTCAGCATGTAGTGGAAGTAGTCAGCATGTAGTGGAAGCAGTCAGCATGTAGTGTGAGCAGTCAGCATGTAGTAAAAGTAGTCAGCATGTAGTGAAAGCAGTCAGCATGTAGTGGAAGTAGTCAGCATGTAGAGGAAGTAGTCAGCATGTAGTGGAAGTAGTCAGCATGTAGTGGAAGCAGTCAGCATGTAGTGGAAGCAGTCAGCATGTAGTAAAAGCAGTCAGCATGTAGTGGAAGTAGTCAGCATGTAGTGGAAGCAGTCAGCATGTAGTAAAAGTAGTCAGCATGTAGTGAAAGCAGTCAGCATGTAGTGGAAGTAGTCAGCATGTAGTGGAAGTAGTCAGCATGTAGTGGAAGCAGTCAGCATGTAGTAAAAGTAGTCAGCATGTAGTGGAAGCAGTCAGCATGTAGTGGAAGCAGTCAGCATGTAGTGGAAGTAGTCAGCATGTAGTGGAAGCAGTCAGCATGTAGTGAAAGCAGTCAGCATGTAGTGGAAGCAGTCAGCATGTAGTGGAAGCAGTCAGCATGTAGTGGAAGCAGTCAGCATGTAGAGGAAGCAGTCAGCATGTAGTGGAAGCAGTCAGCATGTAGTGGAAGCAGTCAGCATGTAGTGAAAGCAGTCAGCATGTAGTGGAAGCAGTCAGCATGTAGTGGAAGTAGTCAGCATGTAGTGGAAGTAGTCAGCATGTAGTGGAAGCAGTCAGCATGTAGTGGAAGTAGTCAAGATGTAGAGGAAGCAGTCAGCATGTAATGGAAGTAGTCAGTATGTAGTGGAAGCAGTCAGCATGTAGTGGAAGTAGTCAAGATGTAGAGGAAGCAGTCAGCATGTAATGGAAGTAGTCAAGATGTAGAGGAAGCAGTCAGCATGTAATGGAAGTAGTCAGTATGTAGTGGAAGTAGTCAGCATGTAGTGGAAGCAGTCAGCATGTAGTGGAAGCAGTCAGCATGTAGTGGAAGTAGTCAGCATGTAGTGGAAGCAGTCAGCATGTAGTGGAAGCAGTCAGCATGTAGTGGAAGTAGTCAGCATGTAGTGGAAGTAGTCAGCATGTACTGGAAGCAGTCAGCATGTAGTAAAAGCAGTCAGCATGTAGTGGAAGCAGTCAGCATGTAGTGGAAGCAGTCAGCATGTAGTGGAAGCAGTCAGCATGTAGTGGAAGTAGTCAGCATGTAGTGGAAGCAGTCAGCATGTAGTGGAAGTAGTCAGCATGTAGTGGAAGCAGTCAGCATGTAGTGGAAGCAGTCAGCATGTAGTGGAAGCAGTCAGCATGTAGTGGAAGTAGTCAGCATGTAGTGGAAGCAGTCAGCATGTAGTGGAAGCAGTCAGCATGTAGTAAAAGCAGTCAGCATGTAGTGAAAGCAGTCAGCATGTAGTGGAAGCAGTCAGCATGTAGAGGAAGCAGTCAGCATGTAGTGGAAGCAGTCAGCATGTAGTGGAAGCAGTCAGCATGTAGTAAAAGCAGTCAGCATGTAGTGGAAGCAGTCAGCATGTAGTGGAAATAGTCAGCATGAAGTGGAAGTAGTCAGCATGTAGTAAAAGCAGTCAGCATGTAGTGAAAGCAGTCAGCATGTAGTGGGAGCAGTCAGCATGTAGTGGAAGTAGTCAGCATGAAGTGGAAGTAGTCAGCATGTAGTGGAAGCAGTCAGCATGTAGTGGAAGCAGTCAGCATGTAGTGGAAGCAGTCAGCATGTAGTAAAAGCAGTCAGCATGTAGTGGAAGCAGTCAGCATGTAGTGGAAGAAGTCAGCATGTAGTGGAAGCAGTCAGCATGTAGAGGAAGCAGTCAGCATGTAGTGGAAGTAGTCAGCATGTAGTGTGAGCAGTCAGCATGTAGTAAAAGTAGTCAGCATGTAGTGAAAGCAGTCAGCATGTAGTGGAAGTAGTCAGCATGTAGTGGAAGTAGTCAGCATGTAGTGGAAGCAGTCAGCATGTAGTGGAAGCAGTCAGCATGTAGTAAAAGCAGTCAGCATGTAGTGGAAGTAGTCAGCATGTAGTGGAAGTAGTCAGCATGTAGTGGAAGCAGTCAGCATGTAGTAAAAGTAGTCAGCATGTAGTGAAAGCAGTCAGCATGTAGTGGAAGTAGTCAGCATGTAGTGGAAGTAGTCAGCATGTAGTGGAAGCAGTCAGCATGTAGTAAAAGTAGTCAGCATGTAGTGGAAGCAGTCAGCATGTAGTGGAAGCAGTCAGCATGTAGTGGAAGCAGTCAGCATGTAGTGGAAGCAGTCAGCATGTAGTGAAAGCAGTCAGCATGTAGTGGAAGCAGTCAGCATGTAGTGGAAGTAGTCAGCATGTAGTGGAAGTAGTCAGCATGTAGTGGAAGTAGTCAGCATGTAGAGGAAGCAGTCAGCATGTAGTGGAAGCAGTCAGCATGTAGTGAAAGCAGTCAGCATGTAGTGGAAGCAGTCAGCATGTAGTGGAAGCAGTCAGCATGTAGTGAAAGCAGTCAGCATGTAGTGGAAGCAGTCAGCATGTAGTGGAAGCAGTCAGCATGTAGTGGAAGTAGTCAGCATGTAGTGGAAGCAGTCAGCATGTAGTGGAAGCAGTCAGCATGTAGTGGAAGCAATCAGCATGTAGTGGAAGTAGTCAGCATGTAGTGGAAGCAGTCAGCATGTAGTGGAAGCAGTCAGCATGTAGTGGAAGAAGTCAGCATGTAGTGGAAGCAGTCAGCATGTAGTGGAAGCAGTCAGCATGTAGTGGAAGCAGTCAGCATGTAGTGGAAGCAGTCAGCATGTAGTGAAAGCAGTCAGCATGTAGTGGAAGCAGTCAGCATGTAGTGGAAGCAGTCAGCATGTAGTGAAAGCAGTCAGCATGTAGTGGAAGCAGTCAGCATGTAGTGGAAGCAGTCAGCATGTAGTGGAAGCAATCGGCATGTAGTGGAAGTAGTCAGCATGTAGTGGAAGCAGTCAGCATGTAGTGGAAGCAGTCAGCATGTAGTGGAAGAAGTCAGCATGTAGTGGAAGCAGTCAGCATGTAGTGGAAGTAGTCAGCATGTAGTGGAAGCAGTCAGCATGTAGTGGAAGCAGTCAGCATGTAGTAAAAGCAGTCAGTATGTAGTGGAAGCAGTCAGCATGTAGTGGAAGTAGTCAGCATGTAGTGGGAGCAGTCAGCATGTAGTGAAAGCAGTCAGCATGTAGTGAAAGCAGTCAGCATGTAGTGGAAGTAGTCAGCATGTAGAGGAAGTAGTCAGCATGTAGTGGAAGTAGTCAGCATGTAGTGGAAGCAGTCAGCATGTAGTGGAAGCAGTCAGCATGTAGTAAAAGTAGTCAGCATGTAGTGGAAGCAGTCAGCATGTAGTGGAAGCAGTCAGCATGTAGTGGAAGCAGTCAGCATGTAGTGAAAGCAGTCAGCATGTAGTGGAAGCAGTCAGCATGTAGTGGAAGCAGTCAGCATGTAGTGGAAGTAGTCAGCATGTAGTGGAAGTAGTCAGCATGTAGTGGAAGTAGTCAGCATGTAGAGGAAGCAGTCAGCATGTAGTGGAAGCAGTCAGCATGTAGTGAAAGCAGTCAGCATGTAGTGGAAGCAGTCAGCATGTAGTGGAAGCAATCAGCATGTAGTGGAAGTAGTCAGCATGTAGTGGAAGCAGTCAGCATGTAGTGGAAGTAGTCAGCATGTAGTGGAAGTAGTCAGCATGTAGTGGAAGCAGTCAGCATGTAGTGGAAGCAGTCAGCATGTAGTGGAAGCAGTCAGCATGTAGTGGAAGTAGTCAGCATGTAGTGGAAGTAGTCAGCATGTAGTGGAAGCAGTCAGCATGTAGTGGAAGTAGTCAGCATGTAGTGGAAGCAGTCAGCATGTAGTGGAAGCAGTCAGCATGTAGTGGAAGCAGTCAGCATGTAGTGGAAGCAGTCAGCATGTAGTAAAAGTAGTCAGCATGTAGTGGAAGTAGTCAGCATGTAGTGGAAGCAGTCAGCATGTAGTGGAAGTAGTCAGCATGTAGTGGAAGCAGTCAGCATGTAGTAAAAGTAGTCAGCATGTTTTGGAAGCAGTCAGCATGTAGTAAAAGTAGTCAGCATGTAGTGGAAGCAGTCAGCATGTAGTAAAAGTAGTCAGCATGTAGTGGAAGCAGTCAACATGTAGTGGAAGCAGTCAGCATGTAGTGGAAGCAGTCAGCATGTAGTGGAAGCAGTCAGCATGTAGTGGAAGTAGTCAGCATGTAGTGGAAGTAGTCAGCATGTAGTGGAAGCAGTCAGCATGTAGTGGAAGTAATCAGCATGTAGTGGAAGTAGTCAGCATGTAGTGGAAGCAGTCAGCATGTAGTGGAAGCAGTCAGCATGTAGTGGAAGCAGTCAGCATGTAGTGGAAGCAGTCAGCATGTAGTGGAAGCAGTCAGCATGTAGTGGAAGCAGTCAGCATGTAGTGGAAGCAGTCAGCATGTAGTGGAAGTAGTCAGCATGTAGTGGAAGCAGTCAGCATGTAGTGGAAGTAGTCAGCATGTAGTGGAAGTAGTCAGCATGTAGTGGAAGCAGTCAGCATGTAGTGGAAGCAGTCAGCATGTAGTGGAAGCAGTCAGCATGTAGTAAAAGTAGTCAGCATGTAGTGGAAGTAGTCAGCATGTAGTGGACGCAGTCAGCATGTAGTGGAAGTAGTCAGCATGTAGTGGAAGCAGTCAGCATGTAGTAAAAGTAGTCAGCATGTTTTGGAAGCAGTCAGCATGTAGTAAAAGTAGTCAGCATGTAGTGGAAGCAGTCAACATGTAGTGGAAGCAGTCAGCATGTAGTGGAAGCAGTCAGCATGTAGTGGAAGCAGTCAGCATGTAGTGGAAGTAGTCAGCATGTAGTGGAAGTAGTCAGCATGTAGTGGAAGCAGTCAGCATGTAGTGGAAGTAGTCAGCATGTAGTGGAAGCAGTCAGCATGTAGTAAAAGTAGTCAGCATGTAGTGAAAGTAGTCAGCATGTAGAGGAAGTAGTCAGCATGTAGTGGAAGTAGTCAGCATGTAGAGGAAGTAGTCAGCATGTAGTGGAAGCAGTCAGCATGTAGTGGAAGCAGTCAGCATGTAGTAAAAGTAGTCAGCATGTAGTGGAAGCAGTCAGCATGTAGTGTGAGCAGTCAGCATGTAGTAAAAGTAGTCAGCATGTAGTGGAAGTAGTCAGCATGTAGAGGAAGCAGTCAGCATGTAGTAAAAGTAGTCAGCATGTAGTGGAAGCAGTCAGCATGTAGTGGAAGTAGTCAGCATGTAGTGAAAGCAGTCAGCATGTAGTGGAAGTAGTCAGCATGTAGAGGAAGTAGTCAGCATGTAGTGGAAGTAGTCAGCATGTAGTGGAAGCAGTCAGCATGTAGTGGAAGCAGTCAGCATGTAGTAAAAGCAGTCAGCATGTAGTGGAAGTAGTCAGCATGTAGTGGAAGCAGTCAGCATGTAGTAAAAGTAGTCAGCATGTAGTGGAAGCAGTCAGCATGTAGTGGAAGCAGTCAGCATGTAGTGGAAGCAGTCAGCATGTAGTGAAAGCAGTCAGCATGTAGTGGAAGCAGTCAGCATGTAGTGGAAGCAGTCAGCATGTAGTGAAAGCAGTCAGCATGTAGTGGAAGCAGTCAGCATGTAGTGGAAGCAGTCAGCATGTAGTGAAAGCAGTCAGCATGTAGTGAAAGCAGTCAGCATGTAGTGGAAGCAGTCAGCATGTAGTGGAAGTAGTCAGCATGTAGTGGAAGCAGTCAGCATGTAGTGGAAGTAGTCAGCATGTAGTGGAAGTAGTCAGCATGTAGAGGAAGCAGTCAGCATGTAGTGGAAGCAGTCAGCATGTAGTGGAAGCAGTCAGCATGTAGTGGAAGCAGTCAGCATGTAGTGAAAGCAGTCAGCATGTAGTGGAAGCAGTCAGCATGTAGTGGAAGCAGTCAGCATGTAGTGGAAGCAGTCAGCATGTAGTGGAAGTAGTCAGCATGTAGTGAAAGCAGTCAGCATGTAGTGAAAGCAGTCAGCATGTAGTGGAAGCAGTCAGCATGTAGTGGAAGCAGTCAGCATGTAGTGAAAGCAGTCAGCATGTAGTGGAAGCAGTCAGCATGTAGTGGAAGTAGTCAGCATGTAGTGGAAGCAGTCAGCATGTAGTGGAAGTAGTCAGCATGTAGTGGAAGCAGTCAGCATGTAGTGGAAGCAGTCAGCATGTAGTGGAAGCAATCAGCATGTAGTGGAAGTAGTCAGCATGTAGTGGAAGCAGTCAGCATGTAGTGGAAGCAGTCAGCATGTAGTGGAAGAAGTCAGCATGTAGTGGAAGCAGTCAGCATGTAGTGGAAGTAGTCAGCATGTAGTGGAAGCAGTCAGCATGTAGTGGAAGTAGTCAGCATGTAGTGGAAGCAGTCAGCATGTAGTGGAAGCAGTCAGCATGTAGTGGAAGTAATCAGCATGTAGTGGAAGTAGTCAGCATGTAGTGGAAGCAGTCAGCATGTAGTGGAAGCAGTCAGCATGTAGTGGAAGTAGTCAGCATGTAGTGGAAGTAGTCAGCATGTAGTGGAAGCAGTCAGCATGTAGTGGAAGCAGTCAGCTTGTAGTGGAAGTAGTCAGTATGTAGTAAAAGTAGTCAGCATGTAGTGGAAGTAGTCAGCATGTAGTGGAAGCAGTCAGCATGTAGTGGAAGCAGTCAGCATGTAGTAAAAGTAGTCAGCATGTAGTGAAAGCAGTCAGCATGTAGTGAAAGCAGTCAGCATGTAGTGGAAGCAGTCAGCATGTAGTAAAAGTAGTCAGCATGTAGAGGAAGTAGTCAGCATGTAGTGGAAGCAGTCAGCATGTAGTTGAAGCAGTCAGCATGTAGTGGAAGTAGTCAGCATGTAGTGGAAGTAGTCAGCATGTAGTGAAAGCAGTCAGCATGTAGTAAAAGCAGTCAGCATGTAGTGGAAGTAGTCAGCATGTAGTGAAAGCAGTCAGCATGTAGTGGAAGTAGTCAGCATGTAGTGAAAGCAGTCAGCATGTAGTGAAAGCAGTCAGCATGTAGTGGAAGCAGTCAGCATGTAGTAAAAGTAGTCAGCATGTAGAGGAAGTAGTCAGCATGTAGTGGAAGCAGTCAGCATGTAGTTGAAGCAGTCAGCATGTAGTGGAAGTAGTCAGCATGTAGTGAAAGCAGTCAGCATGTAGTGGAAGTAGTCAGCATGTAGTGGAAGCAGTCAGCATGTAGTGGAAGCAGTCAGCATGTAGTGGAAGCAGTCAGCATGTAGTGGAAGCAGTCAGCATGTAGTGGAAGTAGTCAGCATGTAGTGGAAGCAGTCAGCATGTAGTGGAAGTAGTCAGCATGTAGTGAAAGCAGTCAGCATGTAGTGGAAGCAGTCAGCATGTAGTGGAAGTAGTCAGCATGTAGTGGAAGCAGTCAGTATGTAGTGGAAGCAGTCAGCATGTAGTGGAAGTAGGCAGCATGTAGTGGAAGCAGTCAGTATGTAGTGGAAGCAGTCAGTATGTAGTGGAAGCAGTCAGCATGTAGTGGAAGTAGTCAGTATGTAGTGGAAGCAGTCAGCATGTAGTGGAAGCAGTCAGTATGTAGTGGAAGCAGTCAGTATGTAGTGGAAGCAGTCAGTATGTAGTGGAAGCAGTCAGCATGTAGTGGAAGCAGTCAGTATGTAGTGGAAGCAGTCAGCATGAAAAGGAAGAGGTCCGCATGTAGAAGAAAGTCTGCAGATGAGGCTGAGTGGAGCGATGTGCAGCAGCAGATGACAGCCCCTCCTGTGTTACTAAAATCACCTTTAATAAATACCATACGAATATCCAAAATACCTATAAAATGATGGCAGAGGGCAAAGAAAAACCACAAAGAATAAATATAACAAAAAAGGAAGAGAGCAAAAAACGAGATCAGACTGGCAGCTACACAGGAAAGTACCTAAACAGAAGCAGTATATAAAGCTGACTATGCACATAAACTAGCCGCCCTCCGGTAAACCCTACGTCATACAAATATAAACATATTGCCGACCAGGAAGGGAGAAAACATTTCGCCTTTTAGCTTCTTCTGGGACTTTTTTGTTATATTTATTGTTTTTGAATGTTAGATACGGCTACAGTTTATTCATTTGTATCATATGGTAATTATTGTAGATGATTGCAGTTTTGATATATCCGTACGTTATATGTTGTGAATGCCCTCAGTGTGGATCTGTGGTGTTCTATGTTTATAAACTGGACCGTGTCTTCTCTTACAGCTTGCCAGGGAATGGCGTGAGAAAGACCGGCACTAACTTCATTTGAGAATGACCAGAACACAATCATCTACTGTGTGAATGATCAGGATTCAGGACACAATCTAGTGTGAAAATTATTGGGACACAGTCTGCCGTGGGAATGATCAGCTCACAATCTAGTGTGGGAATGACCAGCCCCCTAAGAATGTCGGACATAACTTACTGTGAGAATGATCCGGACAGAATCTAGTGTGAGAATGACCAGAACACAATCAAGTGTGAGAATGATCATGACACCATATAGTGCGAGAATGACCAGGATCCAATCTAGTTTAAAAAAGTACCAGGATCAAATGTAATATGACCAGTACATAAACGTTTGTGAGAATGATTAGGACCCAATATAGCATGAGAATTACCAGAATCCAAGCTAGCATGAGAATTATCAGAACACAGTGTAGTGTGAGAATGACCCGAACCCAATAGATTATGTGGGAATGATCCGGACAGAATCTAGTGTGAGAATGACCAGGATTCAAGCTAGTGAAAGAACATTTAGGACACAATCTAGTGTGAGAATGACCAGAACACAATCAAGTGTGAGAATGATCATGACACCATATAGTGCGAGAATGACCAGGATCCAATCTAGTCTAAAAAAGTACCAGGATCAAATGTAATATGACAGTTGTCAGAACCCAATATAGTGTTAGAATGATTAGGACCCAATATAGTATGAAAATTACCAGAATCCAAGCTAGCATGAGAATTATCAGAACACAGTGTAGTGTGAGAATGACCAGAACCCAATGGATTATCTGAGAATGGCCAGGACCCAGTGTAGTTTGTGAAAGACCAGTACACAATCTATTTTGACTGATCAGGACTTTGAATGATCAGGACCAAATCTAGCGTTAGAATGACCAAGACCCAATGTAGTGTGGGACTGATCAGGATAGTATCTAGTATGAGAATTGTCAAGACACAATTAGTGTGATATTGATCAGGATACAATTTAGTTTGAGAATGACCAGGATCCAATCTCATGTGAGAATGACCAGAGCCCAGTGTAGTATGAGAGTGACCAGAACCCAAATGTGTGAAAATCATTAAGAGACAATTTATTGTAAGAAGGATGAGAAGAACTCATTGTAGTCTCAGAATTATCGCAATACCATCTAATATGAGAATGGTCAGGAATCTAATCTGGTGTGAGAATTATCAGGAGATAATCTAGTGTGAGAGTGGTGAGGACCCAATCTAGTGTGAGAATGATCAGGACACAATCTAGTGTGAGAATGATCAGGACACAATCTAGTGTTAAAATGGCCATGACATAATCTAGTATGAAAATGACCAGGATAAAATGTATTGTTAGAATGACCAGAACCCAGTGTATTAAGTGAGAATGGTCAGGCCATAATCTAGTGTGATATTGACTAGGATTCAATCTAGTGTGTAATAGATGAGGGCCCAATCTAGTGTGAGAATTACCAGGACCCAATCTAGTAGGAAAATGATCAGGACCCAATATAGTATGAGAATGATCAGGATATGTTCTTGTATGAGAGTGACAAGAGCCCAATCTAGTATGAGAATGATCAGGACAGAATCTAGTAAGAGAATGACTAGAATCCAATGTAGTATGAGAGTGACCTGAACCCAAGCTAGTTTGAGAATGAGCAAGACACTATCTGGTGTGAGAAAGATCATTATCCAATTTAGTGTAAAAATGACTAGAACCCAATGTAATATGAGAGTGACCAGAACCTCATATATTTTGTGAATGATCAGGATACCATCTTTTGTTAGCATTATCAGCACCCAGTTGAGAATGATCAGGATATAATTTAGTATGATAATGGCCAGAAGATAATCTAGTGTGAGAGTAATAAGAACACAATCTAGTGTGAGATTGATCAGGTCACTATCCAATTTTAGAGTGAACAGGATGCAATCTAGTGTGAGAATTTCCTGTGTAAGGGCACAGTTTAGTTTGAGACTGGTTAGGACACAGTTTAGTGTAAAAATGATTAGGATCCAAACTAGCGTGAGAATGATCAGGAGAAAGTATGAGAATGGCCAGGATACAATCTAGTGTGAGAATAGTCAAGATGCCATCTAATGTGAGAATGACCCGACCCCAATACAGTGTGAGAATGATCGGGACACAATGTAATTTGAGAATGACCATGACCCATTGTAGTGTGAAAATTATTAGAATGTAATCTAGTATGAGAGCAATCAGGACACAATCTAGTGTGCACCAACTGTGCAAACTCACCGGTTTGACTTTGGGCTAAACCTAAAGGCGTTCTCCTGATGTTCCCCTGATATGCACCCTTTAACCCCTGAACAGAGTACAGATTTGGCTGGGAGCACTGGCACTTTAAGAGGCCAGCAGCTGGGAGCACCACAGGCCAAAGTGGGGGAGCAGAGGTAAGCAGCATTGCTTCCGTGCCTACAAGGAGAAGCAGGCCAGCGGTGGGCACGGAAGCCATTTCATTTGAGAATGACCAGGATCCAATCTAGTGTGAAAATTACCAGGACCCAATGTAGTATGAGAGTGATCCCATCTAGTATAATAATGGCTAGGAAATAATATAGTCTGAGAATGATCAGGGCACAATCTAATGTGAGAATGACCAGGACTCAGTCTGGTTTGAAAATGACCAGGACGCAATTCAATGAGAGAATGATCATCATCCAATCTAGTGTGAGAATGACCAGGATCCAAACTAGTGGGAGAATGATGAGGATCCAATCTAGTGTGAGAATGGCCAGGACACAATCTGGTATGAGAATGATCAGGACCGAATTCACTATTTTAATAAAAAACTGATTCCACAACCATGATCTGCATAAAGTGTGAATAGCCAACAGCCTTTTCTTTAGTTACCTTGGTCTGGATCTTCAAGCTCCAGTGATACACACCGTAGCATGCTGGAACGTTTCATAGTCTGTAGAATGCTTATATTCATCTACAAAGTCAACTCTATAAACAGTCACATATATAGAAATGACATAGGTAACCCAGGTGATCATTGTGTATGTAAATAGGCAGTAATAGACTCTTAGTGGAGTACTATGCTGGGCAATATAGTCCATGGAGGGAGGGTCCACTGCCTGCAGAGCTCCACCGTATCCGCAATGTATAAATGACCTAGGCCCAGCGTGGCTTAGTCCGGATCACTAGACATGGCTGGTGTAGAGATAAGATGCTGGAGTAGAGGCGTATAATACAAGCATCGCAGTCTCGACTTCCCACACTTGCTATTTACCTCTTCACAATCACCGTGGGATACATTCACTGTTTGAGGATCTCAGATTTTCCGCAGCAATTGATGGGTAAAATAAGAAAATCAAATTACATTCTGCTGCCCGAGGACAAAGCAGAGGAATTTACAGCATAATCTGCAACGAGAGAGAGTCAACATGGAAAATTAGGGTGGTAGCACCAAGCCTTGAACTGGTTAGACTCTGCTACATCCGTACTTTTCTGCAGGTTCACTGCCTGCTTTAATATTCATCAGCAGCAGAAAATACGGCCAAAGTCTGGACTATTTAATAATTGAGAGGGAAATCGTGTGAACGCCTCCGACCTCACAGCGGCTACAAAAGTTATATAGGTGCAATAAAACAAATTTCTCCAGGTGTTGCTGAATAATGCAGCGAATATTTAGTATACAAGTGCCCATAATGGCTCACGTCTTCCCATCCTGCAACAGATATTTAGGGTCTAAGAACTTTACGCCATATGTAATGAGAGAAAAATCAACTCAGCCTCCTGCCTAATCAATATGACGAGTTCCATGCACCTAAAGCCTTATTCAGGGGTCAGGATGCTGCCTAGGATTCCTACCTGGAGTTTTTACATTCAGTTTTTTGACCATCAGCAGTAGTTGGTACAAGGTCTTGTGTTCATGGTTTAGTATAGGACTTAAACTTGTGGACATAGCCTTGTAACCACATTTTCCATACTCACTGGTGGACTTAGCCAAGGTCTCTTACTTAGTAGCGGATATAGTCAAGGTCCTTAAGTTCACATACTCGTTGGTGGACATAGACAAAGTCTCATACTAACTGGAGGACATAGACAAGGTTCCATACACATTGTTGGACGTAGACAAGGATGGACATAGCCAAATTCCCATATACTAACTGGTTGACGTAGCCAAGGTCCCATACTGACTGGTGGACATAACCATGGTCTCATACTAATTGGTGGACATAGCCAAGGTCCCATACTGACTAGTGGACATAGCCAAGGTCTCAAACTTACTAGTGGACATAGCCAAGGTCTCATACTTACTGGTGGACATAGCCACGGTCCCATACTGACTGGTGGATGTAGCTAAGGTCCCATACTGACTGGTGGACATAGCCAAGGTCCCATACTGACTGGTGGACATAGCCAAGGTCCCATACTGACTAGTGGACATAGCCAAGGTCTCATACTTACTGGTAGACATAGCCAAGGTCCCATACTGACTGGTGGACATAGCCAAGGTCCCATACTGACTGGTGGACATAGCCAAGGTCCCATACTGACTGGTGGACATAGCCACGGTCCCATACTGACTGGTGGATGTAGCTAAGGTCCCATACTGACTGGTGGACATAGCCAAGGTCCCATACTGACTGGTGGACATAGCCAAGGTCCCATAATGACTGTGAAAACTCACCGAACATCCTAAAATCTCATTGTGATAGGTACATACCTTATGGGAATAAAAGGTTAAGGGACAAGAAAAAAAACTATGTGGATAAATAGAAATGTAAAGAAAGCAATAAATGACAAAAAGAAAGCATTTCAATCACTAAAACAGGAGGGGAGCGAGGAAGCACTGAAAAACTATAAGGAAAAAAATAGAATATGTAAAAAACCAAATAAAAGCAGCCAAACTAGAGACCAGGAGGTTAATTGCCAGAGAGAGCAAAACTAACCCTAAAATGTTCTTCAATTCTATATATGGTAAAAAGTATAAATCTGAAGGTGTCGGCCCTTTAAAGAGTAATGAGGGGGGAGTCGCAGAGAGCGACGAGGAGAAAGTAAAGCTATTAAATATTTTTTTCTCCACTGTATTCACTGAGGAAAATAAACTGTCAGATGAAATGCAGAATGTAAAAGTAAATTCCCATTAAAAGTGTCCTGTCTGACCCAGGAAGAAGTACAACAGCGACTTAAAAAGATCAAAATAGACAAATCGCCAGGACCAGATGGCATACACCCCAGTATCCTAAGGGAATTAAGTAATGTCATAGCCAGACCCTTATTTCTGATATTTGCGGACTCTATACTGACAGGGAGGGAGTGTTCCACAGGATTGGCGCATAGCAAATGTAGTACCAATATTCAAAAAAGGTCCAAAAACAGAGCCTGGAAACTATAGGCCGGTAAGTCTAACATCTGTTGTGGGTAAACTGTTTGAAGGTTTTCTGAGAGATGCTATCTTGGAGGATCTCAACGGAAATAGGCAAATAAATCCATATCAGCATGGCTTCATGAGGGATCGGTCATGCCAAACTAATTTAATCCGTTTCTATAAGGAGGTAAGTTCTAGACTTGACAGCGGCGAATCAATGGATGTCGTGTATCTGGACTTCTCCAAAGCATTTGACACTGTACCACATAAAAGGTTAGTATATAAAATGAGAATGCTCGGACTGGAAGAAAACGTCTGTATGTGGGTAAGTAACTGGCTGAGTGATAGAAAACAGAGGGGGGTTATTAACGGTACACACTCAGATTGGGTCACTGTCACTAGTGGGGTACCTCAGGGATCAGTACTGGAGGGGTCACTGTCACTAGTGGGGTACCTCAGGGGTCAGTACTGGAGGGGTCACTGTCACTAGTGGGGTACCTCAGGAGTCAGTATTTGAGGGGTCACTGTCACTAGTGGGGTACCTCAGGGGTCAGTATTAGGGGGGTCACTGTCACTAGTGGGGTACCTCAGGGGTCAGTATTGGAGGGGTCACTGTCACTAGTGGGGTACCTCAGGGGTCAGTATTGGAGGGGACACTGTCACTAGTGGGGTACCTCAGGGGTCAGTATTAGGGGGGTCACTGTCACTAGTGGGGTACCTCAGGGGTCAGAATGGGAGGGGACACTGTCACTAGTGGGGTACCTCAGGGGTCAGTATTAGGGGGGTCACTGTCACTAGTGGGGTACCTCAGGGGTCAGTACTGGGCCCTATTCTCTTCAATATATCAATGATCTTGTAGCTACTAGAGATGGGTCGTTGATTCAGGGAGTTATTCTGATTGGAGTCGGGAAGGAATTTTTGATTCCCCTAAAGTGGGGGAAATTGGCTTCTACCTCACAGTTTTTTTTTTGCCTTCCTCTGGATCAACTTGCAGGATAACAGGCCGGACTGGATGGACGGAGGGCCTTTTTCGGCCTTATATACTGTGTTACTATGTTAACCTGATCAATAGGCTACCAGAAGACCACGATTCACCAGGGGAAATTATTACAAAGAAATCACAAAAAAATCTCCTACTTAGAGGAAATCTGTGATTTCTTGGAGGACGAAGGGAATAGCTGTCTGAAGAGCATGGCCATCATAGGAGGTCCATGCCTTTTAGTGGACATACTGTAAATGCAGTCATTGCTCACACTAACCATGCATGTTCAATGACACTGGTTGTGCAATGGTCTTCCACTGAATGATCGATCATGTACTGGTTGATCGGGTACTAACGACCTCCAACTGTTCTTTCCAGACAATGATGGTCTCCTGTCATTCAGAATAAAGTCTGCTGTTGTTAATATTCACTCGATGAATGATCATTCTGGATTTTTGATCAGCTTGAGCCTAATGTAGATGGTCACCTTAAGACCCTGTGTTCCCTAGCAGATGTAGACCGTGTGTCCTCTGCTGGTCATGGTGTCTGCAGCTGCTCCAGGAAGGAGACAGATACGGAGATAACAATTTGTTAATGTTGTTATTTCTATATCAGATCCCAAACAGAGAGACTAAAGGCCTCCGCACCGGCAGATATGCCTGTAATGGTCCACATTTATATTCATACAGCCGACTCCTCCATGAACTCCAAACCCAGGATCGGCCGGAATGGAAATTCTCTGTTACCCCGGTCAGGTTTATAGGAATCTACATGGAGCTCATTTCCCTAACAAATCTCAATTATTACAGCAAAATCTGAGGAGCAGAGAAGATTACCAAATCTGACTTTGTGCTCCTGATGAGGACATTGATCACCAAATACTGGACCCAAGAGGTTGACACTATCACCTCCAAGAACAATGACAAGTGAGTGCATTGAGGGTTATACTTCTTGATGCTGCCAAAAATACTACACAATGGGAAATACATGTAGACTGCAATCCGCGCATAGACAGTAGTCTTCAGTCATCTACACCCTTCCCCACTCTGCTTCTGTCTCAGTGCTTAAGAACCTGGAAGCTCAGGATGGGCACCATCATAAGACGTGTCTCAGCCAGAGAGGGGACCATTGCAGAACAATGAGCTGTTGGAGGGTCACTACTGACATGGGTAAAGACCTGAGACCAGCGTGGAACATTATCACAAAGACAAGTCCTGGATCTTCTGAAGTCTCTACAGACGTTACATAGAAGGGTCATGGATGGTGTAAGGACTAGAGCTGTGATTTCTCCACCTTCATATGGCTGAGGTTGTCTGTAAAGTTCTGAAGGAATATTTACAACCCCCCCCCCCCTCCAGATCCAAAGCTCATCATCCCAACAAGAGGTTCCTTTATCCTTCTCCTTCCTCATATCTTTCCTTTACCTTCTCTCTCTCCATCAGTCCTTCCGTCCTTCTTCTTCTTTTTCTCCTTAGCGTGTATTCTCTTTCTCCTCATCTTCTTCTTCCCCTTCTAATGTACCTTGCTTTATCTTTCCTTTCTCTTTTTTCCCTCTATTTTTTATTATCAAGCAACATAAGTAATTGTATCAAATACAATTCAGAAAAAGCCCAAATCCCACAAAACCCATCCCAGTATGAGGTGTCCTTGTGCTCATTACAGAGCATCTGAACAGGACACGTATTTCACCATTTCTACTTTTATAAAATGTTTTTTCATATGCCATCACTTTCTTTACCAATTAAGGTGCAATCTAGGGGGGGAAGGGGGGGCTTTTACCATCCAGACTCTTTCCCTTCTCAATCCCTCAAGGAACAAAACCTTAGTAATTAAAGGGATCCAGTCACCAGGACTCCGCCTATAGAGGGGTTCATATGTCCACTTAGGTCTCCTTCAGCATGTCTTAAATATACATGTCTTACTACCATCCCTCAAATAGTCAAATACATACATTAGATTAAATTTCAAACAAAATCTTATTTCCTCTTCTAATATTGCTTCATCTTTCATTTCTTCTCCAATTTTTTGTTGTTTCATCTTTTTTTATCTTATGTTTCTTTTTCTTCTCATACACTTTCTCAGTTCTTCCTCCTTCTTCATCTCTTCGTTCTTCTTCTTCTCTTTGATATTCTTTTTTTCCCATTACTTCTCATTCTTCGTCTTCTTCTCTTTGCTCTCCTCCCAATCTGTCTTTTCCCCTTATTCTTTTTTTTTCTAATTTTTTGTTACTTTCTTTTTCTCTTTTTTCCTTCCCTCCTTCTTTTCCTTCTCCCCCTCCATCTTTCTTTGTTCTCCTATATCTTCTTCTCCACCTCCATCTTCTCCGACGCCTCCTCATTCTCCACCACCACCTTGGTTTTCTTTTTCTTCTTTTCTACTCTATCTTCTTATCCTCCTTCTTCCATCACTTTCCCACTCCTTCCTCTCTTCCTTCTAGTTCTTTCTATCATTTTACTTTGCATTCTTCCCCTCCTACTTCTTCCCCCCTCTTCCTTTTCCTCTCCTTCCCCCACCTCCTTCTTCATTTCATTCTCCTTTCTCCTCCTCCACCTTCTTCCTTTTCCTCTCCTTCCTCCACCTTCTTCCCTTTCTTCTATTTCTCCCACTTCCTTCTTCCTTTTCTTCTCCTTTCTCTTCCTCCACCTTCTTCCTTTTCCTCCGCTTCCCCCTCCTCCTTCTTCCTTTTTGTCTACTTCCTCCTCCTACTTCCTTTTCCTTTCTTTCCTCCGGCTCCTTCTGTTTCTTCTCTTTGGTTATGGAATCTACTTATGTTTCTCTTTGTCTTTCTGACAACTTTATGACATGTTCCACCCCACTGACTAATACTGTAGATTGCAGCACAATGCAATAGGCCCCAGTCCTTACCCACTAAGCCATGCCTTCTTGGGAGGATAGCCATTACATTTGTGTGCACGGTATAGCGGCTCTCCCACTAGTAAACTTGCTTGGTGTCTTGTGTTTAGCTTTTCGGCTCCTAAACATTTGCATTTTCTGTGATTGTCTCCTTCCATCTTGTAGCCATGTCTTCTTCTTACCGTTAATATCTGTGAATTTAGAAATTTGTTTCCGATCTGGTGAATGGGGGGGATGGGCTGATCTCCTCTTATGGAGACACCACAATCTGGATAGAACGGGATTGTGTCATCATTACCAATGCTACAGCTGGCGCCAAAACAATATGTAATAATCCGGGAAGGGATAGTCTACGAAAGTCCTCCATTAGCAAACTGTCACTGATGGGCCACAAAGCTGGTAGCCCTCATTAGCTAATCCACAACCCCCTGAATAGTGGATGAAATGTCCCGGACCACTTTTCCTGAGTTGCTCGCATTAAGGAGCCTTGAAGACATAAAGCTCTCTGTTCACACTGTTTCCCAACAATCTCATAACGTTCCCAGCTTTCTGCAGCCAAACAATAGTCACTTTATTCTGGAAATAGGGTGGCCGGTAACAAAGCCTGAGAAGCGGCGCCTTCCCTCTCTCATGTCAGCTCTGTATGTATAACCTTGACTCGTAGGTCAGTAATAATCTCGTCAGATTGCTGGGTCCCGTCCTGGAATCAATTCTGAGAACCCTGTGTGGTTGGACTTTGCCATAAAAATAACAGCCAGCAGCCGATGAGTACCACCCGGAGCCTAGTGGGCTTCACAGCAGTCTATTGGGGGTACCCTACCTGAGTCCCATTCTATAAATCAGGTTCGGACTTCTTTAACCCCTTCCCACATTTAATGTGGCAGGTTCTGTATGGAGTGGGTGCGTTCCCTACACAATGGGCACCAGTTGTTATACAGCTGACAGCGCTTGCAATGGCCAGGATGCCCTGCTGTAGGCTGATAGCTGTAGGCAGACTGGGAATGCTGGGATTTGTACTTTTAAAACAGCTGGAGAACCGCATTCTGCCCATTCCTGCTCTAGGTTAAGAACAGATTCCATATTCTGTGTAGTCCTGGAGTAACCCCAACCTCTAGTGTAGGGTAAGAGACTCGTCTTCCATGGTGGTCATCTTAGGATCTTCCTATCTCCATCCAACGGTGCATCTAAATACTCAGACTGAAGCAAAGTGTTTTTTGCCATCCCCCTGGCACTACCCTAGCTGTCATATTGACTATGAAGGGATCTAAGAACTAAGACACCCATCAGCTTCTAGAGTAATGGGATTGCGGTGCCCAGTAATACAAAGGATGACCTTTTTGGTGTTGCTTGGTGATTTCCAATACAGAATATTTTTGGAAATGCCAATGATACAAGCGGCACTTACCAGGCATGGACAAGAAAGCCTCAAGTCAATGACAGTGGTCAACATCAATGGGGCTCCCAAAAACAGTTAAAGAGGATCTGTATGGCATGCCGGAACTAACAGCATCAAAAACGAGGGAGGCTGGAAAGGAAAATAAAGAATGCTATGAAAGACGTGGCAAAAGGGGCAGCCAGCTGCAGTTCTATGAGGACATGACAAGTCCTCTTGGTGATGAACTTTACAAGTTTGTTATTGTGAAGGACTTTTATGCAATTGCCTATATGCTTCAGTTTGATTCTCTCCCTGCTATTTTGAGGACTATATTGTTCGGTTCCAAATGTCAAGAATGAATGTATTCGTGTACCGGACAATGATGTTGAGATTATGTTTGTATGTGGGATAGAAAGTACTTGTGTGAAATTGTTAAGAATTGTAAATGTTCTGGCCAGCAGATAATTGAGCTGTGTGTATTGGTAAAACTCAATTGTCTAGCCTGGCCCAGAGGAGGAGTTTTAGGATAATTGAGCTGTGTGTATTCTTAAAACTCAATTGTCTAGCCTGGCCCAGAGGAGGAGTTTTAGGATAATTGAGCTGTGTGTATTCTTAAAACTCAATTATCTAGTCTGGCCCAGAGGAAGAGTTTTTGCTGCATAAATTGTGAGTTCTGTGTACCAGTAAATCAGTCTTGTTCCAGCATTAAGTTGACTCATGTGTGGATTATTCGGCGATTCCAGGGATATTCCTACTCGTGGAATATTGGGTGATTTTCTTTCATGGGAAGAAGGGAATGCTTGACGGGGATATTTTCTACTACCGTCACAATTGGTTGGCAGCAGCGGGATTTTCCCTTCTACTTTCCTTTACACCAGGATTCCAAGCAGACACTGGGAACAGTGAATGGAAGGCTGGTACACCCCGCTTAAAAGAAAAACACTGAAAGAACTACTGGAAGTCCGTGGAAGGATTGCTAGCAACAAAACCAAGCGGGTCATTATAGCAGAATTAATGGAGCTAGACCAGGAGAACTTGGTTGCAGCAACGCCAGCAGTACAAGAGATGGGGACACCAGTGATTCAGGAGGAGGAATCACCAGCCAACAAGGCAATGAGAGAGAAGCTAGCATGGTTCGGTCCGAACCCAACGGCGGATGTGGTGCTGAAAGTGATGAACCTGTTAGCGGAGGAGGCTAAACAAATAAGAGACGCAGAGCTACAGTTAAAATTGGCAGCAGTCCAACAAGCAGCCGCACATTCTCCAAACAGTGAGTACAGCACAGCAGACACAAGGAAGATTCCGTTTAGCGCTTTTAAAGCTTTTGATGAAAAAGACTGTGACATTGATAATTACCTGGCAGATTTTGAGCGACAATGTAACCTGCACCGAATAGATAGAGGAGAGTGGGTCGCAGTATTGTCAGGCAAACTGTCAGGCAAAGCTTCTGATGCTTTCCGGACCGTGCCAGAGCAGGAGATCCATAGCTACGCCAGGGTTAAAGAAGTGCTCCTGGCTCGTTATGCAGTAACCCCAGAGTCCTACCGACAAAAGTTCAGGGACTCACGCAAAACCACGAAAGACTCTTACGTGGAATGGGCATGCCAGTTATCCCTGTCGGCCTCTAACTGGGTCAACAGCAGCCAGGCCACCTCCGCAGAGGACATTTTACAACTAATGCTCCTGGAACAATTTTACAATCACATCCAGACGGATGTCAAAGACTGGGTGAGAGATCGCAGGCCCATGACTCTACCAGAGGCCGCTAAGTTGGCGGATGAATATGCGGATACTCGCAAGACGAACCTGGTCACACCACGGGTACAACCTCCACGACCAACGGTGCCCTCACACCCACCAGCCGCTAGATACCAACCTCCTAACAGACCGGTGACATCTAGCCCTCGCTATCCACGCCAGGAGGACAATGAACAACGCTGCTTCCGGTGCAAACAGCTGGGTCACTACAAGCAGAATTGCCCCATGGACAACAACACCAGGTCAAATTGGTCTCGACCTGGGTACCGCCCACCAGCAGCAGCCCATTGTGTAGACTCGGCTTGGGATCCCCAGGAACTGGGTCAGGAAGAACCATTGGGCACCCTTTACGAAGCCCTCATGGTACAATCTGTTATTACGGACAACAGGAAACACCATTGTCAGCTGGTCATGGTTAACGGAAAAACCGCCCGGGGATTAAGAGACAGTGGGGCAACCATCACGTTGGTACAAAGACACCTTATTAAGGCATCAGAGAAACCGGGGAAATCAATTGCTGTGAGAGTGGCAGGGGGGACAGTATACCGTATTCCTACTGCACAGGTACACCTAGACTGGGGTGCGGGAGCTGGCAATGTTCATGTGGGCGTCATGAAAGACTTACCTTCTGAAGTCATCCTGGGCAACGACATTGGCCCCCTGACTTCGGCGTTCGCCTCTACCCCCGCTCAGGAGGCCCACGCAGTAACCACCAGAGCACAAAGTCGCGCTGCCGAGAGCCATCCGCTTCCTACTGAGACCCAGGTAAGCCAACCCAACCTACCCTTGACTGTAGAACCCCTACCCTGGGACACCCCAGAGGATTTTGGGCGGGAGGTGACCGGAGACCCTTCCCTCAGAAAGTATCGAGAGAAAGCCAGGGGTAATACACCAGGGCCTAAGCAAAAACGCCAGCTGGTAGTTCCCCGGAAATACCGCCAGGAGTTATTGAGGATTGGGCACGACGTACCCTTGGCAGGCCATTTGGGAATACGCAAGACAGGGTATCGGATAACCCAGAACTTCTTCTGGCCTGGGGTGTCCGACGACGTCAGGGCGTATTGTCAAACGTGCGAGGTATGCCAACGTATAGGTAAAAAGGGAGACCACCCAAAGGCTAAACTAGTTTCCATGCCCATTATTGAAGAACCGTTCACAAGGGTAGCCGTGGACATTATAGGGCCCCTGGCCCAACCTAGCCGTTCCGGCAAGCGGTATATACTCACCATAGTAGACTACGCCACCCGTTACCCCGAAGCGGTAGCTCTCTCTAACATACAGGCTGAGACCGTAGCAGAGGCCCTAGTTAAAGTATTTTCCCGAGTAGGCTTTCCCAAGGAGGTTCTGTCCGACCAAGGTACCCAATTCACGGCCGAGGTAACCCAGCAGATATGGAAAACCTGTGGAGTTAAATCCCTGACTAGCTCCCCATACCATCCCCAGACTAACGGCCTGTGCGAGCGCTTCAACGGAACGCTAAAGCAAATGTTGAAGTCGTTCACGGGGGCATACAAGGATTGGGAGCGATTCCTGCCACACCTTCTCTTTGCCTACCGAGAGGTGCCGCAGGAATCGACCGGATTCTCACCCTTCGAACTTCTCTATGGGAGGCGGGTGAGGGGGCCCTTAGATCTCATCAAGGATCACTGGGAGGGGCAGACAGAGATTGAGGGGACCCCGGTTGTACCTTATGTCCTGGAGCTGAGGGACCGCATGGAGGAATTAGCCCAGACAGTGCGAGAGAACCTCCGGGCGGCCCAACAGCGCCAGAGGGTATGGTATGACCGACGGGCTAGGCACCGGAGCTTTCAGATAGGCCAAAAGGTCATGGTATTAAGGCCGGTCCGAACAGACAAGCTCCAGGCCGCCTGGCAGGGCCCCTATAAAGTTATAGGACAGATATGCGACACTACCTACACGATAGCCAGCTGCGAGGATGAAGATGTGAAACGAACCTTTCACATCAACATGCTCAAGGCCTATCAGGAACGGGCAGAGGAGGTAGCCGCTATCTGTGCACCAGCAGGAGAAGACACAGAGACCCTACCCCTTCCCGACCTATTGGGCAGTAACGAAGGGATGACCCAGATAAAGAAAGTCCAGCTAGGTGAAGAGCTGGAGCCGCAAGAGCGGGATCAAGCTGTCCGCTTACTAGAAACAAAACAGGCCACATTCTCTCAGGAGCCTGGATACACACTCCTAGCCATACACAAGGTAGAGACTCCAGGACAGGCACCCCTGAGACAGCCTCCCTACCGTATCCCCGAAGCAGTCCGGGAAGGGATGCGGAAGGAGATAGATGAGATGCTTCGGCTAGGCGTAATCGAACCCTCAGAAAGTCCTTGGGCCTCGCCGGTAGTCTTAGTGCCAAAGAAGGATGGGACAACCCGCTTCTGTGTAGATTACCGGCGCCTCAATGACAAGACAGTTACGGACGCCTATCCGATGCCACGGATGGACGAGCTGCTTGACCGTATCTCTGCAGGGAAGTATCTGACCACAATAGACCTATGCAAGGGATATTGGCAGATTCCCCTAGCAGAAGATGCCATACCCAAGTCGGCCTTCATCACCCCGTTCGGCCTATACCAATTCCGGGTTATGCCGTTCGGGATGAAGAACGCCCCGGCCACCTTCCAACGGATGGTGGATCAGTTACTTAGGGGTCTCCAGAGCTTTGCAGGCGCTTACCTGGATGACATCGCCATCCACAGCGATACCTGGGAAGCGCACCTAGAGCACGTAGGGGTAGTATTAGATAGGATCAGGGGGGCCGGGCTGACCCTGAAACCCGACAAATGTCACTTGGGTATGGGCGAGGTACAATATTTGGGCCACCGAGTAGGATGTGGTAAGCAACGGCCGGAGCCGGCTAAGATCGAGGCCGTTGCCAATTGGCCCACTCCCCACACCAAGACACAAGTCATGGCTTTCTTAGGCACAGCCGGCTATTACAGACGCTTTGTACCCGACTATAGTGCCCTGGCCAAACCCCTGACCGACTTGACCAAAAAGAAGCTACCCCGACAAGTCCTGTGGTCCCCGGAATGCGAGGTGGCTTTCCAAGCACTAAAGACTGCTCTGGTTAATGCTCCGGTGTTGGTTACCCCAGATCCTAACAAAAGATTTATTGTCCATACAGACGCTTCAATGTTTGGACTGGGGGCAGTACTAAGCCAGATCGGGGAGGATGGAGGAGAGCACCCGGTGGCATACCTGAGTCGGAAGCTGTTGCCAAGGGAGGTCAGTTATGCCACCATTGAAAAAGAGTGTTTGGCCTTGGTATGGGCACTCAAAAAGCTCACACCTTACCTTTATGGCCGGGCGTTCACTCTCATCACCGATCACAACCCCTTGGTGTGGCTTAACCGGGTTTCAGGGGACAACGCCCGTTTGCTACGCTGGAGCTTGGCCTTACAGCCCTATGACTTTACGATTCATTATCGCCCAGGCAAGCAAAACGGGAATGCCGATGGATTGTGACACCAAACGGATTTAACCTCGGACTAAAAGCTCTGAACCCGTCAACCCTACTGGACCAGGAAAGGTCCAACCGAGTTGCCGGAGCAGGGAGAAAAAGGGGGGCCATTGTGAAGGACTTTTATGCAATTGCCTATATGCTTCAGTTTGATTCTCTCCCTGCTATTTTGAGGACTATATTGTTCGGTTCCAAATGTCAAGAATGAATGTATTCGTGTACCGGACAATGATGTTGAGATTATGTTTGTATGTGGGATAGAAAGTACTTGTGTGAAATTGTTAAGAATTGTAAATGTTCTGGCCAGCAGATAATTGAGCTGTGTGTATTGGTAAAACTCAATTGTCTAGCCTGGCCCAGAGGAGGAGTTTTAGGATAATTGAGCTGTGTGTATTCTTAAAACTCAATTATCTAGTCTGGCCCAGAGGAGGAGTTTTTGCTGCATAAATTGTGAGTTCTGTGTACCAGTAAATCAGTCTTGTTCCAGCATTAAGTTGACTCATGTGTGGATTATTCGGCGATTCCAGGGATATTCCTACTCGTGGAATATTGGGTGATTTTCTTTTATGGGAAGAAGGGAATGCTTGACGAGGATATTTTCTACTACCGTCACAGTTATTCTTTAGATTATGTTTTGTGACTCACTATATGGTGTCCAGGAAAGAGGTGTGGTATACAGCAAAGGGCGTGACTTGAAATTCACCAAAATTTACCAACGTTTTGAAACTAAATATTGGCATAAAGTAAGCCAACCAAGTGGTTGCATAAAGACACAAAACGTTTCTAACAGGTCTGGTAAGGTGATCCAACAGTATACCCGAGACATTGCATGAGTGGAGATATGACGACTGGAACCACAGGACCGCAAGAATAGAGGAGCTAGTGAAGATGGGGGTCATGTGTGATCTCTCTCCAATGACCTGGTTTAGCTGGAACAGTCGGATCGTGATTTTTTGACTAATCTCTTCAAATGTGTCATAGACGTGCACCTCATATTTCCACCTTCAGTTTTCCTCCTCCTGTAAGAATACCATCATCTGCCGTCCAAAGTGAAAAGGTCACAGCCGCCGAGCAGATTTACCGATAAAACCTATATCTGCAGAATTTACTAAAGGTTGAAGTCACAGAAGTGGATCCCCCACCACCACCACCTTAGTAACCGATGATAATCAGATGCTGGGAGATTTCACTGAAAGTTTTATTAGTGTCGATGGAGTCATAGAGGACAACATCAAACTGAGAAACCCAAGAATTTCACCATAAATGAGGACTACGAGGAAGGAAGCAGGAAGACAGGGAGGGTGAAGGTCTAAAAAGAAGAGTTACACGGCCATTGATGTCAACATCACACCGGTCATTACTTCTATTGAGCACATTGTGAAAACATTGAGAAAACATCCACATTGAGAAAAAGTAAGTGAACCTCAGTGTTACTGACTTCTCAAAGAGATAATTGGCGAAAGGTGTTTCAGTTAGGGAGATTGGACATGTGGGGTTCACAGGTCCTTTGTATGTTAAATAAAGGCACACAAATCCTGGTTCTGACAAACCTGCTCTTCTCAGAAAGACTGCTTAACCTTGTCACATTGCAAACAGTTTTGCCAAGATCTCAGAAGATGTATTATAAAGATGCATGAAGCTGAAAAACCTGCCAAAGATCCACTGAAGACTCTACAACCTGCAAAATATCCACTGAAACTTTACAACCTGCAAAAGATCCACTAAAGACTCTACAACTTGCAAAAGATCCACTGAAGACTCTACAAACCTGCAAAACAGCCACTGAAACTCTACAACCTGCAAAAGATACACTAAAGACTCTATAACCTGCAAAAGATCCACTAAAGACTATACAACCTGCAAAAGATCCACTAAAGACTATACAACCTGCAAAAGATCCACTGAACACTCTAAAACCTGCAAAAGATCTACTGAGGACTCTACAACCTGCAAAAGATCCACTAAAGACTATACAACCTGCAAAAGATCCACTGAAGACTCTATAACCTGCAAAAGATCCACTGTAGACTCTACAACCTGCAAAAGATCCACTGAAGACTCTACAACCTGCAAAAGATCTACTGAAGACTCTACAACCTGCAAAAGATCCACTGAGGACTCTACAACCTGCAAAAGATCCAATAAATACTCTATAACCTGCAAAAGATCCACTGTAGACTTTACAACCTGCAAAAGATCCACTGAAGACTCTACAACTTGCAAAAGATCCACTGAAGACTCTACAATCTGCAAAAGATCCACTGAGGACTCTACAATCTGCAAAAGATCCACTGAGGACTCTACAACTTGCAAAATATCCACTGAAGACTCTATAACCTGCAAAAGATCCACTGAACACTCTACAACCTGCAAATGATCCACTGAGGACTCTACAACCTGCAAAAGATCTACTGAAGACTCTACAATCTGCAAAAGATCCACTGAAGACTCTACAACTTGCAAAAGATCCACTGAAGACTCTACAACTTGTAAAGATCCACTGAAGGCTCTACAACTTGTAAAAGATCCACTGAAGGGCTCTACAACCTGCAAAAGATCTACTGAAGGGCTTTGCAATCTGCAAAAGATCCACTGAAGACTCTACAACCTGCAAAAGATCCACTGAGGACTCTACAACCTGCAAAAGATCCACTGAGGACTCTACAACCTGCAAAAGATCCACTGAAGACTCTACAACCTGCAAAAGATCCACTGAGGACTCTACAACCTGCAAAAGATCCACTGAGGACTCTACAACTTGCAAAAGATCCACTGAAGACTCTACAACCTGCAAAAGATCCAACCTGCAGCAACTATTAGATAAACAATGAACACGAAAGATTTCATGGGAGGACACCACGAAGGAAGCCGCTGCTATCCCATAATATACTGCTAACCATCTCAGGTTTACCCATGACCACCTAGATGTTCCACAATGATTCTCGGAAAATGTTCTATGGGCAGATGAGACTAAAGTGGAACTTATTAATGCAAGTGCACAACATTAGGTATGGGGAAAAAATGAACACTGCACACCGATGCCCCCCAATAGTGAAGCATGGTGGAGGGGACATCATGGTTTGGAGTTGTTAGAAGGGACATTGTGGTTTGGGGTTGATGGTGTGGGCCTCTAGGTTGTGGCTGGTGGTGGAGGCATTTTTGCTGTCTCTGGGCTTGTATGTCTTACAATCACTGAGGTGACAATGAATCTTAAGGTGGATAAAAATGTAAGAGCAGCTGCCCACAACCTAAAGCTGATTAGATGTTGTGTGATGCATCAAAACAAATAACCCTAACCCAAAGCACAGAGGTAAGTCAACTCATTAATGGTGGAAAAAGAAGATTTGTGTTTTGGAATGACCAAGCTAGAATCCTAACCTTAACCCTATAATAATGCTGCAGATAACCTGAAGAGGTCTGACCTTAATGCTATGGAAATGCTAAGGATGACCTGAAGACTCTTGGCCTTAACCTTATGGAGATGCTGTGACATGACCAATAGAGTCCTAACTATAACTATTGAAATGTTGTGGCCTAACCTAAAGAGCCCTGACCTTAACCCTATGTAGATGCTGTGACATGACCTTCAGAATTCTGACCTTAACCCTATGGGATAACGTGACATGACCTATAGAGCATTATGCAAACAAAACTTTGTAGAAAGACATTACTGATGAACTGAAGGACATTTGCAGGGAGGAATAGTCCAAAATTCCACCTCAATGTTGTGGAAATCTTATTGCTGCTAAAAGAGGACCTAAAGATTGTTGAATTCAAGAGTTTATCTATTTTCCTCCCTTATAAAGCACTGACATATTCCGCAGCGCTGTACAGATAATATATGTCCCCATTGGGGCTCACAATCTAAGCTCCCTATAGGTACATCTGGGAGGAAACCCACACAAAGAGGACTGCATGCAGATGTTTTCCTTGGTCAGATTCAAACCTAGGAACCCAGCACGGCAAGACACCAGTGCTAACCACTGAGCCACCACTAACCACTGAGCCACCACTAACACGGAGCCACCCCACTGAGCCACCACTAACCACTGAGCCACCACTAACAACTGAACCACCACTAACCACGGAGCCACCCCACTGAGCCACCCTACTGAGCCACCACTAACCACGGAGCCACTGTGCTGTCCTCTATGACTTTTCTCCGTGGATGTTTACTCCATGTGCCCAGTATAAGACATGAGCGGTACGTCTGTGCGCTATCAGTTACATTGTGTTTGTATATAATTGTGACTTAGATACAATCAGTGATGGGATCCAGGACATTCTTAAATTTCCTTACCATTGTACATACATGCCCACTACATCTGATGCCAGAGACGCCCAATATAATTGGTCAAAATCCATGAAGTTATAAACTGTGTCTGATGTCATCATTAGGAGGTGTCACAGCCGCCATTCATTCAGAATGTACAGAACTCCTGCTCTGCGCTTCGTGCAATGACCGTCCCTTACTGCAGGGGGGCAGCATGTACTGTGCACTGAGGTGTAGAGGAGTAGTACTGTGCACTGAGGTGTAGAGGAGTAGTACTGTGCACTGAGGTGTAGAGGAGTAGTACTGTGCACTGAGGTGTAGAGGAGTAGTACTGTGCACTGAGGTGTAGAGGAGTAGAACTGTGCACTGAGGTGTAGAGGAGTAGTACTGTGCACTGAGGTGTAGAGGAGTAGTACTGTGCACTGAGGTGTAGAGTAGTAGTACTGTGCACTGAGGTGTAGAGGAGTAGTACTGTGTACTGAGGTGTAGAGGAGTAGTACTGTGCACGGAGGTGTAGAGGAGTAGTACTGTACACTGAGGTGTAGAGGAGTAGTACTGTGCACTGAGGTGTAGAGAAGTAGTACTTTGCACTGAGGTGTAGAGGAGTAGTACTGTTCACTGAGGTGTAGAGGGGTAGTACTGTGCACTGAGGTGTAGAGGAGTACTGTGCACTGAGGTGTAGAGGAGTAGTACTGTGCACTGAGGTGTAGAGGAGTAGTACTGTGCACTGAGGTGTAGAGGAGTAGTACCTTGCACTGGGGTGTAGAGGAGTAGTACTGTGCACTGAGGTGTAGAGGAGTAGTACTGTGCACCGAGGTGTAGAGTAGTAGTACTGTGCACCGAGGTGTAGAGGAGTAATACTGTGCACCGAGGTGTAAAGGAGTAGTACTGTGCACTGAGGTTTAGAGGAGTAGTACTGTGCACTGAGATGTAGAGGAGTAGTACTGTGCACTGATGTGTAGAGGAGTAGTACTGTGCACTGAGGTGTAGAGGAGTAGTACTGTGCACTGAGGTGTAGAGTAGTAGTACTGTGCACTGAGGTGTAGAGGAGTAGTACTGTGCACTGAGGTGTAGAGGAGTAGTACTGTGCACTGAGGTGTAGAGGAGTAGTACTGTGCACTGAGGTGTAGAGGAGTAGTACTGTGCACTGAGGTGTAGAGGAGTAGTACTGTGCACTGAGGTGTAGAGGAGTAGTACTGTGCACTGAGGTGTAGAGGAGTAGAACTGTGCACTGAGG
Organism: Bufo bufo; assembly: GCF_905171765.1. Classification (NCBI taxonomy): domain Eukaryota; kingdom Metazoa; phylum Chordata; class Amphibia; order Anura; family Bufonidae; genus Bufo; species Bufo bufo. Next base: position 628,315,929 of record NC_053392.1, on the reverse strand, counting down.
TGTAGAGGAGTAGTACTGTGCACTGAGGTGTAGAGGAGTAGTACTGTGCACTGAGGTGTAGAGTAGTAGTACTGTGCACAGAGGTGTAGAGGAGTAGTACTGTGTACTGAGGTGTAGAGGAGTAGTACTGTGCACGGAGGTGTAGAGGAGTAGTACTGTACACTGAGGTGTAGAGGAGTAGTACTGTGCACTGAGGTGTAGAGAAGTAGTACTTTGCACTGAGGTGTAGAGGAGTAGTACTGTTCACTGAGGTGTAGAGGGGTAGTACTGTGCACTGAGGTGTAGAGGAGTACTGTGCACTGAGGTGTAGAGGAGTAGTACTGTGCACTGAGGTGTAGAGGAGTAGTACTGTGCACTGAGGTGTAGAGGAGTAGTACCTTGCACTGGGGTGTAGAGGAGTAGTACTGTGCACTGAGGTGTAGAGGAGTAGTACTGTGCACCGAGGTGTAGAGTAGTAGTACTGTGCACCGAGGTGTAGAGGAGTAATACTGTGCACCGAGGTGTAAAGGAGTAGTACTGTGCACTGAGGTTTAGAGGAGTAGTACTGTGCACTGAGATGTAGAGGAGTAGTACTGTGCACTGATGTGTAGAGGAGTAGTACTGTGCACTGAGGTGTAGAGGAGTAGTACTGTGCACTGAGGTGTAGAGTAGTAGTACTGTGCACTGAGGTGTAGAGGAGTAGTACTGTGCACTGAGGTGTAGAGGAGTAGTACTGTGCACTGAGGTGTAGAGGAGTAGTACTGTGCACTGAGGTGTAGAGGAGTAGTACCTTGCACTGGGGTGTAGAGGAGTAGTACTGTGCACTGAGGTGTAGAGGAGTAGTACTGTGCACCGAGGTGTAGAGTAGTAGTACTGTGCACCGAGGTGTAGAGGAGTAATACTGTGCACCGAGGTGTAAAGGAGTAGTACTGTGCACTGAGGTTTAGAGGAGTAGTACTGTGCACTGAGGTGTAGAGGAGTAGTACTGTGCACTGATGTGTAGAGGAGTAGTACTCTGCACTGAGGTGTAGAGGAGTAGTACTGTGCACTGAGGTGTAGAGTAGTAGTACTGTGCACTGAGGTGTAGAGGAGTAGTACTGTGCACTGAGGTGTAGAGGAGTAGTACTGTGCACTGAGGTGTAGAGGAGTAGTACTGTGCACTGAGGTGTAGAGTAGTGGTACTGTGCACTGAGGTGTAGAGGAGTAGTACTGTGCACTGAGGTGTAAAGGAGTAGTACTGTGTACTGAGGTGTAGAGGAGTAGGACTGTGCACTGAGGTATAAAGGAGTAGTAATGTGCACTTAGGTGTAGAGTAGTAGTACTGTGCACTGAGGTGTAGAGAAGTAGTACTGTGCACTGAGGTGTAGAGTAGTAGTACTGTGCACTAAGGTGTAGAGGAGTAGTACTGTGCACTGAGGTGTGGAGTAGTAGTACTGTGCACTGAGGTTTAGAGGAGTAGTACTGTGCACAGAGGTGTAGAGGAGTAGTACTGTGCACTGAGGTGTAGAGGAGTAGTACTGTGCACTGAGGTGTAGAGGAGTAGTACTGTGCACTGAGGTGTAGAGGAGTAGTACTGTGCACTGAGGTGTAGAGAAGTAGTACTGTGCACTGAGGTGTAGAGGAGTAGTACTGTGCACTGAGGTGTAGAGGAGTAGTACTGTGCACTGAGGAGGATAGGAGTAGTACTGTGCACTGAGGAGGATAGGAGTAGTACTGTGCACTGATGTGTAGAGTAGTAGTACTGTGTACTGAGGTGTAGAGGAGTAGTACTGTGCACTGAGGAGGATAGGAGTAGTACTGTGCACTGAGGAGGAGAGGAGTAGTTCTGTGCACTGAGGTGTAGAGGAGTAGTACTGTGCACTGAGGAGGATAGGAGTAGTAATGTGCACTGAGGAGTAGAGGAGTAGTACTGTGTGATAAGGGGGATAGGAGTAGTACTGTGCACTGAGGAGTAGAGGAGTAGTACTGTGCACTGAGGAGTAGAGGAGTAGTACTGTGTGCTGAGGAGGATAGGAGTAGAACTGTTCACTGAGGTATAAAGGAGTAGTAATGTGCACTGAGGTGTAGAGGAGTAGTACTGTGCACTGAGGTGAAGAGGAGTAGTACTGTGCACTGAGGTGTAGAAGAGTAGTACTGTGCACTGAGGTGTAGAGGAGTAGTACTGTGCACTGATGTTTAGAGGAGTAGTACTGTGCACTGAGGTGTAGAGGAGTAGTACTGTGCACTAAGGTGTAGAGGAGTAGTACTGTGCACCGAGGTGTAGAGTAGTAGTACTGTGCACTGAGGTTTAGAGGAGTAGTACTGTGCACTGAGGTGTAGAGGAGTAGTACTGTGCACTGATGTGTAGAGGAGTAGTACTGTGCACTGAGGTGTAGAAGAGTAGTACTGTGCACCGAGGTGTAGAGGAGTAGTACTGTGAACTGAGGTGTAGAGGAGTAGTACTGTGTACTGAGGTGTAGAGGAGTAGTACTGTGCACTGATGTGTAGAGGAGTAGTACTGTGCACTGATGTGTAGAGGAGTAGTACTGTGCACTGAGGTGTAGAGGAGTAGTACTGTGCACCGAGGTGTAGAGAAATAGTACTGTGCACTGAGGAGGATAGGAGTAGTACTGTGCACTGAGGTGTAGAGGAGTAGTAATGTGCACTTAGGTGTAGAGTAGTAGTACTGTGCACTGAGGTGTAGAGGAGTAGTACTGTGCACTGAGGTGTAGAGGAGTAGTAATGTGCACTGAGGAGGATAGGAGTAGTACTGTGCACTGAGGAGGATAGGAGTAGTACTGTGCACTGATGTGTAGAGTAGTAGTACTGTGTACTGAGGTGTAGAGTAGTACTGTGCACTGAGGAGGATAGGAGTAGTACTGTGCACTGAGGAGGATAGGAGTAGTATTGTGCACTAAGGTGTAGAGGAGTAGTACTGTGCACTGAGGTGTAGAGTAGTGGTACTGTGCACTGAGGTGTAGAGGAGTAGTACTGTGCACTGAGGTGTAAAGGAGTAGTACTGTGTACTGAGGTGTAGAGGAGTAGTACTGTGCACTGAGGTGTAGAGGAGTAGGACTGTGCACTGAGGTATAAAGGAGTAGTAATGTGCACTTAGGTGTAGAGTAGTAGTACTGTGCACTGAGGTGTAGAGAAGTAGTACTGTGCACTGAGGTGTAGAGTAGTAGTACTGTGCACTAAGGTGTAGAGGAGTAGTACTGTGCACTGAGGTGTGGAGTAGTAGTACTGTGCACTGAGGTTTAGAGGAGTAGTACTGTGCACTGAGGTGTAGAGGAGTAGTACTGTGCACTGAGGTGTAGAGGAGTAGTACTGTGCACTGAGGTGTAGAGGAGTAGTACTGTGCACTGAGGTGTAGAGGAGTAGTACTCTGCACTGAGGTGTAGAGAAGTAGTACTGTGCACTGAGGTGTAGAGGAGTAGTACTGTGCACTGAGGTGTAGAGCAGTAGTACTGTGCACTGAGGTGTAGAGAAGTAGTACTGTGCAGTGGGGTGTAGAGGAGTAGTACTGTGCACTGAGGTGTAGAGGAGTAGTACTGTGCACTGAGGTGTAAAGCAGTAGTACCTTGCACTGGGGTGTAGAGGAGTAGTACTGTGCACTGATGTGTAGAGGAGTAGTACTGTGCACTGAGGTGTAGAGGAGTAGTACTGTGCACCGAGGTGTAGAGGAGTAGGACTGTGCACTGATGTGTAGAGGAGTAGTACTGTGAACTGAGGTGTAGAGGAGTAGTAATGTGCACTTAGGTGTAGAGTAGTAGTACTGTGCACTGAGGTGTAGAGGAGTAGTACTGTGCACTGAGGTGTAGAGGAGTAGTACTGTGCACTGAGGAGGATAGGAGTAGTACTGTGCACTGAGGAGGATAGGAGTAGTACTGTGCACTGATGTGTAGAGTAGTAGTACTGTGTACTGAGGTGTAGAGGAGTAGTACTGTGCACTGAGGAGGATAGGAGTAGTACTGTGCACTGAGGAGGAGAGGAGTAGTTCTGTGCACTGAGGTGTAGAGGAGTAGTACTGTGCACTGAGGAGGATAGGAGTAGTATTGTGCACTGAGGAGTAGAGGAGTAGTACTGTGTGATAAGGAGGATAGGAGTAGTACTGTGCACTGAGGAGTAGAGGAGTAGTACTGTGCACTGAGGAGTAGAGGAGTAGTACTGTGTGCTGAGGAGGATAGGAGTAGTACTGTGCACTGAGGTGTAGAGGAGTAGTACTGTGCACTGAGGTGTAGAGGAGTAGTACTGTGCACTGAGGTGTAGAGGAGTAGTACTGTGCACTGAGGTATAGAGGAGTAGTACTACGCACCGTGGTGTAGAGGAGTAGTACTGTGCACTGAGGTGTAGAGGAGTTGTACTGTGCACTGAGGAGAATAGGAGTAGTACTGTGCACTGAGGAGAATAGGAGTAGTACTGTGCACTGAGGAGGATAGGAGTAGTACTGTGCACTGAGGAGGATAGGAGTAGTACTGTGCACTGAGGTGTAGAGGAGTAGTACTGTGTACTGAGGTGTAGAGGAGTAGTACTGTGCACTGAGGTGTAGAGGAGTAGTACTGTGCACTGAGGTGTAGAGGAGTAGTACTGTGCACTGATGTGTAGAGGAGTAGTACTACGCACCGTGTTGTAGAGGAGTAGTACTGTGCACTGTGGAGGATAGGAGTAGTACTGTGCACTGAGGAGGATAGGAGTAGTACTGTGCACTGAGGTGTAGAGGAGTAGTACTGTGCACTGAGGTGTAGAGGAGTAGTACTGTGCACTGAGGTGAAGAGGAGTAGTACTGTGCACTGAGGTGTAGAGGAGTAGTACTGTGCACTGAGGAGGATAGGAGTAGTACTGTGCACTGAGGAGGATATGAGTAGTACTGTGCACTGAGGAGGATATGAGTAGTACTGTGCACTGAGGTGTAGAGGAGTAGTACTGTGCACTGAGGTGTAGAGGAGTAGTACTGTGCACTGAGGTTTAGAGGAGTAGTACTGTGCACTGAGGAGGATAGGAGTAGTACTGTGCACTGAGGAGGATATGAGTAGTACTGTGCACTGAGGAGGATAGGAGTAGTACTGTGCACTGAGGTGTAGAGGAGTAGTACTGTGCACTGAGGTGTAGAGGAGTAGTACTGTGCACTGAGGAGGATAGGAGTAGTACTGTGCACTGAGGAGGATAGGAGTAGTACTGTGCACTGAGGAGGATAGGAGTAGTACTGTGCACTGAGGTGTAGAGGAGTAGTACTGTGCACTGAGGAGGATAGGAGTAGTACTGTGCACTGAGGAGGATAGGAGTAGTACTGTGCACTGAGGAGGATAGGAGTAGTACTGTGCACTGAGGAGGATAGGAGTAGTACTGTGCACTGAGGTGTAGAGGAGTAGTACTGTGCACTGAGGTGTAGAGGAGTAGTACTGTGCACTGAGGAGGATAGGAGTAGTACTGTGCACTGAGGTGTAGAGGAGTAGTACTGTGCGCTGATGCAGCTGGATACATTTGAGATGGTGTCAGCTTCGTCCCCCTTTGCTCCCCTTTGAGCTCATCCGCTATTTCGCTGCGTTCCCTCCTCGCCGCTCGCTCTGCTCGCTCCGCTCGCACATTTAAATGTCAGCTTCTTGTTCGTGGAGATTTCTTCTTCGTATCATTTTCTCCATAAATGCCTTTTTCCTCCGATCCTGAACTCGATGCTTTGCATTTAAAGTGACTAATAGGCTGATAGGTAATGTCTCCATCTGCGAGGATGTGATCTCTCGTCCCTCTGCAGGGGGAGGGGGGAGGCGCTGCTGCACGAGGAAAATCATATCATCGCTCATGTAACAAATATGACTCCCATCATCCCACAGATCACTGCCCCTCACCCACCACATCCTCACTGGGTTGGGCAAGAAAAAAAACTGGAAAAAATGCAAAAGATAAACCAGAAACATAAAAAACAAAACCACAAGAACTACAACTACAAGCATGCACAACAATAAATACCCCGGGGCAAATCTCCCGTAATACGGTATTTCACCCGCCTCCAGACCTGCCCCCGATTCACCCTAGAAAAGACTGAAGATAATGTGACCATAGAGACATTAAGTCGTGTCCTGTAATCACAGGTTCTCCAGAGCTGAAATCAGTCTATTCAGAGGGTGGAAAATAGTCCCTGTGCTCAGGGCCGTCTTTAATATTGATTGGACCCTGGGCAAGTGGCCCCTAGAGGTGTTCCTTTACAGTAAGAAGCTTGCGGAGACGCGCTATAGACACTGGAACTACGACGTTTAGCTGTTGTGCTTCTGGTGACTGTCCCTTAATATAGAGACAAAAAAACAATCAGCACAAAAGTATCAAATAAAATGGCTGCATCATTATTCTAAAAATTAAAAAAGCACAACTTCTGACAAAAATATATAGTAATTTGCAGATAAGACAGGTGCTAATGAGTAGGATCATCGCATGACCTATGAGGGTCTGACAAGCAGCACTCTGTGATTGGCCGGCAGGTGTTTAAAAGGTGATCTCCCTGGCTGGTCAGTGCTCACTGTTGTCTCTACAACCTGGGAGTATGCCGGTTCATATTCACTAAGTTTGTTCCATGCATGAACTCTGTGTGTCTCCATCTAGTGAATGCCTCTGGAAACCTCGTCTCTGCTCTACAGTTGCACCGTGTGTGGCCTCGGATCGGACCTTGGATACTTCACCGTCTCATCCTTAGGTATTTGGTTTCACAGACTCTTCTGTATGACCTTTAGCCTGGTCTGGCTTTTCTCTGACGTTTTCCCACAGAGGTTATTATTTGGACTACGTTATTTCTGTATGATTTCTGGCTTGGACTTTACTGCTGTGTTTTCAATAAATCCACGTTTCTTCAGATCTTTGCCTGGTTGCTTGGGGTTCTGCAGCATTACAGGTTAACAGCCAAACAAAACTCAATATTTATTGCCCTGACTCTGTAGTTTACAGAAACACCCCATATGTGGTCGTAAACTGCTGTAGGGGCACACGGCAGGGCGCAGAAGGAAAGGAACGCCATATGGTTTTTGGAAAGCAGATTTCACTGGGATAATTTTAAGCTGCCATGTCACATTTGAAGACCCCCTGATGCACCCCTAGAGTAGAAAGTCCCAAAAAAATGACCCCATTTTAGAAACAACACTCCTCAAGGTACACAAAACTGATTTTACAAAATTTGTTAACCCTTTAGGTGTTCCACAAGAATTAATGGAAAATAGAGATGAAATTTCAGAATTTCCCTTTTTTGGCATATTTTCCATTTTAATCCATTTTTTCCAGTTACAAAGCAAGGGTTAACAGCCAAACAAAACTTAATATTTATGGCCCTGATTCTGTAGTTTACAGAAACACCCCATATGTGGTCGTAAACTTCTGTACGGGCACACGGCAGGGCGCAGAAGGAAAAGAACGCCATTCGATTTTTGGAAGGCAGATTTTGCTGGACTGGTTTTTTGACACCATGTCCCATTTGAAGCCCCCCTGATGCACCCCTAGAGTAGATACTCCAAAAAAGTGTTTAATTTTTTTACGGTATTCACCTGAGGGGTTAGGTCATGTGATATTTTTATAGAGCAGGTTATTACGGACGCGGCGATACCTAATATGTCTCTTTTCTTTTATTTATTTAAGTTTTATTACACAATGATATCATTTTTTAAACCAAAGAAAATCATGTTTTAGTGTCTCCATAGTCTGAGAGCCATAGCTTTTTCAGTTTTTTGGCGATTGCCTTAGTTAGGGTATGATTTTTGCGGGATGAGATGATGGTTTGATTGGCACTATTTTGGGGTGTGTATGACTTTTTGATCGCTTGCTATTACACTTTTTGTTATGTAAGGTGACCAAAAAAATGGCTTTTTTGACACCGTTTTTATTTTTTTACAGTGGTCACCTGAGGGGTTAGGTCATGTGATATTTTTATAGAGCAGGTCGATACGGACGCGGCGATACCTAATATGTGTGCTTTTCTTTCTTTCCCTATTTTTTTTACAATTTTTTTCCCCTTTATTTTGGCAAAAGGATATATTTTTTTTTACCTGAAACTTTTAATTTTCTTTTTGGAAAACTTAAGTTTTTAAAACTTTTTTTTCCCCTTTATTTTTTTGTCCCACTCTGGGACTTCAACTTTTGGGGGTCGGATCCCCTTTACAATGCATGACAATACTTCTGAGTGTGAGTGACCCCCCTTGGACACGTATCCCTCTGCTTCCAGCAGCTCTGTAGAAAGGAGATGTTTTTGATCTACCAGCTGATCACGCTCATACCATGTGGTTTAAATGAATCACTCGAATATGTAAATTACTAAGTCTTTTAACACATTGATTTTATGTAGCTATCATCCTATAAGACTAAAATTTTGGAACATGTTGTTATCCCTTTTAACTCCTAAACCAATTATTTGTAACCGTTGAATAGGCCTCTGACATATATTTTTTTAACCCTTGATTATTTTTTAACCCTTGATTATGTCATTGATTTTCATTTTTATTGCATTGATTAAACATAGGTTCTATGTATTTATTGTATCATGTTTTATATGTTTATTATATACAAACCGGATTCCCAAAAAGTTGGGACACTATACAAATCGTGAATGAAAACTGAATGCAATGATGTGGAGGAGCCAACTTCTCATATTTTATTCAGAATAGAACATAAATCACGGAACAAAAGTTTAAACTGAGAAAATTTACCATTTTAAGGGAAAAATATGTTGAATCAGAATCTCATGGTGTCAACAAATCCCCAAAAAGTTGGGACAAGGCCATTTTCACCACTGTGTGGCATCTCCCCTTCTTCTTACAACACTCAACAGACGTCTGGGGACCAAGGAGACCAGTTTCTGAAGTTTAGAAATAGGAATGCTCTCCCATTCTTGTCTAATACAGGCCTCTAACTGTTCCATCGTCTTGGGCCTTCTTTGTTGCACCTTCCTCTTTATGATGCGCCAAATGTTCTCTATAGGTGAAAGATCTGGACTGCAGACTGGCCATTTCAGTACCCGGATCCTTCTCCTACGCAGCCATGATGTTGTGATTGATGCAGAATGTGGTCTGGCATTATCTTGTTGAGAAATGCAGGGTCTTCCCTGAAAGAGATGACGTCTGGATGGGAGCAGATGTTGTTCTAGAAGCTGAAGATATTTTTCTGCATTGATGGCGCCTTTCCAGACATGCAAGCTGCCCATGCCACACGCACTCATGCAACCCCATACCATCAGAGATGCAGGCTTCTGAACTGAGCGTTGATAACAACTTGGGTTGTCCTTGTCCTCTTTGGTCCGGATGACATGGCGTCCCAGATTTCCAAAAAGAACTTTGAATCGTGACTCGTCTGACCACAGAACAGTCTTCCATTTTGCCACACTCCATTTTAAATGATCCCTGGCCCAGTGAAAACGCCTGAGCTTGTGGATCTTGCTTAGAAATGGCTTCTTCTTTGCACTGTAGAGTTTCAGCTGGCAACGGCGGATGGCACGGTGGATTGTGTTCACTGACAATGGTTTCTGGAAGTATTCCTGAGCCCATTCTGTGATTTCCTTTACAGTAGCATTCCTGTTTGTGGTGCAGTGTCGTTTAAGGGCCCGGAGATCACGGGCATCCAGTATGGTTTTACCGCCTTGACCCTTACGCACAGAGATTGTTCCAGATTCTTTGAATCTTCGGATGATGTTATGCACAGTTGATGATGATAGATGCAAAGTCTTTGCAATGTTTCGCTGGGTAACACCTTTCTGATATTGCTCCACTATCTTTCTGCGCAACATTGTGGGAATTGGTGATCCTCTACCCATCTTGGCTTCTGAGAGACACTGCCACTCTGAGAAGCTCTTTTTATACCCAATCATGTTGCCAATTGACCTAATTTGTGTTAATTGGTCTTCCAGCTCTTCGTTATGCTCAAATTAACTTTTTCCAGCCTCTTATTGCTACTTGTCCCAACTTTTTTGGGATTTGTTGACACCGTGAAAATTGGAATCAACGTATTTTTCCTTTAAAATGATACATTTACTCGGATTAAACGTTTGATCTGTCATCTACGTTCTATTACAAATAAAATATTGACATTTGCCATCTCCACATCATTGCATTCAGTTTTTATTCACAATTTGTTTAGTGTCCCAACTTTTTTGTAATCCGGTTTGTATTTTATGTATTATATGTCATATTATATCACATTATACATTATATTGTGCCCATTATCTGATGTATAAATACTTGTAAGATTCTCTATTAGGTTGATTTTATATTAGGGTAATTATTTTTCCTTTTTACTATGTGGTTCCTCAATACCATCAATATTTTATTTATCAAGTCATACCAACACCGTTGTAAGTCTACATATTCCATCCTATTGCCCAAATTAATTGAATGACTGCCTCTATGTATAAATATGGCCGAAAAAGAAAAACCAGACATATGCATGATAGGGTCACCTATGTATATGTAATATTATAAATTCTATGAACTAATAATTAAAATCAATGTTATGTACGCAGCAGACCAGAAACACGGGTATCGCTCCACGCTGGGGCGCAAGGCGTACTGGAAGTATCCGATGCGCTCCACGGTGGAATGCATCGGACCGGAAGCCAACACCAAACATGCACGTCACCATAAACAGTGTGGCGCGCATCCCTGCCCCGGCGGCCCTGAGCGCAGCCCTGCCCCTTCTGGCGGGCTTTTCAAGCAATGTGTCTATATAAACAAGGTATGTGCATATGATTCTCATGTATGATGCTCCTGAAGAAGGGGACTGTATAGTCTACACCCCGAAACGCGTTGAGCCGGATTCACCAATAAAGAATTTGAACAGAAGTCCTTGTGGATGTGGCTGCCATCAACTTCTACTATCCTACAAGCGATCCAGGCAAGGCCTGAGCTTCTCCAGGAAACCACCCCCCTGTGAAGTGAGTAAAAACTCCTACTATCAATGATTATTCGTTTCATCTTCCTTATTTTATGTTGCAGTTTATTCCACTGTAGCCCATTACTTCACACATACAAAGAGCAAACAATGTTTTGGGGTGTGGGTTGGGACCTATACATTGTACCACTCACGGCCACCTATCTACCTAATTAATGTTCCTTTAACGTAAGGGACTTGGCGCTCCTTTGGGGATACCAAAAACCGGCTTAGCCTTATGGGCTCCGTCTTACATGCACTTGCTTCACATGCATCTGCGTGGTTTATCCCATCAGCGGCCGATTCTCTTAACCCTACTATCTTCCATCACCCTAAATTGGCCCATCCTACTGGGTTAACCCCCAATCTGTCCACTGTCATATACTCCTTATCCACTGGCGCCTCTAGTTCATCCTATCTTCTGGATACACTGTTCCTCAAGATTGGATTAACCCTCCCTTTTATTCTCTTTTTTCAGATCTTGCACAGGGCAGTGCTTTTGTTTTCTGGCAGCATGGATAAAAACATCCAGATGGGAGATACTTGCACAGAGATGGCGGCAGCCAAGCTTGGCTTATGCCGGCACATTTTGTTCCTGCACCTACAGTATCAGCGGTATCACCAGTTTCCAAAACAGATCAGGTCCTTGCAGTTCTTTGGGAGGTTCTTGCCGTATGTTGCTTTGGCTTCTTATTGCTGCCACGGCCACCAATCTCCTCCTCTACTGTAACCACCTCCTCAGCACTGCGATCCGGCTCCCAGGTCCTGTCTAACACAATCATCATCGGAGTCCTCACCCGCCCTGCCACTGCCACCAATCTCCTCCTCTACTGTTACCACCTCCTCAGCACACTGATCCGGCTCCCAGGTCCTGTCTAACACCATCATCGGAGTCCTCACCCGCCCTGCCACTGCCACCAATCTCCTCCTCTACTGTTACCACCTCCTCAGCACTCCGATCCGGCTCCCAGGTCCTGTCTAACACAATCATCATCGGAGTCCTCACCTGCCCTGCCACTGCCACGGCCACCAATCTCCTCCTCTACTGTTACCATCTCCTCAGCACTCCGATCCGGCTCCCAGGTCCTGTCTAACACACAATCATCATCGGAGTCCTCACCCGCCCTGCCACTGCCACCAATCTCCTCCTCTACTGTTACCATCTCCTCAGCACTCCGATCCGGCTCCCAGGTCCTGTCTAACACAATCATCACCGGAGTCCTCACCTGCCCTGCCACTGCCACTGCCACCAATCTCCTCCTCTACTGTTACCATCTCCTCAGCACTCTGATCCGGCTCCCAGGTCCTGTCTAACACACAATCATCATCGGAGTCCTCACCCGCCCTGCCACTGCCACTGCCACCAATCTCCTCCTCTACTGCTACCACCTCCTCAGCACTCCGATCCGGCTCCCAGGTCCTGTCTAACACAATCATCATCGGAGTCCTCACCCGCCCTGCCACTGCCACCAATCTCATCCTCTACTGTTACCACCTCCTCAGCACTCCGAGCCGGCTCCCAGGTCCTGTCTAACACCATTAATCGGAGTCCTCACCCGCCCTGCCACTGCCACCAATCTCCTCCTCTACTGCTACCACCTCCTCAGCACTCCGATCCGGCTCCCAGGTCCTGTCTAACACCATCATCGGAGTCCTCACCCGCCCTGCCACTGCCACCAATCTCCTCCTCTACTGTTACCACCTCCTCAGCACTCCGAGCCGGCTCCCAGGTCCTGTCTAACACACAATCATCATCGGAGTCCTCACCGTCCTGCCACTGCCACCAATCTCCTCCTCTACTGTTACCATCTCCTCAGCACTCCGATCCAGCTCCCAGGTCCTGTCTAACACAATCATCATCGGAGTCCTCACCCGCCCTGCCACTGCCACCAATCTCATCCTCTACTGTTACCACCTCCTCAGCACTCCGAGCCGGCTCCCAGGTCCTGTCTAACACACAATCATCACCGGAGTCCTCACCCGCCCTGCCACTGCCACCAATCTCCTCCTCTACTGTTACCATCTCCTCAGCACTCCGATCCGGCTCACAGGTCCTGTCTAACACACAATCATCATCGGAGTCCTCACCGTCCTGCCACTGCCACCAATCTCCTCCTCTACTGCTACCACCTCCTCAGCACTCCGATCCAGCTCCCAGGTCCTGTCTAACACAATCATCATCGGAGTCCTCACCCGCCCTGCCACTGCCACTGCCACCAATCTCCTCCTCTACTGCTACCACCTCCTCAGCACTGCGATCCGGCTCCCAGGTCCTGTCTAACACAATCATCATCGGAGTCCTCACCCGCCCTGCCACTGCCACCAATCTCCTCCTCTACTGCTACCACCTCCTCAGCACTCTGATCCGGCTCCCAGGTCCTGTCTAACACAATCATCATCGGAGTCCTCACCCGCCCTGCCACTGCCACCAATCTCCTCCTCTACTGTTACCACCTCCTCAGCACTCCGATCCGGCTCCCAGGTCCTGTCTAACACCATCATCGGAGTCCTCACCCGCCCTGCCACTGCCACCAATCTCCTCCTCTACTGTTACCACCTCCTCAGCACTCCGATCCGGCTCCCAGGTCCTGTCTAACACAATCATCATCGGAGTCCTCACCTGCCCTGCCACTGCCACGGCCACCAATCTCCTCCTCTACTGTTACCATCTCCTCAGCACTCCGATCCGGCTCCCAGGTCCTGTCTAACACACAATCATCATCGGAGTCCTCACCCGCCCTGCCACTGCCACCAATCTCCTCCTCTACTGTTACCATCTCCTCAGCACTCTGATCCGGCTCCCAGGTCCTGTCTAACACACAATCATCATCGGAGTCCTCACCCGCCCTGCCACTGCCACTGCCACCAATCTCCTCCTCTACTGCTACCACCTCCTCAGCACTCCGATCCGGCTCCCAGGTCCTGTCTAACACAATCATCATCGGAGTCCTCACCCGCCCTGCCACTGCCACCAATCTCATCCTCTACTGTTACCACCTCCTCAGCACTCCGAGCCGGCTCCCAGGTCCTGTCTAACACCATTAATCGGAGTCCTCACCCGCCCTGCCACTGCCACCAATCTCCTCCTCTACTGCTACCACCTCCTCAGCACTCCGATCCGGCTCCCAGGTCCTGTCTAACACCATCATCGGAGTCCTCACCCGCCCTGCCACTGCCACCAATCTCCTCCTCTACTGTTACCACCTCCTCAGCACTCCGAGCCGGCTCCCAGGTCCTGTCTAACACACAATCATCATCGGAGTCCTCACCGTCCTGCCACTGCCACCAATCTCCTCCTCTACTGTTACCATCTCCTCAGCACTCCGATCCAGCTCCCAGGTCCTGTCTAACACAATCATCATCGGAGTCCTCACCCGCCCTGCCACTGCCACCAATCTCATCCTCTACTGTTACCACCTCCTCAGCACTCCGAGCCGGCTCCCAGGTCCTGTCTAACACACAATCATCACCGGAGTCCTCACCCGCCCTGCCACTGCCACCAATCTCCTCCTCTACTGTTACCATCTCCTCAGCACTCCGATCCGGCTCACAGGTCCTGTCTAACACACAATCATCATCGGAGTCCTCACCGTCCTGCCACTGCCACCAATCTCCTCCTCTACTGCTACCACCTCCTCAGCACTCCGATCCAGCTCCCAGGTCCTGTCTAACACAATCATCATCGGAGTCCTCACCCGCCCTGCCACTGCCACTGCCACCAATCTCCTCCTCTACTGCTACCACCTCCTCAGCACTGCGATCCGGCTCCCAGGTCCTGTCTAACACAATCATCATCGGAGTCCTCACCCGCCCTGCCACTGCCACCAATCTCCTCCTCTACTGCTACCACCTCCTCAGCACTCTGATCCGGCTCCCAGGTCCTGTCTAACACAATCATCATCGGAGTCCTCACCCGCCCTGCCACTGCCACCAATCTCCTCCTCTACTGTTACCACCTCCTCAGCACTCCGATCCAGCTCCCAGGTCCTGTCTAACACAATCATCATCGGAGTCCTCACCCGCCCTGCCACTGCCACCAATCTCCTCCTCTACTGTTACCATCTCCTCAGCACTCCGATCCAGCTCCCAGGTCCTGTCTAACACAATCATCATCAGAGTCCTCACCTGCCCTGCCACTTTCTATCAGGCTGTGATCTCTTGTCTGACTACCCATGTACCGTACCTAGCCTGACTACTGGTTATGCGCCTTGCCCTGACCTTGGAATTGCCACTTGGATTAGGGCCCATTCAGACAGCCATAGTGCTTTACGGATCTGGAAAACACAGATATCAGCCATGTGTAGTCCGCAATTTGCGGGCCGCAACCATAATAGAAAATGCCTATTCTTGTCCTCGATTGCGGACAAGATCTATCGCGGAACGAAACCACGGATGCGGACAGCACATGGTGTGCTGTCTGCATCTTTTGCGGCCTCATTGAAATGAATGGGTCCACGTATGGCCGTCTGAATGAGCCCTTAGGCAGATAATCAACGTGTCCTGCGAATTTGCCTACCCTGATCCTGGACTGTATTCAGACTACACCTTTCGCCTGTTCCCGCTCTAACCCCCCCCCCCCCCCCCCCGGGTCAGCTGCCAGCTTCACCAGGACTACTCCAGGAGGTACCAGCCTGGTTAGTTCCCTGCAGTGAAGTCCAGATCCCTGTACAGGGATTGAAGTGTGAATACCAGGGAACCACCAGGACAACACCCTTAGGTTTAGCGAAAGTGAAATTGATTAGTTGGCATAGCGGGTTCACACCCATTGCCCTTTATAGTAGCATAAATATAATGCACTAAAATGTTTTTAGAAGACAAAAAATGCTCAGCGTTTTTAGCAGAATGCTATTTAGGGTGCTGGCAATAAGTCTATCAACTGTAGAAATGTGAGGATATTTTGTAAGGTGCCATTTTGTTCAGAAAAACTGTTTATTTTTTCTTGCAGGGTTTTATATTGTGTATATATATATATATATATATATATATATAGTAAACACACAACTGGGTGACCGATCCCTCACTCTCTCAAAGCTTTCCCTGATCAAATTCACTAAAATCTACCCAATTATATCTCCCTATTCTTTCCCTATAGTGTCCCTACCAAGCTACATTAGTTGTGTCTTTAATAGTTTTTTGTCACAGACGGTCACAAGCTGAACACAGAGCGACCTCCCGGAGTATTGCCCCCGATTGGCGGTCAGCCTCTGAGACAATCAGGTCAATCCCACCTTCTCAGTCCTCCCAATGTCATGTGATCCTCCATAGTCTTCCCCCTCATGGTTTCCCCCACCAATATTCACAGTAAAATGGGAACTGGGAACCGTCGTTGGTGATTAATCTGAAATGAATCTCCAAAACTTTGGATTCGTTTGGAAATTCATTCTTGTGAAATACGTAATGAACCTGATTAGTTTAGAATTGATTTGCTAATTTCTAAGATTTATATATTGTCGAGATCCTGAAGAATCAGCATAAAGGACAAACAGGACATGTACAGAAGAATAACTCTCAGTATCCATCAACTGCAGAAGATTATGAGGAGAAAGGAGGGTCTTATATTGCTAAGTTTTGCAACAGCTGTGGTCTGTATTGGGAGGTTCTGCAGCAGCTGTGGTCTGTATTATGAGGGTCTGCAGCAGCTGAGTTGTGTATTGGGAGGTTCTGCAGCAGCTGTGGTCTGTATTATGAGGTTCTGCAGCAGCTGAGGTGTGTATTGGGAGGTTCTGCAGCAGCTGTGGTCTGTATTATGAGGGTCTGCAGCAGCTGAGTTGTGTATTAGGAGGTTCTGCAGCAGCTGAGGTTTGTATTAGGAGGTTCTGCAGCAGCTGAGGTTTGTATTAGGAGGTTCTGCAGCAGCTGAGGTGTGTATTAGGAGGTTCTGAAGCAGCTGTCGTGTGTATTAGGAGGTTCTGCAGCAGCTGTGGTCTGTATTATGAAGTTCTGCAGCAGCTGAGGTGTGTATTAGGAGGTTCTGCAGCAGCTGTGGTCTGTATTATAATGTTCTGCAGCAGCTGAGGTGTGTATTAGGAGGTTCTGCAGCAGCTGAGGTGTGTATTAGGAGGTTCTGCAGCAGCTGAGGTTTGTATTAGGAGGTTCTGCAGCAGCTGAGGTGTGTATTAGGAGGTTCTGCAGCAGCTGAGGTGTGTATTAGGAGGTTCTGCAGCAGCTGAGGTGTGTATTAGGAGGTTCTGCAGCAGCTGTGGTCTGTATTATAATGTTCTGCAGCAGCTGAGGTGTGTGTTAGGAGGTTCTGCAGCAGCTGAGGTGTGTATTAGGAGGTTCTGCAGCAGCTGAGGTTTGTATTAGGAGGTTCTGCAGCAGCTGAGGTGTGTATTAGGAGGTTCTGCAGCAGCTGAGGTGTGTATTAGGAGGTTCTGCAGCAGCTGAGGTGTGTATTAGGAGGTTCCGTGGCTTGGAGTGTTTGTTCGCCTCCTGCAGATCGCTCTTTTCATTTCACTTTGGATATAAGTTCTGGCTGGAGATGTCTGGCCTGGTCTGGCCGTTGGCTCGAATCAGACATGTTGGCAGGGGAGTAACAGACTGCATTACCTTCATTAAATGTGATTGATCCTGAGATATGATCTGTGAAACTTCATCCCGAGAAAACAAAGCCAAAATCGAGAGCAGCGCGGGCTCCCTGCGGGGACATTAGGGTATCGACCGCTGCTGGAAGGTATAGTCCTCGGCTATAGAATGGCCTTACACTAAAGGCTCCATGCATTATACCGCCCACTCCTCACAATCTACCGTCCCAGGAGACCAGGAATCATTGCACTTCACAGCAAAAGAAAAGCCTTCGATTGGAGCGCCACAGAGGTTACTGAGCCTACGAATGGTTAAAGCAGCAGCTAATTGTGAAGAGGGGACAAAAATGATACAATGTATCAACATCAGGTGTAATCTGCTCAGAAATCACAATGTATCATCCTCAGATACAACCTGCTCAGAAATCACAATGTATCATCCTCAGATATACGGTAATTGTCTCAGGAATCACAATGTATCATCCTCAGGAACAGTATTATTCAGCTGGCATTACTTATATTTTACTGATCCTAAAATAAATCCTGCCTCTGACCCCAGTCACATCCAGAGCAGCATTCAAAGTTCTGCTGGTGTTTTGTAACCAGAGCGCAGTGCAGTGTGGGAGATCAGATGATAGCCATATGGTTAAGTATTTGGGTAACTAATGTGAAAGTCAAGAGGAGAGGAACGGGCCGAAGAATGCAGCTGTGGGCCGAAAAAATATATGTCATAATTGGCGTTCACTTAGTGCTGTTACATTGTACTACAGCCATGTACGTGGTGTATTTATAGGAAATATACGTACGTCCCATTAGCCGTTCTGCGGTGAATTGTGATTGTTATATTTCTTTTTCTTGGGGTAAAGAAATAGGAATAAGAATACGTCTTGATTGCCGTTCTGCGGTGAAGTTACATTGTACCACAGCCTTTTTTGGGGTGTATTATTTTAATTTTAATTGAATTATTTTATTATACAGTATGTCAGACAGACAGGTGACAGGACCTTCAAAGGGTCTGCTGGTCCCGATGCTCCTGTTCCTCCTCCTCCTCCTAATCACTCATTCCGTCATCAATCGATCACCAAAGTGATTGCCTAGAGACAACAGTATCCGTGCACTCATCCAACGGCGCAGAAGCTGAACGTGCTCCTGTCCAAGTTGCTGGTGCTGCAGTCCCTCCCTTTCCAAGTGGTGGACTCTGCACCTTTCAGAGAACTGATGGCTTGTGCCGAGGTGGAGAGTCCCAAGCCATCATTTCTTTGCCAAAAAGGCAGTACCAGCCCTGCAGACATATGTAGAACAGAAGGTGGGCCAGTCCTTGAGCCTGTCGGTGTCTGCCAAAGTGCACGACAGCGCTGACGTGTGGAGCTATAACTAAGGTCAGGGACAATACATGTCCTTTACTGCCCACTGGGTGAATGTGGTTCCTGCACAGCCACACCAGCAACTTGGCCAGGTGACGCCGCTTCCGCCTCCATGTTGTCATGCCGTTGGTCCTGCAACAATGTCTGCCTCTGCCTCCTCATCCTCCACCGTGTCCTCAGCCTCCCCTGCAGGGACAATTCACAGTGCCCCTCCAGCATACCACATGTGCAGGGCACGGTGGTGTCATGCTGTTCTGCACCTCGTTTGCCTGGGCGAACTGAGTCACACAGGGGAGGAACTGCTCCGTGTCCTTCATCAAGAAATCGAATCGTGGCTTTCTCCTCGACAACTCAAAATCGGAACCATGGTGACCGACAACGGGAAGAACATGGTGCCGGCGCTGCGTCAAGGAGGACTGAGCCATGTGCCCTGCATGGCTCACGTGTTCAATCCAGTTGTCAAGCGGTTCCTGAAGTCTTCCACCCATCTGCAAGACATCCTAAAAATGTACAGGAAACTTTGCATGCACTACAGCCACTCGAACACCGCAAAGCACACCCTCCTTGAGCTGCAGCGGCAGAACGGCATCCCCCAACATAGGTTGATATGCAATGTTTCCACCCATTGGAATTCCAACCTCCATCTGTTGGACCGACTGTACGAACAGAGAAAGGCCATAAACGATTTCTTGATGATCCAAGCGGACAGGAATACTCCCCTGTGTAACTTCGATGTCAGCCAGTGGCAGCTCATGCCTGACACCTGCCGTTTGCTCAGGCCCTTTGAGGAGGCCACGTTATTCGTCATTCGCCAGGATTACGGGATGAACAACCTCATTCCAAGATGCTGGTAAATATGGCTGGTCAGGGGACTGGAGACGTGGCGCCTAGATCTCTCGGCCACGTGAGCTCTGTGGGGGCTGAACTGGAGGAGGAAGAGGACATTGGAGCACAAGCAATGTGTAGAGAAATGGGTGTTTTTTCTACACAGGTGAGAGGAGGAGCAGGAGCAGCCAGAGGAGCTACAGGGCGGTGAGGAAGACGAGGCAGAGGACCCAGACACACCGTGGCAGTATGCAGTGGAGATGGAGGCAGGGAGTACCTCTGAGTCACTTGCACAAATGGCCCGATGTATGCTCAATTGCTTGCGTAGTGACAGCTGAATTGTCACCATTCAGCAGTGGGATGACTTCTGTCTCTCCACCATGTTAGACCCTCTCTACTTGTACAAAATGGGGGCCTTTTTTTTACACCAGCTGAGAGGGAGGACAAACTGAACTACTACAGAGACATCCTATGTAGTCAGCTGCTGCCTATCTGCACCATCGTCCATCCTCTCGCAGGTCTGACCGGGGGGGCCCTCTGCGCTCACGTTCCTCTGCTGTGGCTGCTGGGGAGGGGGGGGGGCAGGAGCAGTACCAGCTCCATCAGCAGCAGCCTGAGTCTAGAGTCGCTGATGAGCAGCTTTCTTCACTCGCCTACTAAAGAATCTACTCACCAGCAGCTAGACCTGGAGCAGAACCTGAACCAGCAGGTGGTGGCATACTTGGACAGTACCCTGCCAACCCACATTGAAGATCCGCTGGACTACTGGGCAGTCAAACTGGATTTGTGGCCGCAACTGGCCGAGTTTGCCCTGGACAAGCTTTCCTGCCCGGCCAGCATTGTGGCATCAGAGCAGGTGTTTAGTGCGGCGGGGGCCATAGTTACCCCAAGAAGAACTTGCCTGTCCACCCAAAATGTGGAGAGACTGACCTTTGTCAAGATGAATCAGGCGTGGATCAGCCAGGATTTCCACCCACCAATGCCTGATGCATCAGACTAGATCATCCATGGTGCCACAAAAGAGACCGGTTTCTTCTGGCTACCTGCCTCAGCTACTATTCTGATGCTGCCACCTGCCTGATGCCACCCCTGCGGCCAGGTGCTTCTACTGCCAGCCACCATCTTCAGCTGGTACTGGTATTGCCCCCACCTAATCACTCTGTCACTGGGCCACTCTGTGGTCTCCTCATGCTGCTGCCACCTCACCACTCAGGTCTCCTCATGCTGCTGCCACTTCACCACTCTGTGGTCTCCTCATGCTGCTGCCACTTCACCACTCTGTGGTCTCCTCATGCTGCTGCCACTTCACCACTCTGTGGTCTCCTCATGCAGCTGCCACTTCACCACTCTGTGGTCTCCTCATGCTGCTGCCACTTCACCACTCTGTGGTCTCCTCATCCTGCTGCCACTTCACCACTCTGTGGTCTCCTCATGCTGCTGCCACTTCACCACTCTGTGGTCTCCTTATGCTGCTGCCACCTCACCACTCAGGTTTCCTCATGCTGCTGCCACTTCACCACTCTGTCGTCTCCTCATGCTGCTGCCACTTCACCACTCAGGTCTCCTCATGCTGCTGCCACTTCACCACTCTGTGGTCTCCTCATGCTGCTGCCACTTCACCACTCTGTGGTCTCCTCATCCTGCGGCCACTTCACCACTCTGTGGTCTCCTCATCCTGCTGCCACTTCACCACTCTGTGGTCTCCTCATCCTGCTGCCACTTCACCACTCTGTGGTCTCCTCATGCTGCTGCCACTTCACCACTCTGTGGTCTCCTTTATGCTGCTGCCACCTCACCACTCAGGTTTCCTCATGCTGCTGCCACTTCACCACTCTGTGGTCTCCTCATGCTGCTGCCACTTCACCACTCTGTGGTCTCCTCATGCTGCTGCCACTTTACCACTCTGTGGTCTCCTCATGCTGCTGCCACTTCACCACTCTGTGGTCTCCTAATGCTGCTGCCACTTCACCACTCTGTGGTATCCTCATGCTGCTGCCACTTCACCACTCTGTGGTCTCCTCATGCTGCTGCCACTTCACCACTCTGTGGTCTCCTCATGCTGCTGCCACCTCACTACTCTGTGGTCTCCTTATGCTGCTGCCACTTCACCACTCTGTGGTCTCCTCATGCTGCTGCCACCTCACCACTATCTCACTGGGCCACTCTATGGTCTCCTCATGCTGCTGCCACTTCACCACTATGTCATTGGGCCACTCTGTGGACTTCTCATGCTGTTCACACCCTCCCCACTTCATGACTGGGTCACTATTTAACCTTTCGGCCTGGCTGACATCATCATTTATTTGACCTTCTTCTGATTTGTCAGAAGTAAGGGAAAATGAGAAGCACCACGGATCCTGTCTGTGTAGCGGCTGCAAGGCCTGTATGGTCCCATCAGAATTGGCTTGTGATTTGGTAGCCAAAAGCAGCGGCGGCCGGGGAAAGCGATATTCCCAAATATAAGCCCGGACTGTGCAGATAAAAGCGCTTTGTGCGCTGGTTTATAGTGAGCAGAACCACAAGAAATAACGGATGCTGGAGCGTTATAACTTGTAACGTGAGCCTGGTTCTTCTCCGCTCCTAATTGTGCAGATGACATCCACGTACAATATAAAGGAATGCTGTAAATGACATATCTCCTACTCCAGTCACATCCAGAGCTGCATTCACATTGATGCTGCTTTCCTCTTAGCTCCCCAGGTACAGATGCATCTTGCTTGCTCTAAATCTAAGGACATGCTCTGTAATGTATTATGGGTGATGTCGTCTATATATTGTGCCTCGTACTCCAGTCACACCCAGAGCTGCACTAACTGACGGAGGCTCCCAGCCATGACATTTTCTGACAACTGTGTAATGGGTTATTGACAGACTGGCAGCAGGGCACCACTCAAAGACTAGATACAGACACAAGTAGAACAGATCCGTCAACAGCAAATTGCTGATGGTTTCCACTTGTTTTTCTACACAGAACTAAGTGCGCAATGAAAACAACATAAATGTTAGGTGGACATGTTGTAGGGAAGCGGGGTCTGCAGACCATGGGGGCCTGTGGTGGCGTGTCACTTTAAATATTAACCCTTATGTATCTGATAGTAACCTCACATGATTACCTGTGCAATTCCACCCACATCCCCTGTCACCTTGGCTGTAACGTACACTTAGCTGAAACACTCTGTGCTGCTCTCACAAGTAATGTGAATGATAATGGCGGCGCCGCGTCCTTCCAGCCTTCGTGACATTGAGATCGGTGACATCCGAGACGTCTCTAAATAGAAATGGCTGATTAATAATTACAGGACGAGTCTGTTCATTGCATATAATAAAGAACAATCCGGACGCACAGAGACATCTGGGGCTCAACCACCACCTAGTAACGAGAGAGATGGCAAGCTCTTTAGACAAAGGTCAACTTATACTACCCAGCTATACCTAATTTACTGTCAGAGCGAGCAGGGTACCCAGCAGCACAGAGGATTTCAGGAGAAGAGTCTGCTGATCTTGTGGATGTCACAGGCTGAGAGTTAAATAGTGGAAGGAGCAGGGTCCCAGCAGCACAGAGGATTTCAGGAGAGGAGTGTGCTGATCTTGTGGAGGTCACAGGATGAGAGTTACATAGTGGAAGGAGCAGGGTCCTCCCAGCAGCACAGAGGATTTCAGGAGAGGAGTGTGCTGATCTTATGGAGATCACAGGATTCAGGATCAGTGTTGACTACCACGTCTGTCACTGTGGGGAGTACTCCGAATGTTATCAGTCCCCAGACGATGCGAGACACCTCTAACACTTGTGAATGATGGGGTTCTGAGTGTGCAGATTTGTGAATGCAGCTCTGGGTGTGACTAGAGTAGACCGTCTGCTCAGGTGAGTTAGGCTCCTGTCAGCCTCTCGCTCGCCTCTTGAAGCAGAATGCATTTGTCTTTCTCCAGCTGTCATCATGAAATCTGCTTGGTGCGCAGCGAATGTCACCTCTGATGTGTCAGCCCCTCTCCCCAGGGCACAGTGTGACGGAGTAATGCTGTGCTAAGGCATACACTGATACCAGTGTATCTCATCCTATCCTGTGTGATACTGTCTGCTGTGCTGTGTATCTAATCCTATCCTGTGTGATACTGTCTGCTGAGCTGTGTATCTAATCCTATCCTGTGTGATACTGTCTGCTGAGCTGTGTATCTAATCCTATCCTGTGTGATACTGTCTGCTGAGCTGTGTATCTAATCCTATCCTGTGTGATACTATCTGCTGAGCTGTGTATCTAATCCTCTCCTGTGTGATACTGTCTGCTGAGCTGTGTATCTAATCCTATCCTGTGTGATACTGTCTGCTGAGCTGTGTATCTAATCCTATCCTGCGTGATACTGTCTGCTGAGCTGTGTATCTAATCCTATCCTGTGTGATACTGTCTGCTGAGCTGTGTATCTAATCCTATCCTGTGTGATACTGTCTGCTGAGCTGTGTATCTAATCCTACCCTGTGTGATACTGTCTGCTGAGCTGTGTATCTAATCCTGTCCTGTGTGATACAGTCTGCTGAGCTGTGTATCTAATCCTCTCCTGTGTGATACTGTCTGCTGAGCTGTGTATCTAATCCTATCCTGTGTGATACTGTCTGCTGAGCTGTGTATCTAATCCTATCCTGTGTGATACTGTCTGCTGAGCTGTGTATCTAATCCTATCCTGTGTGATACTGTCTGCTCAGCTATGTATCTAATCCTATCCTGTGTGATACTGCCTGCTGAGCTGTGTATCTAATCCTATCCTGCGTGATACTGTCTGCTGAGCTGTGTATCTAATCCTATCCTGTGTGATACTGTCTGCTGAGCTGTGTATCTAATCCTATCCTGTGTGATACTGTCTGCTGAGCTGTGTATCTAATCCTACCCTGTGTGATACTGTCTGCTGAGCTGTGTATCTAATCCTATCCTGTGTGATACTGTCTGCTGAGCTGTGTATCTAATCCTATCCTGTGTGATACTGTCTGCTGAGCTGTGTATCTAATCCTGTCCTGTGTGATACTGTCTGCTGAGCTGTGTATCTAATCCTATCCTGTGTGATACAGTCTGCTGAGCTGTGTATCTAATCCTATCATGTGTGATACTGTCTGCTGAGCTGTGTATCTAATCCTATCCTGTGTGATACTGCCTGCTGAGCTGTGTATCTAATCCTATCCTGTGTGATACTGTCTGCTGAGCTCTGTATCTAATCCTATCCTGTGTGATACAGTCTGCTGAGCTGTGTATCTAATCCTATCCTGTGTTATACTGTCTGCTGAGCTGTGTATCTAATCCTATCCTGTGTGATACTGTCTGCTGAGCCGTGTATCTAATCCTATCCTGTGTGATACTGTCTGCTGAACTGTGTATCTAATCCTATCCTGTGTGATACTGCCTGCTGAGCTGTGTATCTAATCCTATCCTGTGTGATACTGCCTGCTGGGCTGTGTATCTAATCCTATCCTGTGTGATACTGCCTGCTGAGCTGTGTATCTAATCCTATCCTGTGTGATACTGCCTGCTGGGCTGTGTATCTAATCCTATCCTGTGTGATACTATCTGCTGAGCTGTGTATCTAAACCTAGCCTGTGTGATACTGTCTGCTGAGCCGTGTATCTAATCCTATCCTGTGTGATACTGTCTGCTGAGCTGTGTATCTAATCCTATCCTGTGTGATACTGCCTGCTGAGCTGTGTATCTAATCCTATCCTGTGTGATACTGCCTGCTGGGCTGTGTATCTAATCCTATCCTGTGTGATACTATCTGCTGAGCTGTGTATCTAAACCTAGCCTGTGTGATACTGTCTGCAGAGCTGTGTATCTAATCTTATACTATGTGATACTGTCTACTGAGCTGTGTATCTAATCCCATCATGTGTGATACTGTCTGCTGAGCTGTGTATCTAATCCTATCCTGTGTGATACTGTGTGCTGAGCTGTGTATCTAATCCTATCCTGTGTGATACTGTCTGCTGAGCTGTGTATCTAATCCTATCATGTGTGATACTGCCTGCTGAGCTGTGTATCTAATCCTATCCTGTGTGATACTGTCTGCTGAGCTGTGTATCTAATCCTATCCTGTGTGATACTGCCTGCTGTGTATCTAATCCTATCCTGTGTGATACTGTCTGCTGAGCTGTGTATCTAATCCTATCCTGTGTGATACTGTCTGCTGAGCTGTGTATCTAATCCTATCCTGTGTGATACTGCCTGCTGTGTATCTAATCCTATCCTGTGTGATACTGTCTGCTGAGCTGTGTATCTAATCCTATCCTGTGTGATACTGTCTGCTGAGCCGTGTATCTAATCCTATCCTGTGTGATACTGTCTGCTGAGCTGTGTATCTAATCCTATCCTGTGTGATACTGCCTGCTGTGTATCTAATCCTATCCTGTGTGATACTGTCTGCTGAGCTGTGTATCTAATCCTATACTATGTGATACTGTCTACTGAGCTGTGTATCTAATCCCATCATGTGTGATACTGTCTGCTGAGCTGTGTATCTAATCCTATCCTGTGTGATACTGTCTGCTGAGCTGTGTATCTAATCCTATACTATGTGATACTGTCTACTGAGCTGTGTATCTAATCCCATCATGTGTGATACTGTCTGCTGAGCTGTGTATCTAATCCTATCCTGTGTGATACTGTCTGCTGAGCCGTGTATCTAATCCTATCCTGTGTGATACTGTCTGCTGAGCTGTGTATCTAATCCTATCCTGTGTGATACTGCCTGCTGAGCTGTGTATCTAATCCTATCCTGTGTGATACTGTCTGCTGAGCTGTGTATCTAATCCTCTCCTGTGTGATACTGCCTGCTGGGCTGTGTATCTAATCCTATCCTGTGTGATACTATCTGCTGAGCTGTGTATCTAATCCTATACTATGTGATACTGTCTACTGAGCTGTGTATCTAATCCCATCATGTGTGATACTGTCTGCTGAGCTGTGTATCTAATCCTATCCTGTGTGATACTGTGTGCTGAGCTGTGTATCTAATCCTATCATGTGTGATACTGCCTGCTGAGCTGTGTATCTAATCCTATCCTGTGTGATACTGTCTGCTGAGCTGTGTATCTAATCCTATCCTGTGTGATACTGCCTGCTGTGTATCTAATCCTATCCTGTGTGATACTGTCTGCTGAGCTGTGTATCTAATCCTACCCTGTGTGATACTGTCTGCTGAGCTATGTATCTAATCCTATCCTGTGTGATACTGTCTGCTGAGCTGTGTATCTAATCCTCTTCTGTGTGATACTGTCTGCTGAGCCGTGTATCTAATCCTATCCTGTGTGATACTGTCTGCTGAGCCGTGTATCTAATCCTATCCTGTGTGATACTGTCTGCTGAGCTGTGTATCTAATCCTATCCTGTGTGATACTGTCTGCTGAGCTATGTATCTAATCCTATCCTGTGTGATACTGTCTGCTGAGCCGTGTATCTAATCCTATCCTGTGTGATACTGTCTGCTGAGCCGTGTATCTAATCCTATCCTGTGTGATACTGTCTGCTGAGCTGTGTATCTAATCCTATCCTGTGTGATACTGTCTGCTGAGCTGTGTATCTAATCCTATCCTGTGTGATACTGTCTGCTGAGCTGTGTATCTAATCCTATCCTGTGTGATACTGCCTGCTGAGCTGTGTATCTAATCCTATCCTGTGTGATACTGTCTGCTGAGCTGTGTATCTAATCCTATCCTGTGTGATACTGTCTGCTGAGCTGTGTATCTAATCCTATCCTGTATGATACTGTCTGCTGAGCTGTGTATCTAATCCTATCCTGTGTGATACTATCTGCTGAGCTGTGTATCTAATCCTATCCCGTGTGATACTGTCTGCTGAGCTGTGTATCTAATCCTATCCTGTGTGATACTGCCTGCTGAACTGTGTATCTAATCCTATCCTGTGTGATACTGTCTGCTGAGCTGTGTATCTAATCCTCTCCTGTGTGATACTGTCTGCTGAGCTGTGTATCTAATCCTATCCTGTGTGATACTGTCTGCTGAGCTGTGTATCTAATCCTATCCTGTGTGATACTGTCTGCTGAGCTGTGTATCTAATCCTATCCTGTGTGATACTATCTGCTGAGCTGTGTATCTAATCCTATCCCGTGTGATACTGTCTGCTGAGCTGTGTATCTAATCCTATCCTGTGTGATACTGCCTGCTGAACTGTGTATCTAATCCTGTCCTGTGTGATACTATCTGCTGAGCTGTGTATCTAATCCTATCCTGTGTGATACTGTCTGCTGAGCTGTGTATCTAATCCTATCCTGTGTGATACTGTCTGCTGAGCTGTGTATCTAATCCTACCCTGTGTGATACAGTCTGCTGAGCTGTGTATCTAATCCTTTCCTGTGTGATACTGTCTGCTGAGCTGTGTATCTAATCCTATCCTGTGTGATACTGTCTGCTGAGCCGTGTATCTAATCCTATCCTGTGTGATACTGTCTGCTGAGCTGTGTATCTAATCCTATCCTGTGTGATACTGTCTCCTGAGCCGTGTATCTAATCCTATCCTGTGTGATACTGTCTGCTGAGCTGTGTATCTAATCCTATCCTGTGTGATACTGTCTGCTGAGCTGTGTATCTAATCCTATCCTGTGTGATACTGTCTGCTGACATGTGTATCTAATCCTATCCTGTGTGATACTGCCTGCTGACATGTGTATCTAATCCTATCCTGTGTAGTATATCTCATTATAACGAAGCCTATCACATATAATACATCCCATTGTGTCTAAGCCTATCGTGTGCGATACAGACTGGTGTATCTAAGCACATCATGTATGATACAGACATAGGGAAGCACACAGCCTTACACTCGCCATTGGCACATAAGGGGTTACTCTCTGCTCAGTGCATATGACGGATTGCTCCTATAGAGGTAGGAGCGGGGCCACAGGGAGCCTCGGGGCCGGGGCCGCCAGGGATGGGGACCGGGGGCAGGTCTTTAATTGGCCAACAAAAGGACGTTTTGCACTGTGGCCCCGGGGGCAGGTGGCGGTGGTAAAGCTTCAGTTGTGCCCACATAACAGGAGACCCCCGGGCCGCGGCCGGAGGGATGCGCCCAAATCTATGGGTGCTGAGATGGGAAAATGGATGATGTCCCCAGTTTTAACCCCTTCTGTCCAGAGCTGAGGAGGGAATTGCAGGGCTGCTCCTGCCCAATGATTGTAAGATAAGCTGCACACATCTCTCTCCTCTCCAGGCAGGCTGTTACAATGTGTCAGTGCAGGTAAAATGTATCACAGAGGATCAATGGAACAAAGCCTCAGTATAGTCACATGACCATTGCTCCATTCATTTGGGGGCTCAAGGACCCCCGTTCTGGCTATCTGTGGGGGTCCCAGCGGTCGGACCCCCACCACCAACCCATAAGTCCCCCACGAGCAGCATTGAAGGGTCGTTACTAATAATGTCAGACTCTAAAGAGTTAAAGGGGTCTTTCCATCTTAAAGGAGTGCCCCAGATCTAGGAAACAGGACTGTTGTTTTGTCCATGGGCTGTGCCTGGTACTGCAGCTCTGAGCCATTGAGGAGGATGAGATGCAATACCGCACCCAACCAGTGGGCAGGGGGGGGGGGCTGTTCTCGTAACGCGAAGAGGAAGGAAAAATGTGCCAAAAATGCTATAGATGGGGTGCTCCTTTAAATTGGATCTGGACGTTTAATCTCTCAGCAGCCTCCAATATTAGATGTGGTCGTCACCCAGCTTTCCGAGGCTCCTGATTATCTCATCTACATGATGATTGCTATGTTACACATCAGGAATGCTGGGTGACAGCTGTTGTCAGACCCGTAAAGGCAGATTGGCTTTCACCCAGCTTTCCCAGACCCCTGAAAAGCAGAACCTTGTGTTTATGCAGTAATGTGTGGATCGGAGACTTTTATAATGATGACCTCCCCTCTGGATGGGTCATCAGTATCTGATCGGTGGGGTCCGACCTCTGGGACCCCCGCTGAGCAGCTGTTAGAGAAGGCAGTGGAGCTCGCAGTAAGCATATGTAAGTAAGAAACGGCCACCACCAACACCCAGCTTTCCCAGAGGGAGATAGGACTGCGATGGACATTACATTGGGGTCAAGGGAGATGCTCTGTGGATATACTGCATATACGCGGGTTATGAACAGCACTGCGGTTATTCCACCACCCAACTGCACTATTGCTGCTTGATAATACAGTCTGGATGCAGAAGGACCTTTTGTCCGTGTAACCTAATTTATCCAGGTCCCTAAAATGTACAGAGATCAGATGGTAGAGAAATGCATAACTAGGCTCTGCCGATCTTCTGTCAGTAGCAAAAATACAGCATGAAAGTTGAGCTGGGAAGCTTCTGGTGGAAACAAAGCCAGCAATAATCCTGCAGATAGTTAGCTTGATAGTGAAGGTTGTGATTGGTATTAGTCACAAGGTTACAACACCTCAGGCGAAGATAGAGCCACAAAGTAGCTGAGCATCACATAAGTTGATGATGTGTAAAGAGAAGACACGTTAGGCTGGGTTCACACGGGCGATATTTCCGCGCGGGTGCAATGCGTGAGGTGAACGCATTGCACCCGGACCCATTCACTTCTAGGGTGCTGTGCAGATGAGCGGTGATTTTCACGCATCACTTGTGCGTTGCGTAAAAATCGCAGCATGTTCTATATTGTGTGTTTTTCACGCAACGCAGGCCCCATAGAAGTGAATGGGACTGCATGAAAATCACGCATGGTTGTTAAGATGACGGTCTATTCACTGTATTATTTCCCTTTATAAGTTGGTTATAAGGGAAAATAATAGCATTCTGAATACAGATTGCTTAGTAGGTGGTCAATTGAAGGTTAAAAAATAAAAAATAAATTAACTCACCTGCTCCTCTTGATCGTGTAGTTGCCGATCTCTTCTTACTTCTTTAATCATGAGCTGCCGGCTAAAGGACCTGTGGTGACGTCACATCACATGGTCCAATCACATGGTCCATCACAATGGTGATGGACCATGTGATGAGCTCAGTGACCTCACCACAGATCCTTTGACAGGTCCTGAAGAAAGAACAGGAGACCGGCAGCTACGCGATCAATTGGAGGAGGTGAGTTAATTATTTTTATATTTTTTAACCCTAAATTGACCTTTTACTAAGCATTCTGTATTAAAGAATGCTATTATTTTCCCTTATAACCGTGTTATAAGGGAAAATAATTACATCTACACAACCTTGAACCCAAACCTGAACTTCAGTGAAGAAGTTCGGGTCTGGGTACCACAGTCAGTTTTTTATCACGCGCGTGCAAAACGCATTGCACCCGCGCAATAAAAACTGAGCAACGGAACGCAATCGCAGTCAAAACTAACTGCAATTGGGTACCTACTCGCGCGGGTTTGCCGCAATGCACCCGGGATGCATCCTGAGCCAAAACCAGGCCTTAGGTTACTTTCACACTAGTGGCAGCCTTCTCCGGCAGGCTGTTCCGGATCCGTGCTGTCGCTAGTGCACGCGTGCCGCCGGAGGTCCGCTCCGGCCCCATTGACTGCAAACATGCCAAGAGGCGGCCGGAATGAAACTACGACATGTGATGTTGAATTCACTAAAAGAGTTCAAGAGGGGCCTGGATGTATTTCTGAAGATCATAGGACAAGACGACTTTAAAATATTAAGATCAGACTAGAGGAAAATCCTGAGACATGAAAATCCCAAGAAGTGAAGATCCCAGGAGAAGAAAATTTTACTCACGAAAACCAAAAGACACAAGGATTCCCGGGAATTTTAAATTTAAAAATGTGAAGTCTGGGTCTCACTGCCTTTCCCTTAATTCCCATCTCCACCCATCCCTTGGTTGAACGTGATGGACATAGTTTTTTTTCAACCGTACTAATATGTAACTATGAAAATCCAGGATCTGAAGATCCAAGGACATGAAAATCTTGGGGCAAGAAAATCTCAGGACACAAGGATGCTTGAAGAAGATGATCCTAGGACATGAAGACACCAGAACATGAAGACACCAGCAGATAAAGACCCCAGGAAACTAACGAGGGACCTGTATTATCCGTGATGATCTCCCTTCTTGGGTCACTCGGCGGTTTCCTCAGCTTTTCTCCAGTAGACACCATGTCAGCTTTAGCTGTTATCCACGTGTCTCGGAGCTCATGCGGAGTACAGAGGCTGCATTTTGGCCACTTAATGACTATATCAAGGCACAGGCTGCTGCAGCATAAGGGTTTGTGATATATATGATGATAAACCCAGCGTGTGGAAAGCCGAACGCTCAGAGTCCTTTGTGGAGCGACTGATATCCACAGGGCACTCAGCGCGGCGGTGACACTTCAATCACTGGGAAGCTATTTATGTGCACAGGACAATCTGACATGGAGGGGTGCACTGGGGAAAGAGGGGGGCGATAAGATTACGGTGACATTGAGAATCAAATCTGCAGCTTGTTATCTATAAAGTTGTTTATGAGAGTCAATTAATGAAACAGAGAAGGAGCCGCAGAGGAGGAGGAGGAGGAGGAATCATAACAGCTGCTCAGGACCTTCTCTAGACGTCCTGCAACATAGTTTCATTGTACATGTATATCTGCGATGGTCACATTGTAGGTCATCTGCTGCAGTTACATTGTATATACAGTATGTATCTGCCAAGGTTACATTGTATATATGTGTATTTGCCATGACTACATTGTATTTACACTGACGAGCCAAAAGTTAACAATGTTTAGAACTATTCGACTTCAGGCTCCATATCTCACCATCCACTACAGCTTTGGACGTGAGAGACTCCCATCATCCTATAGACAATCATCTTGGCTATCTCATAAATACATTGGACTTGCAGATAATTAGTTCTGCAGATTCTTGTTCCTGTTTTGCTCCTGGTAGTGGAACAATCTTCTTCTTCTTGTAGACTACAAATGTCACGGTGGGGAGTGGGGAAACCCCCCCACCGTACAATGTGGACCCCGTAGAAAAGCAACTAGGCCTGTGGCTAGGATAAGGGAGCAGGTCTCCTCCTATTGCTTCCCTAATCCTCACCCTGACTCCTACCCGTATGGACCCAGATGGTAGGTGGGCTCATACACAGGAACCTAGGCCATGAGTTGCCCTGAACAGCCCTACGGATAAAGAAAGGGCTGAGACGACCTGTTCATCCCAGACACGGATAAACAGGAGTCTCCACCGGCCTAGCTGCAAGGAAAAGTGGAGACCGTGTACAGCAACTGGATCGACAGGTAAGCACACCATACAACACACTTACCTGCTGCAGCCACCATGACTGGAACCCGTGCATGAGTACTGGTGCCCACACACCACACAGGACACAGTGCAAACAACCACACCCAGGTATCCAGCACACCAATTACTGTCTGGACCCCCATGCAAACAGGACGCATGGCGGGCCCAGGCAGAGCTACATACAGACTTGTAGTTCCCCCTCCGGGGAACCCTGATACCCCCTTCCGGAGGACACACAGAGAGTCAGGAGAATGTCTAGCAAACATGCTGGACAAAAAACACCACCAGACATGTAACGACAACCAGACATAACACCTACCTATACAAACGACACCACAAATAAAGTAGGGTAGAGAAGGGAAGGAGACACCGGGATGACATTGCTAAAGACCCTGATGTTCCACAAGGTTGCTCCAAGCACTGGGCAGATGGAATAAGCCGGACAAGAGCATAACTCCAGCACACACCAAGGCTGGAGGACAACTAACTCCAGCCAAGAGGCCCCAGGCTATATAAACCTAGTGGGCACACCCAGCCAGGAAGTTAACCCCTCCAGCAACAGACAGGGAAGGAGCTAATATATAAGGGGCAGAGCACACACATGCAGAACAAACAATACATTGCCCCTGGCAACAGTGTGCATGGCAAACGTGTCCAGGCAAACAGCAACAAAACCGTGACACAGCCGTGACAAAAAATTACAACCTGTCTTCACATTCCCTAATAGCTTAGTGTGTTATTAGGTTGATTCCCAAGTGAAAGGTCACTGGTTGGAATCAAGGAGACGCCATGAAGAGGATTCCCCAAGAAAAGAGAAACAGCATCATCCAGCACATTGATGGCGGTATCTCAGCCAAGAAAACTGCTAAACTGCATCATGTGAGGACATCACAGTCAGAAGAATATGAAATGAAGTCCGTCCACCCATTCCAAAGCCAAGAGGTGGATGTCCAGGCAAAATATTGGAGTCAACAAGTCGGCTCATCACAAGGTCTATCAGTTCTGGTGCGACAAACACGTCAGAAGTGGTGGCTCGTATGCTTCGTAATAGTGAGATCACAGACGTCCATGCAAGCACTGTGCGATGTGCATTACACAAGTCTGGAATGGTGGCCCGAAAAAAGGTGAAGAAGCCTCAACTTCAATATCGTCATAAGAAGCGTCGGCTCGAGTTTGCAAAAGATTGGTCTGGAAGAAGCAAGGGAAAAGGGGGTTACGGATCGAGGAATTGAAGGAACTGTCAAGTTCGGCGAAGGAAGCCTGATGATATGGGGTTGTTTCCCAGCCAAAGTCGTTGGATACTTGACCAGGATCGATAGTGGCCTAGGATCGATAATGCTGAGCTATATGTGAGTATCCTACACTTGAGTACTTTGGGTGTGAAAAGGACGACATAGTGTTCCAGCAGGACAACGACCCGAAGCAGACATGGAGATTGGTTCAATGACGTAGAGGAGCTGGATTGGCCCCCACAGTCCCCAGAACTCAACCCAATCCAACACTCGTGGGTAGAGTTAAAGAAAAAGCTGTACCCGAGTGAGTTGACCAGTATGCACCGCCATTGGGAAAAGGGGAACGTGTAGAAGAGACCTGGGAACAGATTTCTGTGGAGACATGCTCTAATCTGATGGAGAGCATGCCCAGAAGGACTTAGGATTTACAAAATAATAAAAATGAAAATTTTAAATTTTAGGAGCAAAACAGTAACAATGCAGTTACATGAGAAGTATCTTCAGAACTAATCAGATGCTAAATAACTGCAAGTCCAATGTATGTATGAGATAGCCGAGAGGATTGTTTATAGGATGATGGGAGTCTCACGTCCGAAGCTGTAGTGGATGGTGAGATATGGAGCCTGAAAGTCATAAGTTCTAAGCATTGCTACCTTTTGGCTCGTCAGTGTATGTGCATCTGTCATGGTTACATTGTATACATGTGTCTGCCATGGTTACGGTACGGTGACACTGTGCGATTGCGATGCGGTCAGGATCCGTGGCATCTCATTTTCCAATAGAAGTTAATGGGAAAATAGGTTTCTGAGACGGACCTGGCAATTTCCATAAGACTTGTCCTGCTGCTCACGGCTGCTGACTCCATGAGACATACAGTGGGGTAGCCGCTTACCGAAGATGTTTTATTAAGGTATTATTACTTGAAGTTGATCAGAAAGCTAAAGAACCAGGAACATTCACAGTTCAGACAACAGCGGCAGGCAAAACACGCACCCTAAACCCATGATTATGGTCATAAATTTGTATCTGCCATTTACATTATATATATATGTGTATCTGCCATGATTACATTGTATATATGTGTATCTGCCATGGTTACATTGTATATATGTGTATCTGCCATGGTTACATTGTATATATGTGTATCTGCCACGGTTACATTGTATATATGTGTATCTGCCACGGTTACATTGTATATATGTGTATCTGCCATGGTTACATTGTATATATGTGTATCTGCCACGGTTACATTGTATATATGTGTATCTGCCATGGTTACATTGTATATATGTGTATCTGCCACGGTTACATTGTATATATGTGTATCTGCCATGGTTACATTGTATATATGTGTATCTGCCATGGTTACATTGTATATATGTGTATCTGCCATGGTTACATTGTATATATGTGTATCTGCCATGGTTACATTGTATATATGTGTATCTGCCATGGTCACATTGTATATATGTGTATCTGCCATGGTTACATTGTATATATGTGTATCTGCCATGGTTACATTGTATATATGTGTATCTGCCATGGTTACATTGTATATATGTGTATCTGCCATGGTTACATTGTATATATGTGTATCTGCCATGGTTACATTGTATATATATATGTGTATCTGCCATGGTTACATTGTATATATGTGTATCTGCCATGGTTACATTGTATATATGTGAATCTGCCATGGTCACATTGTATATATGTGTATCTGCCATGGTTACATTGTATATATGTGTATCTGCCATGGTCACATTGTATATATGTGTATCTGCCATGGTTACATTGTATATATGTGTATCTGCCATGGTTACATTGTATATATGTGTATCTGCCATGGTCACATTGTATATATGTGTATCTGCCATGGTCACATTGTATATATGTGTATCTGCCATTGTCACATTGTATATATGTGTATCTGCCATGGTTACATTGTATATATGTGTATCTGCCATGGTTACATTGTATATATGTGTATCTGCCATGGTTACATTGTATATATGTGTATCTACCAGCCTGAGGTCCTGTGAGACAACTGAAACGTCACATTGATATGGGTGAATTCAATCCACTTTTCACTGTATGTCTTGGAGTGCCGTGGAGTTTCTTCATGTATCTGCCACTGTTACATTATTATATTATATGGATGGCCGTATCTGCCATGGTTTGGGATTCCTTGGTTACCTTGTATAATATTACATGTGTAACTACCATTATAAGTAGATGGGACAGTTGTGCAGCAGACATGTTCATTGTATGTTTTGCTGCTCCTTGATAAGGAGGCCTCATCACTCTTTCCTAGTCCTCGTAGCCATGTAAATAATTATCATATGTGATTGGTCAAAGCCCTAACGGACGCAGTCTACAATACACAATAGACCAATCGGCAGACAAGCACGTCCCCTTAAACACATACAGATAGTACTGCCTCCCTGTAAATGATGTAGGTACAGATAGTACTGCCTCCCTGTTTTTTTTTTTCATGTAAATGATGTAGGTACAGATAGTACTGCCTTCTCGTGTTTCCCTGTAAATGATATAGGCGCAGA
This sequence comes from Bufo bufo, assembly GCF_905171765.1. Taxonomy (NCBI): domain Eukaryota; kingdom Metazoa; phylum Chordata; class Amphibia; order Anura; family Bufonidae; genus Bufo; species Bufo bufo. The sequence goes on along the minus strand of NC_053392.1, from coordinate 628,279,372 downwards.
TAGTGCTTCCCTGTAAATGATGCAGGTAAAGATAGTACTGCCTTCCTGTCTCTCCTTGTAAATGGTGTAGGCACAGATACAGGGAGTGCAGAATTATTAGGCAAGTTGTATTTTTGAGGATTAATTTTATTATTGAACAACAACCATGTTCTCAATGAACCCAAAAAACTCATTAATATCAAAGCTGAATATTTTTGGAAGTAGTTTTTAGTTTGTTTTTAGTTTTAGCTATTTTAGGGGGATATCTGTGTGTGCAGGTGACTATTACTGTGCATAATTATTAGGCAACTTAACAAAAAACAAATATATACCCATTTCAATTATTTATTTTTACCAGTGAAACCAATATAACATCTCAACATTCACAAATATACATTTCTGACATTCAAAAACAAAACAAAAACAAATCAGTGACCAATATAGCCACCTTTCTTTGCAAGGACACTCAAAAGCCTGCCATCCATGGATTCTGTCAGTGTTTTGATCTGTTCACCATCAACATTGCGTGCAGCAGCAACCACAGCCTCCCAGACACTGTTCAGAGAGGTGTACTGTTTTCCCTCCTTGTAAATCTCACATTTGATGATGGACCACAGGTTCTCAATGAGGTTCAGATCAGGTGAACAAGGAGGCCATGTCATTAGATTTTCTTCTTTTATACCCTTTCTTGCCAGCCACGCTGTGGAGTACTTGGACGCGTGTGATGGAGCATTGTCCTGCATGAAAATCATGTTTTTCTTGAAGGATGCAGACTTCTTCCTGTACCACTGCTTGAAGAAGGTGTCTTCCAGAAACTGGCAGTAGGACTGGGAGTTGAGCTTGACTCCATCCTCAACCCGAAAAGGCCCCACAAGCTCATCTTTGATGATACCAGCCCAAACCAGTACTCCACCTCCACCTTGCTGGCGTCTGAGTCGGACTGGAGCTCTCTGCCCTTTACCAATCCAGCCACGGGCCCATCCATCTGGCCCATCAAGACTCACTCTCATTTCATCAGTCCATAAAACCTTAGAAAAATCAGTCTTGAGATATTTCTCGGCCCAGTCTTGACGTTTCAGCTTGTGTGTCTTGTTCAGTGGTGGTCGTCTTTCAGCCTTTCTTACCTTGGCCATGTCTCTGAGTATTGCACACCTTGTGCTTTTGGGCACTCCAGTGATGTTGCAGCTCTGAAATATGGCCAAACTGGTGGCAAGTGGCATCTTGGCAGCTGCACGCTTGACTTTTCTCAGTTCATGGGCAGTTATTTTGCGCCTTGGTTTTTCCACACGCTTCTTGCGACCCTGTTGACTATTTTGAATGAAACGCTTGATTGTTCGATGATCACGCTTCAGAAGCTTTGCAATTTTAAGAGTGCTGCATCCCTCTGCAAGATATCTCACTATTTTTGACTTTTCTGAGCCTGTCAAGTCCTTCTTTTGACCCATTTTGCCAAAGGAAAGGAAGTTGCCTAATAATTATGCACACCTGATATAGGGTGTTGATGTCATTAGACCACACCCCTTCTCATTACAGAGATGCACATCACCTAATATGCTTAATTGGTAGTAGGCTTTCGAGCCTATACAGCTTGGAGTAAGACAACATGCATAAAGAGGATGATGTGGTCAAAATACTCATTTGCCTAATAATTCTGCACGCAGTGTAGTACTGCCTCCCTGACTCCATCTGTAAATGATGTAGGTACAGATAGTACTGCCTCCCTGTCTTTTTCTGTAAATGGAGTAGGTACAGATATTACTGCCTCCCTATCTTTTTCTGTAAATGGTGTAGTACAGATAGTACTGCCTCCTTGTCTCCCACTGTAAATTATGTAAACACAGATATTACTGCCTCCCTGTCTCTTCCTGTAAATGATGTAGGTATAGATATTACTGCCTCCCTGTCTCTTCCTGTAAATGATGTATACACAGATAGTACTGCCTCCCTGTCTCCCCCTGTAAATAATGTAGGTATAGATATTACTGCCTCCCTGTCTTTTTCTGTAAATGGTGTAGGTACAGATAGTACTGCCTCCCTGTCTCCCCCTGTAAATGATGTAGGTACAGATAGTACTGCCTCCCTGTCTCTTCCTGTAAATGGTGTAGTACAGATAGTCAAATTTTTTTAATACATTTGTTTTCGATATGAATTTATTTGCGGCAAATTACTTTAAAAAACGTCTATTTCCCAGCTGCAGAGAGCCTGTATAGCGGTGTAGAACACTGTGCCTGTATAGCGGTGTAGAACACTGTGCCTGTATAGCGGTGTAGAACACTGTGCCTGTATAGTGGTGTAGAACACTGTGCCTGTATAGTGGTGTAGAACACTGTGCCTGTATAGCGGTGTAGAGCACTGTGCCTGTATAGTGGTGTAGAACACTGTGCCTGTATAGCGGTGTAGAACACTGTGCCTGTATAGCGGTGTAGAACACTGTGCCTGTATAGTGGTGTAGAACACTGTGCCTGTATAGTGGTGTAGAACACTGTGCCTGTATAGCGGTGTAGAACACTGTGCCTGTATAGGGGTGTAGAACACTGTGCCTGTATAGTGGTGTAGAACACTGTGCCTGTATAGTGGTGTAGAACACTGTGCCTGTATAGTGGTGTAGAACACTGTGCCTGTATAGCGGTGTAGAACACTGTGCCTGTATAGTGATGTAGAACACTGTGCCTGTATAGTGATGTAGAACACTGTGCCTGTATAGTGCTGTAGAACACTGTGCCTGTATAGTGCTGTAGAACACTGTGCCTGTATAGCGGTGTAGAACACTGTGCCTGTATAGTGCTGTAGAACACTGTGCCTGTATAGTGCTGTAGAACACTGTGCCTGTATAGCGGTGTAGAACACTGTGCCTGTATAGTGGTGTAGAACACTGTGCCTGTATAGGGGTGTAGAACACTGTGCCTGTATAGTGGTGTAGAACACTGTGCCTGTATAGTGGTGTAGAACACTGTGCCTGTATAGGGGTGTAGAACACTGTGCCTGTATAGTGGTGTAGAACACTGTGCCTGTATAGCGGTGTAGAACACTGTGCCTGTATAGTGCTGTAGAACACTGTGCCTGTATAGTGGTGAAGAACACTGTGCCTGTATAGTGGTGTAGAACACTGTGCCTGTATAGTGGTGTAGAACACTGTGCCTGTATAGCGGTGTAGAACACTGTGCCTGTATAGTGGTGTAGAACACTGTGCCTGTATAGAGGTGTAGAACACTGTGCCTATATAGCGGTGTAGAACACTGTGCCTGTATAGTGGTGTAGAACACTGTGCCTGTATAGAGGTGTAGAACACTGTGCCTGTATAGCGGTGTAGAACACTGTGCCTGTATAGTGGTGTAGAACACTGTGCCTGTATAGCGGTGTAGAACACTGTGTCTGTATAGCGGTGTAGAACACTGTGCCTGTATAGTGGTGTAGAACACTGTGCCTGTATAGTGGTGTAGAGCACTGTGCCTGTATAGCGGTGTAGAACACTGTCTGTATAGCGGTGTAGAACACTGTGCCTGTATAGCGGTGTAGAACACTGTGCCTGTATAGTGGTGTAGAACACTGTGCCTGTATAGCGGTGTAGAACACTGTGCCTGTATAGCGGTGTAGAACACTGTGCCTGTATAGCGGTGTAGAGCACAGTGCCTGTATAGCGGTGTAGAACACTGTGTCTGTATAGCGGTGTAGAACACTGTGCCTGTATAGAGGTGTAGAGCACAGTGCCTGTATAGCGGTGTAGAACACTGTGTCTGTATAGCGGTGTAGAACACTGTGCCTGTATAGAGGTGTAGAACACTGTGCCTGTATAGCGGTGTAGAACACTGTGCCTGTATAGCGGTGTAGAACACTGTGCCTGTATAGCGGTGTAGAACACTGTGCCTGTATAGCGGTGTAGAACACTGTGCCTGTATAGTGGTGTAGAACACTGTGCCTGTATAGTGGTGTAGAACACTGTGCCTGTATAGCGGTGTAGAACACTGTGCCTGTATAGTGGTGTAGAACACTGTGCCTGTATAGCGGTGTAGAACACTGTGTCTGTATAGTGGTGTAGAACACTGTGCCTGTATAGAGGTGTAGAACACTGTGCCTGTATAGCGGTGTAGAACACTGTGCCTGTATAGCGGTGTAGAACACTGTGCCTGTATAGCGGTGTAGAACACTGTGCCTGTATAGTGGTGTAGAACACTGTGCCTGTATAGTGGTGTAGAACACTGTGCCTGTATAGCGGTGTAGAACACTGTGCCTGTATAGCGGTGTAGAACACTGTGCCTGTATAGTGGTGTAGAACACTGTGCCTGTATAGCGGTGTAGAACACTGTGCCTGTATAGCGGTGTAGAACACTGTGCCTGTATAGCGGTGTAGAACACTGTGCCTGTATAGCGGTGTAGAACACTGTGCCTGTATAGCGGTGTAGAACACTGTGCCTGTATAGCGGTGTAGAACACTGTGCCTGTATAGCGGTGTAGAACACTGTGCCTGTATAGCGGTGTAGAACACTGTGCCTGTATAGCGGTGTAGAACACTGTGCCTGTATAGCGGCGTAGAACACTGTGCCTGTATAGTGGTGTCCGTATGACATGTAGATGACAGGCGTCGCTCTTAGTATCACTGCACACTTCACTTATTGGTCAGTCACGGGGCCAAAACGGACCAAATAACTCCAGTGTGAACTCAGCCTTACAGGTCGATGTTAGCGCCAAGAAGAAGCGCGCTCCTTTTACACCGTCGTCAGCTGATTCCACATAGATGTCTACAGAACCTGTTCTATTAACCCCTTATACAAGTAGAGCCCCCCGACAGAGTGGAGAGGGGGTCAGCAGTAAGTTTGTGTCGACGTCACTGATTATTTTGCTCGTCCTCTGATCCGTCAGAACAATAACCCCCAAAAAACGGATCCTGTTTGTGGAGCATCCGCCTTCACTGGGTCAGCATTTGGTCAGTAATCCGTCAGTATTGATAAAGCCCAAAAAAACTGGAGTGGATCCAAAACAGAGATGACACTTGAATAGAATATTTCCATGTCTTCTGTGTTTTGTACCCACTTCTGCTTTTGGCTACCAAATCACAAGCCAATTCTGATGGGACCATACAGGCCTCACAGCCGCTACACAGACAGGATCCGCTGTGCGTCTCATTTTTCCTTCCTTCTGACAGATCAGAAGAAGGGTCAAATAAATGATGAAAGGCAAAATAGTGGACCAGTCATGAAGTGGGGAGGGTCGGAACAGCATGAGAAGTCCACAGAGTGGCCCGTTACAGAGTGGGGAGGTGGGTGGCAATACCAGTACCAGCTGAAGATGGTGGGTGAAAGAAGGAGCACTTGGCATCAGATGTGTGGCATCAGGCGGGTAACAGCATCAGAATAGTAGCTGAGGCAGGTAGCCAGAAGAAACCGGTCTCTTTTGTCAAAGTGTTGGTGTGGCACCATGGATGATCTAGTCTGGCATTGGTGGGTGGAAATCCAGGCTGATCCACGCCTTATTCCTCTTCACAAGGGTCAGTCTCTCCACATGGACAGGACAGTTCTTCTTGGGGTAACTATGACCCCCGCCGCACTAAACATCCGCTCTGATGCCACAATGCTGGCCAGACAGAACAGCTTTTCCAGGGCAAACTCGGCTAGTTGCGGCCACAAATCCAGTTTGGCTGCCCAGTAGTCCAGCGGATCTTCAATGACGGCTGGCAGGGTGCACTCCAAGTATGCCACCACCTGCTGGTTCAGGTCCTGTTCCAGGTCTAGCTGCTGCTGCTGGTGAGTAGTTTCTTCACTATGCGGGTGAAGAAAGCTGCTCATCACCGACTCTAGACTCAGGCTGCTGCTGATGGAGCTGGAACTGCTCCTGCCCTTCCCCCCCCTCTCCAGCAGTCATGGCAGAGGAATGTGAGCGCAGAGGGCCCCCCCTAGGCAGCAGCCAACTGACTACATAGGATGTCACTGTAGTAGTTCAGTTTGTCGACCCTCTCAGCGGGTGTAAAAAAGGCCCCAATTTTGAACCGGTAGAGAGGGTCTAACATGGTGGAGAGCCAGAAGTCATCCCTCTGCAGAATGGTGACAATTCGGCTGTCACGATACAAGCAAGTTAGCATGCATCAGGCCATTTGTGCAAGTGACTCAGAGGGACTCCCTGCCTCCATCTCCACTGCATACTGCCACGATGTGTCTGGGTCCTCTGCCTCGTCTTCCTCATCGCCCTGTAGCTCCTCTGGCTGCTCCTGCTCCTCCTCTCCTGTCACCTGTGTAAAAAAAACACCCATTTCGCTTCACATTGCTTGTGCTCCAATGTCCTCCTCCCCCTCCTCCAGTTCAGCCCCCACAGGGCTCATGTGGCCGTGAGATCTAGACGCCACGTCTTCAGTCCCCTGACCAGCCAGATTTACCATCATCTGTCCCAGGACATGAAGCAGTGGAATGACATCGTTCATCCCGTAGTCCTGGCGACTGACAAATAACGTGGCCTCCTCAAAGGGCCTGAGCAAACGGCAGGTGTAACGCATGAGCCGCCACTGGCTGACATCGAAGTTACACAGAGGAGTACTCCTGTCCGCTTGGATCATCAAGAAATCGTTTATGACCTTTCTCTGTTCGTATAGTCCGTCCAACATATGGAGGGTGGAATTCCAACAGGTGGAAACATCACATATCAGCCTATGTTGGGGGATGCCGTTCTGCCACTGCAGATCAAGGAGGGTGTGCTTTGCGGTGTACGAGTGGCTGAAGTGCATGCAAAGTTTCCTGTACATTTTTAGGATGTCTTGCAGATGGGTGGATGACTTCAGGAACCGCTTTACAACCATATTGAACACGTGCGCCATGTAGGGCACATGGCTCATCCATCCTTGATGCAGCGCCGACACCATGTTCTTCCTGTTGTCGGTCACCATGGTTCAGATTTTCAGTTGTTGAGGAGAAAAGCAGGATTCGATGTGCCCTGCACAGGTGGTATGCTGGAGGGGCACTATGACTTGTCCCTGCAGTGGAGGCTGAAGACACGGTGGAGGATGAGGAGGCAGAGGCATACATTGTCGCAGGACCAACGGCGTGACAACGTGGAGGTGGAAGCGACATCACCTTGCAAAGTTGCTGGTGTGGCTGTGCAGGAACCACATTCACCCAGTGGGCCTTAAAGGACATGTATTGTCCTTGACCGTAGTTACAGCTCCACATGTCGGCGCTGCCGTGCACTTTGCAGACACTGGCAGGGTCAAGGACTGGCTCACCTTCTGTTCTACATACGTGTGCAGGGCTGGTACTGCCTTTTTGGCAAAGAAGTGACGGCTTGGGACTCTCCACCTCGGCTCGGCACAAGCCATCAGTTCTCTGAAAGGTGCAGAGTCCACCACTTGGAAAGGGAGGGACTGCAGCACCAGCAATTTGGACAGGAGCACGTTCAGCTTCTGCGCTGTTGGATGAGTGCACGGATACTTTTGTCTCTGGGTAATCGTTTCGGTGATTGATTGCTGACGGAATGACTGACAAGGAGGAGGAGGAGCATCTGGACCAGCAGATGATGGGAAGGACAGTCAGCTCCCTTCGGCTGAGGTGGTGGAGCCTTGACTGCCTGAAACCGGGTGTGTGTGCAGCCAGCCAGTAGCGCAGGGGCAACACGTGAGGTGCACGGTGGACCGATGAGGGGCCATATAATAACACACAGTTCATCAGTTTACTCACGGTTAGCAGATAGCCTCCCTGGGCCGGCAGCACAGTGTTGAGGTGGACAGCACGAAATCCTCCGAGGCACGCTCTGTGGTAGGAAGCATCAGCAAAGATGGATGTTGAGGTGCCCTTGATGTTAGGGGTGCTTAGGGTGCTTGTTGCGGCTGAGTCCCTTGATGGTTTTTGTCGTGACGCCAGTACCGTTAATGGTGGTACAACCAATGGTAGTAATAATGAGGTAGACAGTGGTAAGATGCAACTCACAACTTTTTATAGGCTTTCGAATCCACTGTTTATGGGCTTTCTTTGGCTGGATTTAAGCTGTGATCACCTTATTCCAGTTGGTGTGCTCAGTCCTATACCTTGTCCTTTCCCTCCAAGCTGAATATTGGGACAGGTAGCTAATCTGTTTCCCAGAGTTATGGTGTGGCTGCCAGAAGCTATAAGTCCTCCACCATGCGCAAAGGTGTCTGTAGCCCTAAATAATGGCTCTTATCACCGATGAATCTTTCTGATGCTTGTTTCTATTCCAGGGAGGCAAACTCTCTCCTACTGGTCAGGGATGCAAATCTATAGTCCGGCCACAGAAGGAAAGCGCTCCTCTGAGCCTCACACCGTGGTACTACCACATAGCGAAGTTGGCTCCACTCACTAATCTGTGGTGTGGAGTCTTCACTCTTCATTCTCATCTCTGTGTGTCTGAATCTCTCCCACTAGTCTCAACTCAACTAACTAGGCCTGACCTAGGTATATACAGGTATATATGACCTAAGTGTTATCCCCATTGTGGCGAAACCAACCTCGCCACTGGGTTTTGGAGAGGTCTGTTTATCGGCCTCTTGTCTCAGGATTATGGGCCATATACTAACTTTTAAACCCCTGAACCGATTCAAGTGAATTTTGGATAGGTTTGTCCCCAAGTTATACTGTTTAAATTGATGTTAGTTATATGTATGGCCAATGTAAACTCACAAAGTTGTAACAATTTATAATAAGTGTAACTTGTCAGCTTGGGAAAAAATGCTGGGTGTGTTTCTATTGTGCCATTGTCCCATTGTGTGTTTAAATGGTGATGTCTGTTCTGTTGTCCTCACATGTGTATTGGTGATCTCCCTTTGTCCTGAGAGATAATTGGATTGCTCCTCGGTTGTCTCCGGGACAGAGAGGAGGGAACCATGATGCATTGTGGGGATATGTTGTATCTGTCCTGTGACGCAGTCTCCCTTCTGGTCCTCTGGGGGCGTGAACGATTTGTTGCTGCACTTACATTGTATGTGTTGTAAATTACTGATTGGTTGTATTTCAAACCCCTGTGGGCAGTACTATGTTTGTGGTTTATGAATAAAAGAGGCTGTACGTGAAGTACAGTCAGACCACTGCTTGACCCTCAACACGGAGCCTTGTCTCGTTATTGGGGGGATCCGCTGTATGCTGTTAGAGACTGATTGCCAGGAGTGTAAGCTGATTCCTGTTCGTCTGCTAGCAGCTATTCGTGAGGTTCCAGTTTGGAGTGCTACTTTGTATCCAGTTCGGGACATTGGTGTTCTGCAGTAGCTGTGCCTGTCTCTCCGAAAGGGGCACATCGCCTAAACGGATTTTAACCCCTTGTCTGCTGAAACGGTCCGTTACATTGGTGGCAAGCAGCGGGATCGTTCCTACAGCCAGAAGGACAGCTACAGGAGACACCATTTCTTTGGATTCTACAATTTAAAGGCAACGCATGTCCCAGTACAGCGACCCTAAAAGCAACAGGATGGAACCAGCAGTGTTATACGAGGAGGAGGACCTGGATGGCCGGGATGCATTAAGGAAAGGCATCTGGTACCAGGCCCTGGATAGTGTACAATACCAGCGGGGTGAGAGTCTCCCCAGTGAAGAGCAGCGGTTGCAGAAGCAAGTGGCCCTGCGGATGCCCTTCCTGGGAGAGCAGCCCCTGGAGGAATGGGTGAAGGATCTAGAGCACCGGGTATGGCAGGAGCTATGCCTGGAGGATGCCTACCAGGCGCTTTGGTGGTATATGGCACAGTATATACCCTGGACAGCCGAACATGACAAGCCAGAGGGAGAGGCGTTTGATGGTCCTGGCTTATTATGGGAGTCCTTTGCAGAGCCTGACTTCGGGAGCCCTGCACAGTCCAGACTTCAGGACATTTTCTATGAGAGGGAGGCTAGGCATGAGTGGGATGACCCCCATGAGGTAGAGCAAGGCCTGGCTCACCTAGCAACCCTGGAGTGGGAACTGGAGCAGGACTACCGAGATCTCTTCCACTCCATTGAGAAGGCTCAGCAGGACGGTAAGGTGACAGACCCAGATCCAGACCCATTCAGCTGGGCAGATATTGTAGAGTGTTACTGGGAAGGACCCCAGGTGGCCGGTAGAGATGGGACCGAGGTCTCTCCACCGGTCCTGCAGGGAATTGGGAGCCCAGTCTCCATTCCCCAGCGGCAGTGTGAAATGCAGGGAGAGGAGAGCAGCATCCTCCCTCCCCAGCGGCAGGCGGAGTTACAGGGGGCAGAGGTAGTTGTTCCTGCCCCCCCAGCAGCAGAGTGATTTTTTGGGAATTGGGAGCCCAGTCTCCATTCCCCAGCGGCAGAGTGTCCAGCAGGAAATAGAGAGCCCAGTCTCCTTTCCCCAGCAGCAGGACACTGTATTGGGAGCAGAGACGGTCGGTCGCCCTCCCCAGCGGCTGGAAGTATGTATGGGAGAGGAGCTCGTTACCCCCTCTCCCCAGCGGCAGCTTAACGCACCAGGGGGAGACAGTAACCCCCACAACAGTGCAGATGGGACCGTGGTCTCTGCACCTACGGCACAGGGGGTAGAGACAGTCGGTCTCCCCCTCCAACAGCCAGACTCTAAGCCAGGAAGCAACCCAGAGACCGGGAGTACCAGCTTCCAGCATAACCTTGGTGGACTCACTGGACAGAGACAGGCTACCAAATGCAACAGGTCCAGTATTGGGTTGTGGGTGGGCTGCCAGACTAACTCAGGTACCGACCGGCGTGAGGTCAGGTATCTGGTTAGTCTTCCCTGGGGGGGGGGAGATGTGTGGCGAAACCAACCTCGCCACTGGGTTTTGGAAAGGTCTGTTTATCGGCCTCTTGCCCCAGGATTATGGGCCATATACTAACTTTTAAACCCCTGAACCGATTCAAGTGAATTTTGGATAGGTTTGTCCCCAAGTTATACTGTTTAAATTGATGTAAGTTATATGTATGGACAATGTAAACTCACAAAGTTGTAACAATTTATAATAAGTGTAACTTGTCAGCTTGGGAGGAAATGCTGGGTGTGTTTCTATTGTGCCATTGTCCCATTGTGTGTTTAAGTGGTGATGTCTGTCCTGTTGTCCTCACATGTGTATTGGTGATCTCCCTTTGTCCTGAGAGATAATTGGATTGCTCCTCGGTTGTCTCTGGGACAGAGAGGAGGGAACCATGATGCATTGTGGGGATATGTTGTATCTGTCCTGTGTCACAGTCTTCATTCTGGTCCTCTGGGGGCGTGAACGATTTGTTGCTGCACTTACATTGTATGTGTTGTAAATTACTGATTGGTTGCATTTCAAAACCCTGTGGGCAGTACTATGTTTGTGGTTTATGAATAAAAGAGGCTGTACGTGAAGTACAGTCGGACCACTGCTTGACCCTCAACACGGAGCCTTGTCTCGTTATTGGGGGGATCCGCTGTATGCTGTTAGAGACTGATTGCCAGGAGTGTAAGCTGATTCCTGTTCGTCTGCTAGCAGCTATTCGTGAGGTTCCAGTTTGGAGTGCTACTTTGTATCCAGTTCGGGACATTGGTGTTCTGCAGTAGCTGTGCCTGTCTCTCCGAAAGGGGCACATCGCCTAAACGGATTTTAACCCCTTGTCTGCTGAAACGGTCCGTTACACCCATCTAGTGGTGGGATGTATAAATTACACCAGACCAGCCTATCAACAGGGATTTTGCAGATAAGTTAGTGCAAAATTACATAGCAGAGCATAATACAATTCTTATGGAAAAAGTGCTTTTAATCAGTGCCCACACACATGTAGTGGGATGCTGCACGTGCCACTGGGTGATGCAGCGGTTGCTGCGGCAGGCTGGACCACCACATCGGAGCCACAGTTCTCCCGGGCCACTTTATGGTGACGCTGCATATGTTGACGCATGGCTGTGGTGCCAACATTGGCACCCTGGCCACGCTTCACCTTCTGCCCACAGATTCTACATATGGCCATGTTCGCCTCCTCCGGTGGCTTAACAAAAAAACGCTGAGTTGGGGATTTTACCCCCAACACTACGCACTGACTGACTGCTACCGCCACTGCCTCTGTGAACCCGTGCACCGCTACTTCCCGGGCAGGTAGGCTCCTGCGAAGCGGGTGATCTACCCCGGGTACGTTTGGCTACCGACCTCCCACTGCTGCCACACTGCTGACTCCCGGCCACGCTAGCGACTTGTTGGCTCCGCCGCTGCCTCATGGGAAGCCACCCACCCTCTTCTCCCGATGATGAAGCCCCTTCATCACCCGGATCTCAAGTGCAATCGGTTTCATCATCATCGAGTACTGTCTGCACGTCACTGATGTCCTCCTCTGGGTCAGGAGCCTGACCGCTCGCAACACCAGCTCCCACGCCACTCTCCTCATCACTACTTGCCCGCCTAGCGGAGGAAGCGGCGGATGTCTCCTCAACATCTCGGCTGGCCAGCAGCTGCTGACTGTCCTCTAGTAGCTCGTCCTCGCTGTATAGTGTAGCTGAGCCCACAGCATATACAGTCATGTGAAAAAATTAGGACACCCTTTGAAAGCATGTGGTTTTTTGTAACATTTTTAATAAATGGTTATTTCATCTCCGTTTCAACAATACAGAGAGATTAAAGTAATCCGACTAAACAAAGAAAACTGAAGAAAAGTCTTTTCAAGATCTTCTGTAAATGTCATTCTACAAAAATGCCTATTCTAACTGAGGAAAAAGATAGGACACCCTTGCCCCTAATAGCGAGTGTTACCTCCTTTGGCTGAAATAACTGCAGTGAGACGGTTCTTGTAGCCATCTACCAGTCTTCGACATCGGTCTGAGGAAATTTTACCCCACTCCTCAATGCAGAACTTTTTCAGCTGTGAGATGTTTGAGGGGTTTCTTGCACGTACAGCCCTTTTCAAGTCACCCCACAGCATCTCAATGGGATTCAAATCTGGACTTTGACTTGGCCATTCCAGGACTCTCCATTTCTTCTTTTTCAGCCAATCTTTGGTTGATTTACTAGTATGTTTTGGGTCATTGTCATGTTGCATGGTCCAGTTCCGCTTCAGCTTTAATTTTCTAACTGATGGTCTCACATGTTCTTCAAGCACCTTCTGATACACAGTAGAATTCATCGTGGATTCTATGATGGTGAGCTGACCAGGTCCTGCTGCAGCAAAGCAGCCCCAAACCATGACACTTCCACCTCCATGCTTCACAGTTGGTATGAGGTTCTTTTCTTGGAATGCTGTGTTTGGTTTACGCCAAACATGTCCTCTGCTGTTGTGTCCAAATAATTCAATTTTGGACTCATCTGTCCAAAGAACATTATTCCAGAAGTCCTGGTCTTTGTCAACTTTATCGCTGGCAAATGTCAGTCTGGCCTCGATGTTTCTCTTGGAAAGCAAAGGTTTCCTCCTTGCACACCTCCCATGCAAGTTAAACTTGTACAGTCTCTTTCTGATTGTAGAGGCATGTACTTCTACATCAACAGTAGCCAGAGCCTGCTGTAGTTCTCGAGATGACACTTTAGGGTTTTTGGATACCTCTTTTAGCATCTTGCGGTCTGCTCTTGGGGTGAACTTGCTGGGGCGACCAGTCCTGGGCATGTTGGCAGTTGTTTTGAAAGCCCTCCACTTGTAGACTATCTTCCGGACAGTGGAATGGCTGATTTCAAAATCTTTTGAGATCTTTTTAAATCCCTTCCCAGACTCATAGGCTGCTACAATCTTTTTTCTGAAGTCCTCTGACAGCTCTTTTGCTCTCACCATGGTGCTCACTCTCACTTCAACAGTCAGGAGCACACCAAACTAAATGTCTGAGGTTTAAATAGGGCAAGCCTCATTCAACATGCAGAGTAACGATCTACTAATTATGTGCACCTGGTGTGATATACCTGTGTGAGATCTGAGCCAATTTAAGAGGGAATGCATGTGAGGGTGTCCTATCTTTTTCCTCAGTTAGAATAGGCATTTTTGTAGAATGACATTTACAGAAGATCTTGAAAAGACTTTTCTTCAGTTTTCTTTGTTTAGTTGGATTACTTTAATCTCTCTGTATTGTTGAAACGGAGATGAAATAACCATTTATTAAAAATGTTACAAAAAACCACATGCTTTCAAAGGGTGTCCTAATTTTTTCACATGACTGTAATACTTCTCTGTCTGAGGGAACAGAAAAGGACCGGGCCATGCCAACTAAGGGTTGTGTCTGACGAACCCACCGACTCTTGGCTGGGGTGTCTGATGTCACTTGGGACGAAGTCGAAGATTGAGTCAAGAACCGCTGGGTTGCTGGTCAAGACACGACCGCTAGATGACGGCAAATATATTTTACTTTTGCCACTAATACACGCCAAAAAGGTCTTCAGAACATAAAACTGCACCGCTGAACGGCAAGTAGGCCCTTATTTTTTTCCAGTAATACACGCCACAGAAGGCTTTAGAACAGATAACTGCACCGCTGAACGGCAAATATATTTTTCTTTTGCCACTAATACACGCCAAAAAGTGCTGTAATTTTCGCACTTCACCATACAACGGCTAATAAGCCCCTTTTTTCCCTCTAATACAAGCCAAAAACTGCTTTAGAACATATAACTGCACCGCACAAGGGCAAATAAGACGTAGAATTATTTCCTTGTAGTAAACCCTGTTAATGGCGGTATCACACAGCACCTGCACCCCAATAACAAGAACGGTTTGCTGGAATTACAGAGCTGTATACTGGTAATGTGGATCCGCAGTCAGTGCAGCAAGGTGTAATAGGATTGCTCCTATTCCCCAGGCTGTAACCTCCCGACTGAACCCTGTTCTACAGAAATACTGTAGATGATGCCTCCCTATACTTTCCCTGCACCTTGAATAATCTTTCTCCGCACTTGTAAATAATTTTTTCAGCACAATGAAGTCTTTCCTAACACTGTCCCTAGCGCCCGCTGACGTCTCTCCCTGCACTAAGTGCGCTGGAAAATGAGACTATTTATAGGGCTGTGACATCACAGGGCTGGCTGGCTGCATGCATGGCATTGTGGGTGATCCCAGAGTTCCTTGCTCCATGTCCTCACACGTGCAGCAGCCAAATGCGATTCGTTACCACGAAGCGTGAGGAAATTCGGATTCGGTGAGAATAGAATTTTTCCTGAAATTCGGATCGAATTCCACTTCGTCAACTTCGATTCGCTCCTCTTTAGTAGAACTCATTAACAAGGGAAGTCTGATGATGAAAACACTGCTGCGTTATCTGCACTGGCAGAGATATAATGTATACAATCCGCCGGCCTCCGCGTCTCTGCTCCTCTCACTTACAGATTGTAGAATCCATTCCCTCTTTTCTGGGATTAGCGCGGTTCGAGCACACTTATGGCGCCTTCCGTGAAGAAGACTTTGTGTCGATGCACTCAGATTTTTGGCTGACACCTCATTAATATAAATAGGACGACTGTATCGCTTCGCTCTGCGGAATGAGAACCATATGCGCCAGTGAAGACTAATTAGGTATGTAAAACAATCGGAATCCTACGGGGAGTCTTCGCGCGTCGCCGTATGTAAAGCCGCCCTGCAGCGGTGAGCGCAGCACCTGCAGACAGAAGATAATGAAGTTTTTCTAGTATTAATAATTAATCGCCGTTAATTAATACTGCGCTACGGCCGCTGTGCTCCCCTTATTTGGTAAATTGCTTATTATGATCAATGTAGCGAGCAGCGGCGAGATGCGGCTCCTGACAGTTAATTAAAGGGAGCTCGCCAAACTTTATAGATTGCGGTGATTTTCCTAGATGAGGTCGCAGGAGAATCTTTTCCTGAGCAGGGGACCATGGGAGCGCGTCAAGGAGAGCGCGCTATAATGACGCCATTCGCCATGTTCCGCTGATTAATGACCTCAGTGTTTAATTGTTGGGTCGGGTGTAGGAGGAAGACGATGAATGTCCGGCCCGACTCTGCCCCCCGGGAATCCCGCAACCTATTTTCAGTCTAAACTATTTAAAGAGCCAGCGCGCTTATACAGCAGGGCCTATGTGGCGGGTAATGGACACAAGGGTCTCCGTTCACTGACAGCAAGTTGCGAAGAAAAGAAGGCGCTTCCAAATCTAGGAGACAAATGGGTGCTGCTCATAGAGGACTGTCTAGGCAGGATACACTGTAACAAACCCTCAGCTCTGTGTATAGGACTAGTTTTTCGTCTCTAGATGTAAATCATTAGTTCTTCCATTCCTAGTTGAGTCTTGCTCACAGCTGAGGCTTTGTTGCAATGTATCCAGTGTAGCCAATCCTCTGTAATAGCCATTACATTTTACCTTTTAATTTCTCACCATTTTCAAGATCTCTGCTTGCTGTAAGTCACTACTTACACCAAGATGTTCCAACCCTCCCTCAAGAACAGTAGTCCTACCCACAATGCTGAGAGTTTGTTACAGTGTATTATCATTCTAGACAATCCTTTGAGTAAGGCTACATGAACACGAATGTCGCTTGTTTCCGCGTCCGTTCCGTTTTTTTTTTTTTTGCGGATAGGATGCGGACCCATTCATTTCAATGGGTCCGCAAAAAATGCAGACAGCACACGGTGTGCTGTCCGCATCAGTATATTCGTTCCGTAGCCCCGCAAAAAAAATAGAACATGTCCTATTCTTGTCCGTTTTAGGCATTGTTACAATGGATCCGCAAAAAAAATAAACGGATGGCATACGGACCGCAAAACATATACGGTTGTGTGCATCTGGCCTTATAGTCTGTGAGTAGGTCTTGGTCAGGACTAGTGTTAGACCTTTATCTGTATTCCTGGTTGAGTCCTGCTCCCAGCTGAGGGTTCGTTACAATGTATCCAGTCTAGACAATCCTTCCCCATTTAAACATCCTGGACTCGAGACGGATACATTTAATCTGCACTGATACACTGTAGGGTTTAGGACGGCTTGTCTAGACTGATACACTGTAACAAACCCTCAGCTTTGTGAGTGGGACTACTGCTGTTGAGGGAGGGTTGGAAGGAGGAGGGTTTTGGTGTAAGTGATGATTTACAGCAAGCAGAGATTTTGAAAGTGGTGAGAAATTAAAACACGAAGCACCTGATGAGGCAGCTGATAATAAACTTACAGGGATTGCAGTAACCAGTTATTTGATAAATTTGAGGGGGGGGGGGGACCCCCAGCGATCACTAGAACGGGGGGTCGCGTGTCCCCCTTCTGAATGGCGCGGCGGTCGAGCATGCACGCCATTCCATTCATCTCTATAGCGGAGTACAGGGCTCAGCAATGTGCATCCTCGACCGCCACTTCATTCGGGGGAATCAGGACCACCATACTCAGGACTGGGGGGGGGGGGTCCCAGCAGTCAGACCACCACCGATCAGATACTTATTCATCCGCTGAGGATAGGGGATACGTTTTTATCCTGTATAATCCCTGCTTGACCATAAGCTGATCACAGAGCGTCCTCCCGCTCGGACCCCCTAGTGATCAGCCATATTCTGTGGGGAAGCGGGCGGCAAGTGTTTAGTTTACCTGCAGCGCCCCCACAGGAGAAATGAGGTATTACATGGAGTCCTGTCTGTGTAATACAGGACAGGTCCTTCAGAGGCGCTGTTTGTGGGGGCTCCTGGACAGAGGACCCCCTCCACTTACTAAACCGGGGTAACAGAGGGGCCCCCATTACTCTGTCAAGTCACGTAGAGGCCAGTTACTATCGACTGCAGCATCAAAGAGGTCGCCCCCTGCGCCTCTATCCTCTTTATTCACAGACTGATGACCCCCTTTTTGTGCAGCAGCCCCCCAGTCCCATGCCACGGTGACAGCGCCTCCCAGTCCTGGCTAGTTGAGGGTCTTCAGCAGGGGGGGCCCCTCTAATAGTTGAGGGTCTTCAGCGGGGGGGGACCCCTCTAATAGTTGAGGGTCTTCAGCGGGGGGGCCCCTCTAATAGTTCAGGGTCTTCAGTGGGGGGGACTCCTCTAATAGTTGAGGGTCTTCAGCGGGGGGGACCCCTCTAATAGTTGAGGGTCTTCAGTGGGGGGGACCCATCTAATAGTTGAGGGTCTTCGGGGGGGGCCCCTCTAATAGTTGAGGGTCTTCAGCGGGGGGACCCCTCTAATAGTTGAGGGTCTTCGGGGGGGGGGGGCCCTCTAATAGTTGAGGGTCTTCGCGGGAGGACCCCTCTTATAGTTGAGGGTCTTCTGCAGGCGGGGGACCCCTCTAATAGTTGAGGGTCTTCAGTGGGGGGGGACCCCTCTAATAATTGAGAGTCTAAAGCGGGGGGGGGGACCCCTCTTATAGTTGAGGGTCTTCAGTGAGGGGACCCCTCTAATAGTTGAGGGTCTTCAGCGGGGGGGACCCCTCTAATAGTTGAGGGTCTTCAGCGGGGGGGACCCCTCTAATAGTTGAGGGTCTTCAGTGGGGGGGACCCCTCTAATAGTTGAGGGTCTTCAGCGGGGGGACCCCTCTAATAGTTGAGGGTCTTCAGCAGGAGGACCCCTCTTATAGTTGAGGGTCTTCAGCGGGGGGGGGCCCCTCTAATAGTTCAGGGTCTTCAGCGGGAGAAACCCTAATAGTTGAGGGTCTTCAGCGGGGGGGACCCCTCTAATAGTTGAGGGTCTTCAGCGGGGGGACCCCTCTAATAGTTGAGGGTCTTCAGCGGGGGGACCCCTCTAATAGTTGAGTCTTCAGCGGGAGGACCCCTCTAATAGTTGAGGGTCTTCAGCGGGGGGGGGACTCCTTTAATAGTTGAGGGTCTTCAGCGGGAGAAACCCTCTAATAGTTGAGGGTCTTCAGCGGGGGGACCCCTCTAATAGTTGAGGGTCTTCAGCGGGGGGACCCCTCTAATAGTTGAGGGTCTTCAGCAGGAGGACCCCTCTTATAGTTGAGGGTCTTCAGCGGGGGGGGGGCCCCTCTAATAGTTCAGGGTCTTCAGCGGGAGAAACCCTAATAGTTGAGGGTCTTCAGCGGGGGGGACCCCTCTAATAGTTGAGGGTCTTCAGCGGGGGGACCCCTCTAATAGTTGAGGGTCTTCAGCGGGGGGACCCCTCTAATAGTTGAGTCTTCAGCGGGAGGACCCCTCTAATAGTTGAGGGTCTTCAGCGGGGGGGGGACTCCTCTAATAGTTGAGGGTCTTCAGCGGGAGAAACCCTCTAATAGTTGAGGGTCTTCAGCGGGGGGACCCCTCTAATAGTTGAGGGTCTTCAGCGGGGGGACCCCTCTAATAGTTGAGGGTCTTCAGCGGGAGGACCCCTCTAATAGTTGAGGGTCTTCAGCGGGGGGGGGGACTCCTCTAATAGTTGAGGGTCTTCAGCGGGAGAAAGCCTCTAATAGTTGAGGGTCTTCAGCGGGGGGACCCCTCTAATAGTTGAGGGTCTTCAGCGGGGGGGCCCCTTTAATAGTTGAGGGTCTTCAGTGGGAGAAACCCTCTAATAGTTGAGGGTCTTCAGTGGGAGAAACCCTCTAATAGTTGAGGGTCTTCAGCGGGGGGGGGCCCTCTACGTTGTTCGTGGCTATGGACAGAGGGTGGTTAACCCCTCGCTGCCTGGATGTACACCGCTGAAGCCGTCGCCCACATTTCCGGCGCTCGGGTTGTTTCTCCGTAACCTGCATTCGGAGGTGACATCACCGGCGGGAGAGGAAGGGGGATCAGGGACCTGACGTTCCGGGGATTGGTTCCTCTTGGAGATGAGCCGGATGCTTTGATTTATCGGCTGATCAGTCATTCTCTTTGTAGTCAGCCGGGGGTCCACTTTTTAAGTCTCAGAACGAGCTCAGATCCTCTGACTTTATTCTGGGATGAAAGACGACTGTAAATGTGAGGAGGAGGAGGATGGGGGTGACCACAGCCGCCCCCTATAGCCCCCTCACGTAGGGCACGTCACACTGATGACCCCCCCCACAATGATGGAGACTGGGGGGGAGCAGCTTCACAGGACCTGATTCCTATATGGAGACCATGTAAAGAAGTAATGCAAGCAAATATTTACTGGTTGTCATGGAGATAACCGGCAATAATCAGCGGAGGAAACCCTCAAACTGGTCAATGGCCGATGAATAATTACTGGATGGGAAATGATCCCAATTCCAGGAGCCTCAGATCGTCCGGAGGCTGAACACCTGCACAGCTGAGGGCTTGTTACAGTGTGTCAATCCCTTGTGAGCTGCCCTGATAACCTGCTACAATGTATCCGTCTGGAGTCCAGGATGTTTATCTGATTGTCTAGACTGGATTCACTGTAACAAACCCTCAGCTGTGAGGAGTATTAGCCCAAGATGGCTCCTCAGTGCTGGAGGTAAAGCAAAAATGTCCCAAGAAAGCAGAGATCTTGAAAATTGTGCAGAACCGAAATGGAAAGTTTACTTGAAAGTTGCAGAACTTCTCATTATACAGCGATGGAACTTCATCGTGACACTTTGGCGCAGCTGAAAATCACCGTGTAGCTCGGCCTTTCCCTTTAAGACGGGTCGGAGCAGGGCATCCCGGGTGAGGCTGACATGGACTCGGGTCGGAGCAGGGCATCCCGGGTGAGGCTGACATGGACGCCCTAACGCTTCAGAAAAGGTAAGGTTCCTGCGCTCCCGTCTCCCTGACGGACGGCGACTTTCCTGCAGCGTACGAGGAGCGCCTGTCACATTTATCGTAAAGCGTGGCATCATTACAGAGACGCGGGGTCTCGTCACCCGCCGCACTGCCAGGATCAGCCGGGTCCTCTGATCTCCTGTTAGAACATCGTTTAAGGATCATTACGGCGGCAGCGGGAGGATTTGTGGCGGCTGACGCCTCCATTAGGTGCTCCATAAATTACGGCTTCTAAGTGATTATGGGCAGAGCCGCAGACTGATCACAGGCAGGAATCCAGGGAGCCCGCCGCATAGTCGGGGTGACAGCCAGTATGAGGGAATAATACACAGCCTCATGGCGGTCTATCCTGCCGATAACTCACCCGAAAGCCGGGTGCTACTGACTTTCTATAGCCGCCCCCTATGCACCCCGTCCATGACTAATGTCTGGATTCTAACGTGCAGGAAAAATACCTCTATTCATCCTGGGCTTCCTGGTTCATGAATAAAATCCCAAACTGACAGTGAAAACTGACACACAGAGGATAGTTAGAATAGTATGAGAGACAATATGAATGTACTCTGGTGGCTCTGCTTCTAAGGCTACTTTCACACTTGCGGCAGAGGATTCCGGTAGGCAGTTTCGTTGTCGGCATCCGGTATTAATTTTTTTCTCATTTTTAAAGGTCTGCGCATGGGCCGACATGGAAAGCCGGATCCGGCATTAATGCATTTCAAAGGAAATTAATGCCGAATTTTTGGCCGGAGGGAAAACTGCAGCATGTTACGGTATTTTCTCCGGCCAAAAACCCTATAGTGACTGAACAGATTTCTCTCCATTCAGAATGCATTAGGATAAAACTGATCAGTTCTTTTCCGGTATTGAGCCCCTAGGACGGAACTCGGTGCCAGGATGTGTAGAAAGATGGGTGAGAGCCCTTAGAGCGATATATACCCATCTCTTATGTATGGCGCATTTTCAGTAAGAATATATACAGTGGATATAAAAAGTCTACACGCCCCTGTATGTGTCCTCTATATATACAGGGGATAGAAAAAGTCTACACGCCCCTGTATGTGTCCTCTATATATACAGTGGATAGAAAAAGTCTACACGCCCCTGTATGTGTCCTCTATATATACAGTGGATAGAAAAAGTCTACACGCCCCTGTATGTGTCCTCTATATATACAGTGGATATACAAAGTCTACACGCCCCTGTATGTGTCCTCTATATATACAGTGGATATAAAAAGTCTACACGCCCCTGTATAAATGTCAGGTTTCTGTGATGTAAAAAAATGAGACAAAGATAAATCATTTCAGAACTTTTTCCACCTTTAATGTGACCTATAAACCGTACAACTCAATGGAGAAACAAACTGAAATCTTTTAGGTGGAGGGAAGAAAAAATATAAAAATAAAATAATATGGTTGCATAAGTGTGCACACCCTTAAACTAATACTTTGTTGAAGCACTTTTTTATTTTATTCCAGGACTCAGTCTTTTGGGGTCTGAGTCTATCAGCATGGCACATTTTGACTCTTCTTTGCAAAAACCCTCCAAATCTGTCAGATCTTCAGATCACCCCACAGATTGCGAGGGCATCTCCTGGGCACAGCCCTCTTCACATCACCCCACAGATTGCGAGGGCATCTCCTGGGCACAGCCTTCATCAGATCACCCCACAGATTGCGAGGGCATCTCCTGGGCACAGCCCTCTTCACATCACCCCACAGACTGCGAGGGCATCTCCTGGGCACAGCCTTCATCAGATCACCCCACAGATTGCGAGGGCATCTCCTGGGCACAGCCCTCTTCACATCACCCCACAGACTGCGAGGGCATCTCCTGGGCACAGCCCTCTCCACATCACCTCACAGATTTTCAATCTGATTCAGGTCTGGGCTCTGGCTGGACCATTCCAAAACTGTAATCTTCTTCTGGTGAAGCCATTCCTTTGTTGATTTGGATGTATGCTTTGGGTCGTTGTCATGCTGAAAGATGAAGTTCCTCTTCAGGTCCAGCTTTCTAGCAGAAGCCGGAAGGTTTGGGGCCAATATTGACTGGTATTTGGAACTGTTCAGAATTCCCTCCAGCTTAACTAAGGCCCCAGTTCCAGCTGAAGAAGAACAGCCCCTTGGCATGATGCTGCCACCACCAGGCTTCACTGTGGGATGGGGTTCTTTTGGTGATGTGCAGTGTTGTTTTTGCGCCAAACATATCTCTTGGAAATATGGCCAAAAAGTTCCACCTTGGTTTCATCAGACCAGAACACCTTTTCCCACATGCTTCTGGGAGACTTCAGATGTGTTTTTGCACAATGTAGCCTGGCTTGGATGTTTTTCTTGGTAAGAAGAGGCTTTCGTCTTGCCCCTCTACCCCATAGCCCAGACATATGAAGAATACGGGAGATTGTTGTCACATGGACCACACAGCCAGGACTTGCCAGATGTTCCTGCAGCTCCTGTAATGTTGCTGTCGGCCTCTTGGTCACCTCCCAGACCAGTTTTCTTCTCATCTTTTCATCAGTTTTGGAGGGACGTCCAGTTCTTGGTGATGTCACTGTTGGGCCATATCTTCTCCACTTGATGATGACGGTCTCCACTGTGTTCCATGGTAGATCTAATGCCTTGGAAATTCTTTTGTCCCCTTCTCCTGACTGATACCTTCTAACAATGAGACCCCTCTGATGCTTTGGAAGCTCTCTGTGGACCGTGGCTTCTGCTGTGGGATGTGACTAAGGACATTTCAGGAAAGACCAACTAGAGCAGCTGCACTTTATCTGGGGTTAATCAGAGGGACTTTAAATGATGGCCGGTGTATGCTGACTCCTATGTAACAGGATTGTGAATGTGATTGCTTAATTCTGAACACAGCTACACCCCAGTTATCAGAGGGTGTGCACACTTATGCAACCACATTATTTTATTTTTATATTTTTTCTTCCCTCCACCTAAAAGATTTCAGTTTGTTTTCCATTGAGTTGTGCAGTTTATAGGTCACATTAACGGTGGAAAAAGTTCTGAAATTATTTATCTTTGTCTCATTTTTTTTACATCGCAGAAACCTGACATTTTACCAGGGGTGTGTAGACTTTTTATATCCACTGTATATATAGAGGACACATACAGGGGTGTGTAGACTTTTTATATCCACTGTATATATAGAGGACACATACAGGGGTGTGTAGACTTTTTATATCCACTGTATATATAGAGGACACATACAGGGGCGTGTAGACTTTGTATATCCACTGTATATATAGAGGACACATACAGGGGTGTGTAGACTTTTTATATCCACTGTATATATAGAGGACACATACAGGGGTGTGTAGACTTTTTATATCCACTGTATATATAGAGGACACATACAGGGGTGTGTAGACTTTTTATATCCACTGTATATATAGAGGACACATACAGGGGTGTGTAGACTTTTTATATCCACTGTATATATAGAGGACACATACAGGGGCGTGTAGACTTTTTATATCCACTGTATATATAGTGGACACATACAGGGGTGTGTAGACTTTTTATATCCACTGTATATATAGAGGACACATACAGGGGGGTGTAGACTTTTTATATCCACTGTATACACCTCACAGGTAGAAGACTGCACAGGACTCTGAACCCAGGAGGGGTGCGAGTCCGTTTATCCCACGTGTCCACACAACCTGTGACGGGGTCAGACAGCGCGTCCACGAGCGGTCTTCATCTAACAGCGCAGCAAACAGCAGCAAAGTAAAGTCCATGAGACTAAACCATCGGAACAGAACCAGTGCAGTTTTCAGCTCACCCAGTAGCTGGACAGTTTTCCAGTTAGACAGGCCGGCGGACTACAAACCCCAGCTTTCCAGCAGCTCACACATTACCCCCACACTGCTAGCTGGCCTCCTTATTATTACCCAGGGGCCCCACCCAGATTCCCAGTAAGGCCTCTTGCTCACAATCGTGTGCTGGCCGGGTCCGTGCTGCGGACCCCAATGCATGGGCACCGACCGCGGGGCAGCCGCATGCGGATCGCTGACCCATTCACTTGAATCCGTCATTTCCGCGAAAAGATAGAACAAGTTATATTTTTTTACGGAACGGAAGCACGGAACTGAACCCCACGGAAGCACTCCCTAGTGCTTCCGTTCTCCGGATTTGCGGACTTATTCAAGTGAATGAGTCGGCACCCGTGATACGGAATGCACACGGCCGGTGCCCCATGTATTGCGGACCCGCCATATGCAGGCCGTGCGCAAGAGGCCTAAAAAGAAGGAGAAATCCTGGAGAGGGTAAAACTGGATCTGTGCTAAATTACTCCCATCACCTCCACACCCCAGCACCATGATGGGAGTTATTCTACTGAGACTAACAATCTCAGGGGCACATCCGGTATCTATACAGACAGGAGACAGAACCCACACCGCCACCGGTACCGGAGAACGAGAAGGACACCGAGCGGGACCTTCAAGGGTGGGCAAACCACCTCCTCCAGACCAGCTGCTGTGTCCAACCCCCAGTACCCACACAGGTCCACCACTGGCAACTTAAGGTAAAAGACCCTCCTGACAATGGGCACTGCCTGGAGGTGACCCCCTGTTCCATACAAGGACCCCATGTGACTGCTGAGGCCAATGATTGGCTGCAGTTGTCATGTGGGGTGAGCAGACAGGTCAGCGCCATAAGCAAGGACCACTGGGAGCACTGGAGCGGCCACGCTGGGACAGCAGGGGACAGATAACATTTCTTACAACATATCCTGCATTTTGTGGGGTCTCAGAAATCCCCTTTAAAATTGTTTTGGCCACATACTGTAAAAGAAATTTGCAGATGGCGACACATTGTCCCTGAAAATTGAATGGGAATGAAATTTGTTACAAAGTATTCAGTCTGGACAATCTGGACTGAGCCACAATCAGGCAATTGCCTCAGACGGCGCCCGGTAGGGACAGGGCAGCAGAAGGGCCACGGGCACGGATTTCTGTACACACATTGTAAGGGGGTATTTTCTCTATAGGCACACATTACAG
The DNA here is from genome assembly GCF_905171765.1 of Bufo bufo. Classification (NCBI taxonomy): domain Eukaryota; kingdom Metazoa; phylum Chordata; class Amphibia; order Anura; family Bufonidae; genus Bufo; species Bufo bufo. The sequence continues at coordinate 628,253,965 of NC_053392.1, read as the reverse complement.
GGGGAATTATTACCATTGGGGGCACTATGGTGGGCTTTATTACTACTGGGCACTACATAGAACATGATTACTAGTATGGGTACTAGAGGGAAACTTTCACTATTATTACTATTGGGGCACTGTTACCACATGTGCACTCTCGAAGAGAATTATTGGTGGGAGGACTGTTACAGTGGGGGGGGGGGGGGGCCTTGGTACAGTATCAGCTTACCACAATTAATTTTGGAGGACCCTATGTTTACTGCACTATAAGTGTCGGGGGGGGTATTTTTCCGAGCACTGTGCCAGTAATTACTGAAGGGGAACTATCTGTGTGGTACTAGTATTTTCAAGAGGGACTGTTTCTGCAGCATAGTATTGGGGGGCACAGTGGTCACAGTATTGGGGTGACAGGATGGGGTGTTCAGAAGGATGATGGAAAAGTAGGAATCTAAGATGTCTATGTATCAAACTCTGCAGAAACGAGACACGGTTGAAAGAAATCATCATGGCGGTCTGGTCTGAATGGAGAAGATGAAGAAAGAAAAGTCATCAGAGGAGACGTCGCTGGATGTAGGAGGAATGTGGCCGTTTATTATCCTGTATGTTTTGTATATAATCATCTCCGAGTATGCCTTCAGCAGTAGGGCTGGAGGGAAAGGGTTAGGTTAAGATTTTGGCATGGTAGGCGCCATTTCAGTTTTAGCCTCAGGCAGCAGAAAGGCAAAGTGCATCCCTGGCCATGGGATAGGAACCTCTTCTGATCAGGACACGACCCCTTCAGCCTGTAAGGGGCGGGGGTCCGGGCAGGTGGAGCCCACCAGTCTCAGAACACGACCCCTTCAGCCTGGTAAGGGGCGGGGGTCCGGGCAGGTGGAGCCCACCAGTCTCAGAACATGACCCCTTCAGCCTGTAAGGGGCGGGGGTCAGGGCAGGTGGAGCCCACCAGTCTCAGAACACGACCCCTTCAGCCTGGTAAGGGGCGGGGGTCCGGGCAGGTGGAGCCCACCAGTCTCAGAACACGACCCCTTCAGCCTGGTAAGGGGCGGGGGTCCGGGCAGGTGGAGCCCACCAGTCTCAGAACACGACCCCTTCAGCCTGGTAAGGGGCGGGGGTCAGGGCAGGTGGAGCCCACCAGTCTCAGAACACAACCCCTTCAGCCTGTAAGGGGCGGGGGTCCGGGCAGGTGGAGCCCACCAGTCTCAGAACACAACCCCTTCAGCCTGGTAAGGGGCGGGGGTCCGGGCAGGTGGAGCCCACCAGTCTCAGAACACAACCCCTTCAGCCTGGTAAGGGGCGGAGGTCCGGGCAGGTGGAGCCCACCAGTCTCAGAACACAACCCCTTCAGCCTGGTAAGGGGCGGGGGTCCGGGCAGGTGGAGCCCACCAGTCTCAGAACACGACCCCTTCAGCCTGGTAAGGGGCAGGGGTCCGGGCAGGTGGAGCCCACCAGTCTCAGAACACGACCCCTTCAGCCTGGTAAGGGGCGGGGGTCCGGGCAGGTGGAGCCCACCAGTCTCAGAACACGACCCCTTCAGCCTGGTAAGGGGCGGGGGTCAGGGCAGGTGGAGCCCACCAGTCTCAGAACACAACCCCTTCAGCCTGTAAGGGGCGGGGGTCCGGGCAGGTGGAGCCCACCAGTCTCAGAACACAACCCCTTCAGCCTGGTAAGGGGCGGAGGTCCGGGCAGGTGGAGCCCACCAGTCTCAGAACACGACCCCTTCAGCCTGGTAAGGGGCGGGGGTCCGGGCAGGTGGAGCCCACCAGTCTCAGAACACGACCCCTTCAGCCTGGTAAGGGGCGGGGGTCCGGGCAGGTGGAGCCCACCAGTCTCAGAACACGACCCCTTCAGCCTGGTAAGGGGCGGGGGTCCGGGCAGGTGGAGCCCACCAGTCTCAGAACACGACCCCTTCAGCCTGGTAAGGGGCGGAGGTCCGGGCAGGTGGAGCCCACCAGTCTCAGAACACGACCCCTTCAGCCTGGTAAGGGGCGGGGGTCCGGGCAGGTGGAGCCCACCAGTCTCAGAACACGACCCCTTCAGCCTGGTAAGGGGCGGGGGTCCGGGCAGGTGGAGCCCACCAGTCTCAGAACACGACCCCTTCAGCCTGTAAGGGGCGGGGGTCCGGGCAGGTGGAGCCCACCAGTCTCAGAACACAACCCCTTCAGCCTGTAAGGGGCGGGGGTCCGGGCAGGTGGAGCCCACCAGTCTCAGAACACAACCCCTTCAGCCTGTAAGGGGCGGGGGTCCGGGCAGGTGGAGCCCACCAGTCTCAGAACACAACCCCTTCAGCCTGGTAAGGGGCGGAGGTCCGGGCAGGTGGAGCCCACCAGTCTCAGAACACAACCCCTTCAGCCTGGTAAGGGGCGGGGGTCCGGGCAGGTGGAGCCCACCAGTCTCAGAACACGACCCCTTCAGCCTGGTAAGGGGCGGGGGTCCGGGCAGGTGGAGCCCACCAGTCTCAGAACACGACCCCTTCAGCCTGGTAAGGGGCGGGGGTCCGGGCAGGTGGAGCCCACCAGTCTCAGAACACGACCCCTTCAGCCTGGTAAGGGGCGGGGGTCAGGGCAGGTGGAGCCCACCAGTCTCAGAACACAACCCCTTCAGCCTGTAAGGGGCGGGGGTCCGGGCAGGTGGAGCCCACCAGTCTCAGAACACAACCCCTTCAGCCTGGTAAGGGGCGGAGGTCCGGGCAGGTGGAGCCCACCAGTCTCAGAACACGACCCCTTCAGCCTGGTAAGGGGCGGGGGTCCGGGCAGGTGGAGCCCAACAGTCTCAGAACACGACCCCTTCAGCCTGGTAAGGGGCGGTGGTCCGGGCAGGTGGAGCCCACCAGTCTCAGAACACGACCCCTTCAGCCTGGTAAGGGGCGGGGGTCCGGGCAGGTGGAGCCCACCAGTCTCAGAACACGACCCCTTCAGCCTGGTAAGGGGCGGAGGTCCGGGCAGGTGGAGCCCACCAGTCTCAGAACACGACCCCTTCAGCCTGGTAAGGGGCGGGGGTCCGGGCAGGTGGAGCCCACCAGTCTCAGAACACGACCCCTTCAGCCTGGTAAGGGGCGGGGGTCCGGGCAGGTGGAGCCCACCAGTCTCAGAACACGACCCCTTCAGCCTGTAAGGGGCGGGGGTCCGGGCAGGTGGAGCCCACCAGTCTCAGAACACAACCCCTTCAGCCTGGTAAGGGGCGGGGGTCCGGGCAGGTGGAGCCCACCAGTCTCAGAACACAACCCCTTCAGCCTGGTAAGGGGCGGGGGTCCGGGCAGGTGGAGCCCACCAGTCTCAGAACACAACCCCTTCAGCCTGGTAAGGGGCGGGGGTCCGGGCAGGTGGAGCCCACCAGTCTCAGAACACGTGATCACTTTTAGAGTCCCATACAACCCATTAAGCAGTGGATCGAGTGGTTATCATGTCGTCCAGGCCATAGATTTCTGGTGGACGGACCCTTGTTGCCCCCTCCTCTTCAGGGCTCATAAACAGCTCAGCAACAAACTGGGACATAAAATATTAGGATCAGTTTTTTTATTACATTTTGCCTCACAATATCTGCTCATGTTCTTCTTTATAGGGCGGCTCTAGTCCCCAAACGGACACGTTATCATTGACTTCTTTCCTCTGTATTATTGCCCTGAGTAAATGTAATAATTGTAACTGATTATAATAATCAATGAGGTAAAGGTCACCGGGGTCACCGCCCAAAAGAATCATTGCTGAAAAAGTACAATATCCTGTACAGATCATAAAATAATAATGTCAAAGCCCTTCTAATTATACTGTAGATTATGTGCAATCTGAGGAGGTTACGATTTGGTACATTTCATGCCAGACATTTAAGCTTAAAGGTTTAAAGGGTTTGTCTCACTTCAGTAAATGGCATTTATCCTGCAGTTAATACCAGGCACTTCCTAATGTATTGTGATTCTCCATGTTGCCTCCTTTCCATCATATTACACACGGCTCGTATCCGTGGTTATTACCACCGTGTAATCCAGCAGCGGTGGCCGTGCTCGCACACTATAGGGAAAGATGTTGGCCTATGAGCACTTCTATCCTTTCCCTATAGTGTGCGAGCACGGCCACCGCTGCTGGATTACACGGTGGTAATAACCACGGATACGTGGCAATATGGAGAATCACAATACATTAGGAAGTGCCTGGTATTAACTTTCTCTACATGATAAATGCCAATTGCTGAAGTGAGACGACCCCTTTAACCCCTTTAAGTCTGCTACACTTAATAGGGTTAGGCATGTCTTGGTGTGTGCATTGCGTGTTTCCTATGTGTGATTGATGTGTGCTATATATGTTCTATGTATCAGTGGTGTATGTGCAGCATGTGACATATGCATCAGTGGCATGTGAGCCACGTATAAGTGTCTTGTGTGCCACACGTGTCCAATGAGTGATTGGTGCGCGCTACTGTGTCTTGTATCCATCTATGTGTAGATGCTGCCACATGTATGTCTGTGCGTGCTGCTGTGACTGTCCGCCATCACACTTCATCTGTAATATTTCTGTTATCACTGTAAGGGCTCATGAACACGACCGCTGGATGTTTTGCAGTCCGCAAATTGAGGATCCGTAAAACATGGATATCGGGTGTGCGCATTCCACATTATGTGGGACAGAACGGCCTCTAATAGAACCGTCCGATCCTGGTCTGTAATGCGGACAATAGTAGGACATGTTCTGTCATTCTGCAGAACGGCCGTGCGGACATACAGACACGGCATGCACACGGAGTCATGTTTTTTTGCGGCCCCATTGAAGTGAAGGGAACGGTACGGACATGGGAAAAAAATAAGTTAGTGTGCAGGAGCCCTAAGGTGGGCCCCCAGGATCAGTTACACTGGTGGGCCCTAAGTACCCCAGTCCGACACAGATTCGTCCTATATTTGGATTGTGAGGCGTCCGGTTTGTTCCTCACACCAGATTTTCCTCTTCCTCTGCAGTTTTTGATATCAGTGCACTCAGCTCTTCGTATTATTAGGAGATGGCGGAGTTTATAACGTGATCACTTTGGCGGTTTTAGATTTCACGTGAACATTGCAGAATCAGAGATATTTGCAGAACTGGTCAGGACTGGTTTCAGTTGGAGGTCGTCTTCTTCTCGGTCAGAGCTGATAGTAGTCCTCTTCTCCTGAGCAGACACTCTGGGGCAGATGTACGATAAGAGGATGTATCGAAGCTTATTGTACTTTTCCCGCTTGGAAAATGTAAAAGGTTTATCTCAAATCCTGCTTTGTTCTAATATTTGCAATTTTTTTGTTTTCTAGGCTCTCGATCCTTTTGAATAGAAGGCGGGAATACAGTTGTGATTCGTTATGTTAATTAGTGTCTCCCCAGGTTGATCAGATCGGCTTTTTTTTAAAAAGTCACAAAAAATTCCTAAAGTAGCGTGGCCTAAGAGGTTAGTGCAGCAGAGCAAGGATATTTTGGACTATGGTCACCGTTGAGGTGTCACCACGTGTTGCTGCTCTCCAGAAGGGATGGTAAGGCGTGGTACACCCCAGTGGGAAATAAGCCCAGAGAGTCAGGGTCTGCAGTATCCAGGGGGCTTCTTTACTGGAGGGATTTAGGTGCAAAACAATACAGGCAGTGCACCGAAGAAGGTTCTGTGCTGAAGAAAGAGCTGAGCTAGCTGTAAATAATATTTTCAGAAGGTTGATATCCTAGCCAAAGTGCTGATGACCCAGGGTCTGTGTATCCCTGTCTCGGCGTCTTCTTCTGGTAGTCTACCAGAGTCTTCTTCTGGTCAGTCGTGTAGTCTGGAAGAGTCTCTCCTACTAAAAACTGGTCATTATCTGGAGAAAACTAGAGAATATAACTGCTCTCCTTATATACAGTTTCTATCTGAGGTAGAACCTTCTAGTGATGGTGGTGGGTGGGCAGTGGAGAAGCACAGCCTAAACAGAAACAAGGTTGCAAGTCTGCCGTCAACTTGCGTAGAGTCTCAATGAAAGTCTATGGGAATGACTAAGCAGTTTTTCCAGACATAAACTAGCTAAGGTTGAGTTCACATCAGCATTAAGCCTTTCCGTTCTTCTGGTGGGTTATAGAAGCAGAGTAACGGAAAGTATGGATTCGGCATATAACTGAGCTAACTGGAGCCTACCGACCCCATAGACTATAATTGTGTCCGTTAGCTTTCCGCTCAGAGGAAGATTTTTGAAGCGGAGACAAAAGTCCTGAATGTACGACCACTGGTGTCGGCTTTTGATTCAATAAATAGTTTGAGATGAGGAAATCACCTTCACCGCTTCTACTTAATGCCCGACTTTCATGATATAATATCACAGAAGCCGGAAATTTTTATGTTTTCCATACATTTCACCAAAAAGCCAAATATCCCTGACATTTTGTGAGTAGTGTATACACATATATACAGTACATATACACATATACACAGTACATACACACATATATACAGTACATACACACATATACACATATACACATATACACAGTACATACACACATATATACAGTACATACACACATATACACATATACACATATATACAGTACATACACATATATACTGTACATATACACATATATACATATATACAGTACATACACACATATACACATATATACAGTACATACACATATATACTGTACATATACACATATATACATATATACAGTACATATACACATATACACATATATACAGTACATACACATATATACTGTACATATACACATATACACATATATACAGTACATACACATATATACAGTACATATACACATATACACATATATACTGTACATATACACATATATACAGTACATACACATATATACAGTACATATACACATATACACATATATACAGTACATACACATATATACTGTACATATACACATATACACATATATACAGTACATATACACATATATACTGTACATATACACATATACACATATATACTGTACATATACACATATACACATATATACTGTACATATACACATATACACATATATACAGTACATACACATATATACTGTACATATACACATATACACATATATACAGTACATATACACATATACACATATATACAGTACATATACACATATACACATATATACAGTACATACACATATATACTGTACATATACACATATACACATATATACAGTACATATACACATATATACTGTACATATACACATATACACATATATACTGTACATATACACATATACACATATATACAGTACATACACATATATACTGTACATATACACATATACACATATATACAGTACATATACACATATATACTGTACATATACACATATATACATATATACAGTACATATACACCTATACACATATATACTGTACATATACACATATATACAGTACATACACATATATACTGTACATATACACATATATACATATATACAGTACATATACACATATACACATATATACACATATATACTGTACATATACACATATACACATATATACAGTACATACACATATATACTGTACATATACACATATACACATATATACAGTACATATACACATATATACTGTACATATACACATATACACATTTACACATATACACATATACACATATACACATATATACATATATACAGTACATATACACATATACACATATATACTGTACATATACACATATACACATATATACAGTACATACACATATATACTGTACATATACACATATATACATATATACAGTACATATACACATATACACATATATATACATATATACTGTACATATACACATATACACATATATACAGTACATACACATATATACTGTACATATACACATATATACATATATACAGTACATATACACATATACACATATATACTGTACATATACACATATACACATATATACAGTACATATACACATATATACTGTACATATACACATATATACATATATACAGTACATATACACATATACACATATATACTGTACATATACACATATACACATATATACAGTACATATACACATATACACATATATACTGTACATATACACATATACACATATATACTGTACATATACACATACACACATATATACTGTACATATACACATATATACATATATACAGTACATATACACATATACACATATATACTGTACATATACACATATACACATATATACAGTACATACACATATATACTGTACATATACACATATATACATATATACAGTACATATACACATATACACATATACACACATATATACAGTACATACACACATATACACATATATACAGTACATACACATATATACTGTACATATACACATATATACATATATACAGTACATATACACATATACACATATATACTGTACATATACACATATATACTGTACATATACACATATACACATATATACAGTACATATACACATATACACATATATACAGTACATACACATATATACAGTACATATACACATATACACATATATACAGTACATACACATATATACTGTACATATACACATATACACATATATACAGTACATATACACATATACACATATATACAGTACATACACACATATACACATATATACACATATATACTGTACATATACACATATACACATATATACAGTACATACACATATATACTGTACATATACACATATATACATATATACAGTACATATACACATATACACATATATACAGTACATACACATATATACTGTACATATACACATATACACATATACACATATACACAGTACATACACATATATACAGTACATACACACATATACACAGTACATACACACATATATACAGTACATACACACATATACACATATATACAGTACATATACACATATACACAGTACATACACATATATACTGTACATATACACATATATACAGTACATATACACATATACACATATATACTGTACATATACACATATACACATATATACACATATATACTGTACATATACACATATACACATATATACAGTACATACACATATATACTGTACATATACACATATATACATATATACAGTACATATACACATATATACAGTACATACACATATATACTGTACATATACACATATACACACACATCAGTTTCCACATCTGATTTTCTCCTCACTTTGATGAATTGAAGCATTTGAAGGAGAAATCTGATCGGAATCTTATATTATATAGCAAGTCGTCGGATGTTGTCGTCTCCGGATTTCTCAGCGTGTCACGGTTCAGTCAGGAGATTCGCAGATATCCGCTCGTCACCTATTATTCCTCCTGACAGGATCTTCCCAGGAAACCTCCAGAAATCTGTAAATATTTTATGGAAAAAATAAGATAAATAATTGAGGAGGAAAAGAGAAATTCTCAGCTTCCACCTTGAAGTTGATGGCGGCTTCTCGGAGGTTGGAGAAGATCGGAGACGTCAGGAGCTTTAATATGAGTCATAAATAATAGAAGAAGACAAATAAGGTTGGATAAGCTCTGATCTGCCAGCAAGAAGAGGTGGCGACTGTGACACCAGTCTGCCCAGCCTCAACCCCATCAGGTCTGTTTTCATTTGGGGTATAAGGTCCTGGGGTCTTGGTACATTTAGGGGCGTGCATTCATTTTAGGGTCTGATGTGGAAGCTACTGTTCCTTTAAAAAAAAAAAATATTAATAGGGGACACAGATGCCTCCACCAAGCTTGGTTCATAATATCACCAGGATAGACCATCACTTTATAAAGGAAAGGGGGCCAAACTTAGGAACCCCCACTGATCTGCACAATGGGGGTCAAGAGCCAAAGGAAAAGACTGTTAGGGGTCTGTAGTGCTTAATCAGAGCTTTGGCTCCTTCATTCTCAGGATTGATGGGGGTCCAAAGATTGGACCACCATCAATCACAAAGTGACAGTCTATCATAGGGATATTAGGTGGGGTACCCCTTTAAAGGAGGCTCGGCAGTGCTCTGGACTACATGTCCCATTAGGCTGTATGATGTCCAGAGTGGGGGGCATCATTTAGGACAGACTTCAAGATAAAGATGGATTCCCGAAAATCCAGAAAGTGATTATCCATCCCCTGTAAGTGCCCAGTTTGTGCCCTTACTATGCATCCAGCGCTGTGCCGTGAAAACACAGACGTCAGTACATGGCATGCCGACTTCACTTGGGGAACATTTTCTGTGCCCGGATTAAATTTCCTTTGATTTACCTGCGGTCTGGAACATTTGCTGCAGCCGATATTAGTTTCACAGAAAAGGTTACGGCGCAGTTCACATTAGAGAGATCAATACTGGAGTAGTAAGAAGAAATGGTTACAAGGAGGGAAATGATGTGCAGATGAAACAGCGAGGAAAGCAGCGAGGAAGTAATGGCGGATGCGGGCGCTAAGACCGAATAAGATAATAATTAGGAAGAAGAGAGCAGACGGATGAAGAGACATGGAGGATATCATATACACCAAGCACCATGTTGGGGCAAAATCCCAAATGCCGGATGAGCGGTGGACTCCGAATTAGAAGTTATGGGTACCCACACAGAGAAAAACCAACACAGGCATAGAGTTGTGTTTTAAGAGTTTCTAAACTTTATTAAAGAAATCAGAGGTTAATATAGTGATTTTCTGAATCATTTCCAACTGAAGACGTAGTCAAACATTTACATCATTAACTCATTAAAACCACAATCTGAAATGAGCATCTTCTTGGCTATACGCCTAGAACGTCTCCTTAATCTTTACCGTGGGTACTAGCCACATACTAGTACTCCTAGTGCTTGTTAAGATTCCTTTCTAACAAGGGTTGGTGGGGGGTAGGAGTGACCTTGAAGTTATAGTAACTTTCCACAAGAAGCTCACAGTTCATTAATGTAAAATGGAAGTATGAAGTACAAATGGAGGCTGAGGACACAACATGGAGTCTTAACCCTCACACACCATGGCCGAGCCCCATCCCCCATCACTGCTGTGCTGGCTTCATCCCAATAATTGTTTTTCCCTTTATGGGTGGAAATCCCCCACAATCTTGAGGAAGGGGTAAGAGGACCCCTAAAAAGTCACAGCGTGCCCAAGACCAAGAGATATGTGGGTAGACCAGGACAGGTGTGCAGGTAGTACAGGTGTGTGGGTAGACCAAGTGTGCAGGTAGACCAGGTGTGTGGGTAGACCAAGTGTGCAGGTAGACCAGGTGTGTGGACAGTCCAGGACAGGTGTGAGGGTAGTCAGAGAGGTGTGTGCTTAGATCAGGTGTGCAGCCATGCAAGAGAGGTGTGCAGGTAGTCCAGGTGTTCAGGCATTCCAGGAGAGGTGTGCAGGTAGACCAAGTGTGTGAGCAGTCCAGGAGAAGTGTGCGAGTGGTCAAGAGAGGTGTGTGCTTAGACCAGGTGTGTGGCAGTGCAAGAGAAGTGTGCAGGTAGTCCAGGTTTCCAAGTAGTCCAGGAGAGGTGTGCAGGTGTCCAGGCAGTCCAGGAGTGGTGTGCAGGTAGTCCAGGTGTCTAGGTAATTCAGGACAGGTGTGCAGGTAGTCCAAGTGTCCAGGTAGTTCAGGACAGGTGTGCAGGTAGTCCAGGTGTCCAGGAGAGGTTTGTAGGTAGTCCAGGTGTCCAGGTAGTCCAGGAGAGATGTGCGGGTTGACCAGGTGTGTAAGCAGTCCAGGAGAGGTGTGCAGGTAGTCCAGGTGAGGTGTGAGGGTTGACCAGGTGTGTGAGCAGTCCAGGAGAGGTGTGCGGGCAGTCCAGGTGTCCAGGAGAGGTGTGCAGGCAGTCCAGGAGAGGTGTCTAGGCAGTCCAGGAGATGTGTTCAGGCAGTCCAGGTGTCTAGGCAGTCCAGGAGAGGTGTGCGGGCAGTCCAGGTGTCCAGGAGAGGTGTGCAGGCAGTCCTGGAGAGGTGTGCAGGTAGTCCAGGTGTGCAGGTAGTCCAGGAGAGGTGTGCAGTTAGTCCAGGAGAGGTGTGCAGGTAGTCCAGGAGAGGTGTGAGGGTTAACCAGGTGTGTGAGCAGTCCAGGGGAGGTGTGAGGGTAGTCGTTGTTTTCATCCTCCGATCATGTGGGGGGTGTCACTCTCCCAGAATGCTGGAGTCCTCTCCCTCATACATCCCGGTCTGTGTGGGCACAGTCTGTAAAATACAGAGATTACATCAGGAGGACGCCTCTCTTTTATGGCGACACTATTTTGTTATTCGCTCGCTGTTACCATTTTATGGCAGCGCTTAGCTTAACGCTCCTTAAGGGGTTTGCTGGAAAAATTTGTGACAAATTCTGACTCCATTCCCCCCAATTTCAGACCTTGGTCCGGTCTCATAGGCTGCGCTCCATGTACCGATCCAGTGACCCTTAGATCCGCATGGCATCATTAAAGTTATTATTTTAATCACATTTTTTCAAAAATAAAACCATCCTTGACTATGTTCAAACAAAATTGGTCAGTTGAATAAATAAACACACCCTAAAATTCACTAGTTTCAGTTAATTCCAAGAGAAGACAAACAATTCTATTTAGCAACCAATGCATCATGGAGTAATTGATTGGCTGCATAAGTATTCACACCCAGTCAATTACTTTTGCATAGAATAATTCAATTATTCGTAGGCGGGCATAGATCAACGATAACCTTCTGAATAAGTATACACACCTCTGACTTTACCCTTATCAGGTGAAGTCTTTTCTATACAATGTTCCATAAGATGTTAAAAATACAATTAATAAAACTAACTGCAAAAGTAAACACACCCCTGTATGGAAAATGCATTTGTCATTTGGGCTCATTAGATAAGATGAATAAGATGCCTCTTGGATATAGTGATCGATTATGCGATCAATCTGTGGTGGTCCCCTATGATCTTTGGCCCTATGCATAAATATGCACGCCCTTATGTTTATTACGTTGTGCTCTGTCAGATCCCCTAATATAACACGTTATCTATCGCTTTAATATTTTATGTTATTTCTGGTCCTGGGAGAGAAATGAGAAAAGCAGTTTCTCTAGTTATAAATATTAAGGAATTATTCAGACCCTCCTGTTGCATAAGTATTTGTCCCATTGCTGCTTTGTGAATGTGTATTAGGTACTGACACCTGCCGCTGATTATGGATGATAAAGCTGTGGTAGGTATCTATAGACAGTGCTTTGCAAAAGTATTCAGCCCCCTTAAAAGTCAACACACTTGCCCAGATGACGCGGGTCGTTCCAGCCAGTATTTTACAAATCATTACACCCTGAGGGTCCCCCGGCTGTGAGGCGCAGGTTTCAGCGGCGCCTCGTCTCATCCTTTGCTTCTAGGTCTTAATTTTCCAAGTTTTCCTCCACACTCTCAGTCTGACCGATGGCACCGGAATTACGGAGACCTTTAGTCGGAACGGCTGACATTTGTTAAGAGATTACAATCAAAGGCCAATATTTTCCTTTTGTGCAAACCTGGAGCTGAATACTTAACCTGGGGGTGAATACTTAACCTGGGGGTGAATACTTAACCTGGAGCTGAATACTTAACCTGGGTGTAAATACTTAACCTGGGGAGTGAATACTTAACCTGGGGGTGAATACTTAACCTGGGGGTGAATACTTAACCTGGGGGTGAATACTTAACCTGGAGCTGAATACTTAACCTGGGTGTAAATACTTAACCTGGGGAGTGAATACTTAACCTGGGGGTGAATACTTAACCTGGAGCTGAATACTTAACCTGGGGGTAAATACTTAACCTGGGGGTGAATACTTAACCTGGAGCTGAATACTTAACCTGGGGGGTGAATACTTAACCTGGGGGTGAATACTTAACCTGAAGCTGAATACTTAACTTGGGGGTAAATACTTAACCTGGGGGTGAATATTTAACCTGGAGCTGAATACTTAACCTGGGGGGTGAATACTTAACCTGGAGCTGAATACTTAACCTGGAGCTGAATACTTAACCTGGAGCTGAATACTTAACCTGGGGTTGAATACTTAACCTGGGGGTGAATACTTAACCTGGGGGTGAATACTTAACCTGGAGCTGAATACTTAACCTGGGGGTGAATACTTAACCTGGGGGTGAATACTTAACCTGGAGCTGAATACTTAACCTGGAGCTGAATACTTAACCTGGGGGTGAATACTTAACCTGGGGGTGAATAATTAACCTGGGGGTGAATATTTAACCTGGAGCTGAATACTTAACTTGGGGGTAAATACTTAACCTGGAGCTGAATACTTAACCTGGGGGGGAATACTTAACCTGGAGCTGAATACTTAACCTGGGAGTGAATACTTAACCTGGAGCTGAATACTTAACCTGGAGCTGAATACTTAACCTGGAGCTGAATACTTAACCTGGGGGTGAATACTTAACCTGGAGCTGAATACTTAACCTGGAGCTGAATACTTAACCTGGGGGTGAATACTTAACCTGGAGCTGAATACTTAACCTGGAGCTGAATACTTAACCTGGAGCTGAATACTTAACCTGGGGGTGAATACTTAACCTGGAGCTGAATACTTAACCTGGAGCTGAATACTTAACCTGGGGGTGAATACTTAACCTGGGGGTGAATACTTAACCTACGGGTGAATACTTAACCTGGAGCTGAATACTTAACCTGAAGCTGAATACTTAACCTGGAGCTGAATACTTAACCTGGTGGTGAATACTTAACCTGGAGCTGAATACTTAACCTGGAGCTGAATACTTAACCTGGGGGTGAATACTTTTCCTGGGGGTGAATACTTAACCTGGAGCTGAATACTTAACCTGGAGCTGAATACTTAACCTCGGGGTGAATACTTAACCTGGAGCTGAATACTTAACCTGGAGCTGAATACTTAACCTGGGGGTGAATACTTAACCTGGGGGTGAATACTTAACCTACGGGTGAATACTTAACCTGGAGCTGAATACTTAACCTGGAGCTGAATACTTAACCTGGGGGTGAATACTTTTCCTGGGGGTGAATACTTAGGCAAATAACATTTTTATTTATTTGTGGTTTTTTATATATATCTGCTGGAACAATTTGTGCACATGTCATATTCAAAACACTCCCCCCTGGGCCCCCACCCCCCAGCGCTGTATGGGGTATTACTATGATGTCGCCCACGTCCCGGGTAATCTTCTCAGTTACATCTGATCTTAAAAATACAAAGCGCTCGTTTAACTGTGACAGTCGCTTACTGCAGAAGACGCCGAAATAAAAAGCCTTTAATTATTCATTT
This sequence comes from Bufo bufo, assembly GCF_905171765.1. Lineage (NCBI taxonomy): Eukaryota > Metazoa > Chordata > Amphibia > Anura > Bufonidae > Bufo > Bufo bufo. The sequence continues at coordinate 628,238,767 of NC_053392.1, read as the reverse complement.
ACAGCGAGAAGACGCAGCGCGCAGAGTATATATAAATATGTATCCCGCTACCCATACAGTAAAGGGGGAGGTCGCAGAGAGCGCCGGCAGCTACACCATCAGATCTTCTCCAGAACTGCCACCCTTGTGGGTCAGCACCTACCAACACTGGTCCAAAGTAGGAGAACTGGTGAAGAAGACACTGGGTCACTGCGGTGATGAATCAGGTTACATTAGGTGGATGGTAGTGATGAGCGGCAGGGGCAATATTCGAATTCGCAATATCTCACAAATATTTTGTAGATTATTCGTCGAATATTCGCGAATTCGAATATTCGTTATACTCTACATTCTTTATTTTTTACTCGAAAATTAGCAAGGTAATGATCGCATAATATGCGAATATTACGTGATCAATACAGGCGTGGGTCAAAAACTAATATACAGTATAGCACTATAGAATATAGTGCTATATATTCGTTATATCGAATATTCGTAATTTTTTCCATCTGAACACGATTGGCCCAAAAGCAATTTAAGTAGGGAGGAATCATGACTTCAGATGGAAAAAAATGCTGAATATTCGAAAAACAAATATATAGCACTGTATTCAAAATATTTGCGAAATCTCAAAGTTGCGATATTCGAGATAAAAATTAGCTTTTCAAATATTCGTGCTCAACACTAGTGGACGGCCGGGTGTGTGTGCATCACTTACCTGGAGAAGAGATGGCACCAGGTGCACTATGGGAAGAAGGCGGCCTGGTCTGAGGAATCAGGTTACGTCATGTGGACGGCCGGGTGTGTGCGTCACTTACCTGGAGAAGAGATGGCACCAGGTGCACTATGGGAAGAAGGCGGCCTGGTCTGAGGAATCGGGTTACATCATGTGGACGGCTGGGTGTGTGCATCACTTACCTGGAGAAGAGATGGCACCAGGTGCACTATGGGAAGAAGGCGGCCTGGTCTGAGGAATCAGGTTACGTCATGTGGACGGCCGGGTGTGTGCGTCACTTACCTGGAGAAGAGATGGCACCAGGTGCACTATGGGAAGAAGGCGGCCTGGTCTGAGGAATCAGGTTACATCATGTGGACGGCCGGGTGTGTGTGCGTCACTTACCTGGAGAAGAAATGGCACCAGGTGCACTATGGGAAGAAGGCGGCCTGGTCTGAGGAATCGAGTTACATCATGTGGATGGCCGTGTGCGTCACTTACCTGGAGAAGAGATGGCACCAGGTTCACTATGGGAAGAAGGCGGCCTGGTCTGATGAATCAGGTTACATCATGTGGACGGCCGGGTGTGTGCGTCACTTACCTGGGGAAGAGATAGCACCAGGTGCACTATGGGAAGAAGGCAGACTGGTCTGAGGAATCGGGTTACGTCACTTGCCTGATGTGATATATGTATCCTATCATATATATGATTACGAGGACGTTGTATGGAAGGGCATGTATCTGAGACATGGTTCACATTCTTCCGTTCAGTATAAATGTACGGCGCTTTTACCCGGATATTAACGTCTTCTTACAGATTCCTCCACGGGGCAGAGTTCAGCGCTCCTGACTAGAACTACAATGAGCCATGAGAGGAGCTGTCACCGCTGCCGCTCTCTTTGCTGCTTGCGGTTTGTACTGAATAAATAAATCTTCTTTATCTAAAAACATCTGAACAAAGGGCCAAGTATCCGAGCTGCATCCTGCGCCGGCGGTCTGTCATCGCAGCCGATTATACATATTTATTCAATGGAGAGTCACAGGTTTATTAATTTAAGAAATACTAAGGAGAACATTTACTGAACGGACGTGTTCAGTCCTCCTCAGACTTGTCGATAACAGGGGGTTTCCTGTCATAGCTGTAATCTGAATTCTCACATAAACAAAACTATATCAGCGAAGTCTGTAAAGTGGGCCAAAAACAGAAACCCGCACAATATAGTCTACAGCAGAGCAGATGATCCGTCAATGTCAATATAACAAAAAAAATACTACCTCCCATGTATAAGAATATAACTACTATAATACTGCCCGCTATGTATAAGAATATAACTACTATAATACTGCTCCTATGTACAAGAATATAACTACTATAATACTGCTCCTATGTATAAGAATATAACTACTATAATACTGCTCCTATGTACAAGAATATAACTACTATAATACTGCTCCTATGTACAGGAATATAACTACTATAATACTGCTCCTATGTACAAGAATATAACTACTATAATACTGCTCCTATGTACAAGAATATAACTACTATAATACTGCTCCTATGTACAAGAATATAACTACTATAATACTGCTCCTATGTACAAGAATATAACTACTATAATACTGCTCCTATGTACAAGAATATAACTACTATAATACTGCCTCCTATGTACACGAATATAACTACTATAATACTGCTCCTCTGTACAAGAATATAACTACTATAACATTGCCTTCTATGTACAAGAATATAACTACTATAATACTGCTCCTATGTACAGGAATATAACTACTATAATACTGCTCCTGTGTACAAGAATATAACTACTATAATACTGCTATTATGTACAAGAATATAACTACTATAATACTGCCTCCCATGTACAAGAATATAAGTACTATAATACTGCTCCTATGTACAAGAATATAACTACTATAATACTGCTCCTGTGTACAAGAATATAACTACTATAATACTGCTATTATGTACAAGAATATAACTACTATAATACTGCCTCCCATGTACAAGAATATAACTACTATAATACTGCTCCTATGTACAAGAATATAACTATTATAATACTGCCTCCTATGTATAAGAATATAACTACTATAATACTGCTCCTATGTACAAGAATATAACTACTATAATACTGCTCCTATGTACAAGAATATAACTACTATAATACTGCCTCCTATGTACAAGAATATAACTACTATAATACTGCCTCCTATGTACAAGAATATAACTACTATAATACTGCCTCCTATGTACAAGAATATAACTACTATAATACTGCTCCTATGTACAAGAATATAACTACTATAATACTGCTCCTATGTACAAGAATATATCTACTATAATACTGCTCCTGTGTACAAGACTATAACTACTATAATACTGCCTCCTATGTACAAGAATATAACTACTATAATACTGCTCCTATGTACAAGAATATAACTACTATAATACTGCTCCTATGTACAAGAATATAACTACTATAATACTGCTCCTATGTACAAGAATATAACTACTATAATACTGCTCCTATGTACAAGAATATAACTACTATAATACTGCTCCTATGTACAAGAATATAACTACTATAATACTGCTCCTATGTACAAGAATATAACTACTATAATACTGCTCCTATGTACAAGAATATAACTACTATAATACTGCTCCTATGTACAAGAATATAACTACTATAATACTGCTCCTATGTACAAGAATATAACTACTATAATACTGCTCCTATGTACAAGAATATAACTACTATAATACTGCTCCTATGTACAAGAATATAACTACTATAATACTGCCTCCTATGTACAAGAATATAACTACTATAATACTGCTCCTATGTACAAGAATATAACTACTATAATACTGCCTGCTTTGTACAAGAATATAACTACTATAATACAGCTCCTATGTACAAGAATATAACTACTATAATACTGCTCCTATGTACAAGAATATAACTACTATAATACTGCCTCCTATGTACAAGAATATAACTACTATAATACAGCTCCTATGTACAAGAATATAACTACTATAATACTGCTCTATGTACAAGAATATAACTACTATAGGGGGCGGAGCCGAGCCACGCTGCTGAATGGCCGCACGAGCTTGAGCTCCTCCAGCATTCCGGCTCATTTGCCCTAATTAAGCATATAACTTTGCCTTATTATGGGGAAACCTGGCAAGGATAAAGTCAGAGGAAGTACAGAGACGACTCCGAGGCATTCCAAGCAGCCAGAAATGGAGAAGTTTCTCCGGAAAACACCGCGGCTTGTAGCACAGAAAGGCCCCAATATGG